>NW_028077910.1:9804403-10404403 GCF_014824575.4 Sturnira hondurensis
TGTGTGTGTGTGTAGGTGTATACCCTTAAAGACTTTAATATTTTAAGGAAGGCATTAGGCCTGAATAGCATTAAATAAACATTTTGTTTCCTTTTCACAAATCTCTGGCATTGAGAGATGTCTTTCCAATTGGCGGCGGACAGAAGAGCCCTATAGATATTAGTGTATCGTCCTTGGGAGGGGCCCCTGTTTTCTGCAGCAGTTTTTGGCATCCCTCGGTGGGCCAAGTATTGCCCCCCCCCCCGGACCCTTTGTTCGGTAACACAAGCACTCTTAGCAGAGCAAGGCAAGGAGCTGCACCTCTCCCCATCAAGTATTCAGGCTTAAGGGGATTAGAGCCAGGAAGTGTTTCTCCCAGAGAGCATGGGGACTGGGCTATGTCAAAGCTGGGGGAAAGAGAGTCCATTGCTCTTTGTTGCAGTCCCTCCCCTCCCCCAGTCCTTCCATGAAGGACTCCCAAGTGATCAAGTTTGGCTTAAGTTGCCCCCCAGCTGTGAGGGATCTTACCAGTCATTGACTTCCAACCAAGCTTTGGGGGCAGGGAGAGGAAACTGAGTCAGGGTTTCCTACCAGAGACAAGCTTTGTCTCCTGCGGCTGGCATTCCAGAGGTTGTTCCTTGCCCTTAGCCACAAGGGGTACAGATACAATTCCTAAAACCAGGCAGAGCGGTCTACAACAACATGTTTTGTATGATAGTTATCACAAGAACAGACCACATCTTAGCACAGTAAAATTAACTTTAAAATCAAATGGTAGTAGTTGTAGTCACGAAAAGGTTTTGGCAGGTATCATATCTTTTGTCTTAGAACCTGGCATAGGTGTTGGTGTGTGGCTGGTGTTAAACTGCCTTGAGTCTCCCTTCTTTCCTCTTTTTCTTCACTTCAAAGCACTCTCAAAAATAATTGTCCCTTTATAACTTTAACTGATGAGTTCCAGCATAGGACATGCCTGGAAAAGGAGAGTTGTAGCACCTTCTTTTGTCCATTTTCATGCGAAATTCTTATCAAGTTCCTGATCAATAAGACCTGGAGTCTAAGGATAACAGACAATTCACAAGTCAGGGAAAATAGCTCAATAATTTAGCAAAATTATTTAAGTATAATACAAATGAAATGTATTTTTCTTTCAGAAAACTACTAATATATATTCCATATTTTTTGTGTTTTGTAGATTATGAATATCACTGAAGGCATGAGCATTGTACGGACTTGGTTGGTGAAATTTTAGCAATATTGTCTGAATTCCTTTTCTCATTTGATGAGTGAAATCCCTGTGGTTTTGATGCTTGTGTAAAATCAATACTTTAAGATTTCATTTAGGAATAAAGTGTCAAAAACTACAGTTAGACCAGAAATACTAATTTTACATCCCATTTTCTCCACTTTTTCTGACATTTAGTTTTGGGTTCAAAACAACAGATACGGCTCGGGCACAACATTCCCGAGTTAGAATGTGATTCCATTTAAACTACATTAGGAAAGTCACGACCTCTGATTAATTTTATCTTATGCTGTCCAGACATTTGAGTCACAGAGACTGCATGACCTTTTGAGGTTCCTTTCAGTTGTGCAGAAGTAAGATGCTTTTGAGGCAGACTAGTATAAAGTTAGGCAGATTCTTTGACAAGTGGAAAAAAAGAGAAACTCAGACAAAATATTCAAACAAAAGCAAATAATTCAAGCAATTTATAGCCAGCCAATGAATCACAAGGCTTTATCTTTCCTAACCAAGGACTTTTGGGAGTAAAGGGCTTTCACATTCCAGACTGTCCTGGGGCAGCCCATCCTTTGTTCTGGTCCTTCTTTGATGCCATTCTTAAAAAATAAAACTAAGCAGAAAATAACCATGACCCCATTATGCACACATTTTGTTAAATCAACATATCAAAGGACGTACCTAGAAAGCTAATGAATATACTGTTGAGACCCTCCCCCAGACCTCCTGTAGGATCCCCACTGGCTAACAAAAGACAAAAAGCCTCTTGAGAGCACGATTACGCCTTGCATCTCTGTTCTCTTTTTCTGAAACTGTAAGAGTCCCCACAAGAGTTAACCAGGGGGGCAATGGGCAGCCGCAGCTCCTCCGTGATTTACCGCCTGAACCTGTCTCCAAGGCCAGTCTTCGCTCACTTCTTTTACTGTGACTTCCACTTTGTGAGCCAAAGCAGCCTTGCTTAGGCTCACTTCTTTCCTACAATGTTTCTAAGAAAGCAGAGGAGCTCAGCCTATGTTCTCCTGTTGTTTTTTCTATCTTAAACCCTTCCTTGGTTTCACTGTCCTCAGCTTTAATGACCGTACTCTCAAAATCACCTGCACTTGAGGTATGAACCCTACCCGCACAAAGACAAGAACACACACACTCCAAACTGGTGTGAGGAAGACCTGCTCTGGGCCTGGTTCCGGTGTAACACTTCTACATGAACTTTTTCTTTGATTCCACTTGAAGTTTCAGCTGGGGCTATCTAAGGGTCCACTGTATCTAATAGGGGCGCCGTCATAGTGAAGGATATTAGAGCTACTGAAGCAAAATACTCTAGGAAATTTAATGGCAAAGCTGTATATAGTATATATTAGTAGGTTAATGGTACTTAATTACTTTTTTAATTTCATATGATCTTTCAACAGAACTATTATTATAAAAGGAAAAACAGGTTATATAGCCTTTTATTGCCGCAGTTAAGGAGTTCTCACTTATACCCCTTTTTCTAGCATCTGTGTATGGTATTTGATCCTGCAGAGGGAATGTACCTACAGAGTGCAGGATATAGTCTTTCCTTTTTTATTTGACCTGGGACTTCATAGCATATAGAAAGCCCGCTCCTGTCAGCTGAGTAAATGGTTAAAGAGTATAAAGGAACAACCCTTACCGTGCTTTACAAGCCTCTGCCTAAGGGATCCTCCTTCTAACACATTTTATCTTGTGCAGTAACTCTAATCATGCTGGCCTTTTAGTTCCTGAAAGACATCAGACCTATTTCTAATATTGGCCTTTGTACTTTTTCTCTCTCTGAAATGCTTTTCTATCAGAATTTGACAGGGCTGCCTCTTTTATTTCAAGCCTTAGCCCAAAGGCACCTCTTCAATAACCTTTCCTTGTCCCCCGTGTCTAAGGAGCTCCTTTTCAACTCAGTTTATCTTCATTTCTCCATTTTATTCAAACCATTTATCTCTACTTATAATTATCATGCTTATACATCCAGAGAAATTGTCATGTTATTGTTGCATTTTAAATGACTAGAGTAGAGCATTATATTTATTAGATAGTCAATCAGTAAGCATTATACTAATTGAACAGTTATATGGCTATACACAGGAAAGATTACAGATGATGTGTTGTATGTTTTATTCTTGGCATCTATTTGGATTATGTACCTTCACCTTCGTTATCTTGTCTGAACTTTATAGTAGAGGACTAGCTTTGCTTCTCTATAGACATATTCTGATCATTTTTTCATACTATGTGACTTTCAGTTATATGACTTAGCTTACAACCATAATTGTTTAAAATAGAATTGGTCATGCTCTTCAATTCTAAAGTTTTATTCAGTTTTTTCTAAGAGTTCATGATATTCCTGAAAAAATATACTCTATGAGTGCATGGATTCTAATATTTTTAAATGGATATATGCCCTTTATTTCTGTAGCTAAAAGATACAGCTGCCCAATGGATGGTGCTCTCAATTGGAGTTAGTGCGTTAGCATTTTATGTATATTTTATTCACTTACTTTATTCATTAATCAGATGTTTATTGAATACTTACCATGTATCAGATATTTAGCCATAAGCTAAAAATATTTTGAATAAGAAATGTATACAGTTCCTGGTCTCAGAGATCACAGACGGTGGAAAGAGAGAAAAATAAAAAATAAGCAAAAATAACTACATAATTATAGAGTGTCTGATTCCATCAGCAACTGAACTGGTTTGAATACCATGAAGTGAAGCTCACTTGAAGATGTCAGGAAGAACAGAGAGACACATTTTAATTCAAGGTGAGAAGAATGAGAAGAAATAGGTAGAAACATATTCAGTAATATTGTAGCATGAGACAAATACCATTTCTTACTCCAGTCCCTTATTTTTAGTTCATATAAAATTGAAAACCATTTTTGAAGCCAACTACTGAAATCATAATGGTCTTGCCACTGCCGATGTTTTCTCCTCACGGCTTTTGTTCTGAATCAAACGCCAAGTGAAGGGAGCACTGGTTCTCCAGCAGTCTGTCAGGTAAGTCACACACTGGAAGATGGAATCCATTGTAAATCCGACAGCATGGTAGAATGTTAACTTCAAAACACCTTTTAGAGAGCACAAGGGAGTTCTGAACGGTCTAATCACTTTTTCCAGAAGGCACCTGTAATTTTGCTAATTTGCCTCTGAGGAAGTCCGTGAAAAGAGAAAGAGAACATACGGCTCTCAGTAGCTGAAGTAGGTAAACTGCTGTTTTGCACTTGTTTTCTCTTTATTCATCGTTTTGCAAGAGGAGCTATAAATTGGTTAGTAAAAAAGGATGCTTGAAGTCTTTTATTCTATTTTTTTTCTGGGAACCTGTGAAGTTTTGGGTCATATATCCCTATGTACAAAAATTATTTGGGGACTTAGTGATGCTTCCGAACGAAGCATCAATATTTAATATGCTAAAATATTTTAGAGTGTAAAAGGCCTTTATGCTAAAGCCTTTGATGTTTCAGTCGGATTCTGTGATGTGCAGCACCAGTGATAATGCTCAGAGTGCTCCTAAAGTGCAAACTAAAGTTCCAGTTCTGGTGGCCAAGTAAAAAAACAAAACAAAGTGAAACAATCAGCACAGAAAGGTGTGCACACATGCACACACCACACGCAGGTGAGCATGGATAAAATAACTTTATTAAAACAAAGCATTTTGGACAAATAACATTAAATATTCATATCGTTGGACTGAATAAATTTAACTTCTGGGAGGATATATTCTGAGAAAGTGATTTAAAGAAAAATGCTACATGCAGCAAGATATCCACTGTAGCTTCCTCCACAACAACAAAATCTTGGAAGCTATCTAAATGTCTAATACTTAGAAAAGGAAATTTTGCTGTAAAATCTCAACATTATATTTTGAGAGCCATGAATAAAATTGTACAATTTATAAAACAAAATTGGAAAATATTTAAGTTACGATGCCAGTGATGAGAAAAAAGAGACAATTATAAGATTGTCCATTTCCTCATAAATTACTATTAACTGGATGTCCCACAGAAGTTTCCCATGTGGCCTAGGTAGGGCCAGATTCTTACCTCACAATTGTCCTTTCTGTGTTCTTTGTGTTGTTGAACTTTATCAATATAAACACCAAACTGTGAATCTGGTGCCCTTGGGGTCATCACTGCTGTTTTCCTCCTTGACAAAATTGACTGTGTTCACTCTCCAGTCCCGCAACCTACACCATGCTTAATCTGGTCTTCATCCTGCTGTGACATGCTGCTCAAAGTAACCACTGATGTTTTACCTTGATGCCCACAGGTTCTCCTTTCCGTAGTAAGTATATTCCACTGAAACACACAGGTGGTCGTGGCAGTGCTCTGCTTAGGGAGTATCAATGGGGGACTTCCGGCCAAGATGGAGGCGTAGGTGGAAATGCTGTGTCTCCTCACACAACCAAGTTTAAAGACAACAAAGTTTTAGTAACAAAAATGCAACCAAAACACAGAAAACTGAACTGTACGGAAGTCCGACAACAATGAACCATTCAACCAGACTGGTAAGAGGGATGGAATCAGCTATTCAGCAGCTGGAAAAGTGGGGTCGTGCAGGGAAAGGCAGCAGGACCGACCCAGGAGCGCAGGCGGCAGTAGGCAGATCCCAGGTGTGGGGTGGCAACAGGCGGACCCAGTGAGGACTTAAGGTGGCTGCGGACCCCAGTCACACACTCATGCAGACAAACTAGGCAAAGGAGCAAGCAGTGAGATGACGGCGCAACCCAGGGACCTAGCACTGGGAATTAGAGCCTGAAAGCACCAACTGAAAAAACTTTCGGGGTCGAGGTGTGGGGAGAAGCTCCCAGACTCACAGAGAATTTGTTGGAGAGATCCACAGGGTCCTACAGGGTGCACAGGCCCACACACAGAGGATCTGGCACCAGGGGGCCAGGTTTGCTTGTGGGAAGTAGCAGAGGGGACCAAAATCTGAGAGAGAGCAGAACAAGCACCATTGCCCCTCTCTGATCCCGCACTCACATACAGCATCACAACCCAGCAACTAGGACTCCCCACCCTAGTGAACACCTAAGGCTCCACCCCTCACACATAACAGGCATGAACAGACCAAAACATTGTGGCTCAAGAACAGCTCAAAGCCCCAGAGCTGATAATTCTAAGCGACGAAGAGATAGCCAAACTTTCAGATTCACAGTTCAAAATACTGGTGATCAGGATGCTCACAGAAATGGTTGATTTTAGTCACAATTTAGAGGAACAAATGAAGGCTAAAGTAATTGAAATGAAGGGAAATGCACAGGAAACCAATAGTGATGGAAAGGAAACTGGGACTCAAATCAAGGGAGTGGACCAGAAGGAAGAAAAAAATGACCAAACAGAAAAGAAGGAAGAAATAAGAATTCAAAAACATGAGGAGAGGATTAGGAACCTCCAGGACATCTTTAAACATTCCAACATCCGAGTCATAAGGGTACCAGAAGGGGAAGAGAAAGAGCAAGTGGAAAACTTATTTGAACAAATAATAAAGGAGAACTTCCCCAATCTGGCAAAGGAAACAGACTTCTAGGAAATCTAGGAAGCTGAGAGAGTCCCAAAGAAGTTGGACCCAAGAAGGAACATACCAAGGCACACCATAATTACATTAGCCAAGATTAAAATGAAGGAGATAGTCCTAGAAGCAGCAAGAGATAAGGAGACAGTCACCTACGAAGGAATGCCCATCAGACTGTCAGCTGATTTCTCAAAAGAGACCTTATAGGCAAGAAGGGGCTGTAAAGAAATATTCCAAAACATGAAATCCAAAGCCCTACATCCAAAATTGCTCTATTCAGCAAAGCTTTCATTTAGAATGGAAGGGCAGATAAAGTGCTTTTCAGATAAGGTCAAGTTCAAGGAGTTCATCATCATCAAGCCTTTATTATATAAAATGTTAAAGGGACTTATCTAAGAAAAAGAAGATAAAAAATATGAACAGCGAAAGGACAGAAAACTCATAGTTATTAACAACCACACCTAAAAAAAAGAGAGAGAAAACTAAGAGGTCAGCTAGATCAGGAGTGGAACCATAAAAATAGAGATCACATGGAGGGTTAGCAACAGGGGAGTGGGAGGAGGAGAAGAGGGGAGAAGGTACACAGAATTAGTAACATAGATGGTAGGTAGAAAATAGACACGGGGGAGGGCAGGAATACTATGGGAAATACAGAATCTAAATTACTTGTGATGCATGGACATAAACTAAAGGGGAGGAATGGGGGGGAGGGGAGTGAAAGGGGGAAATGGGACAACTGTAATGGCATAATCAATAAAATATATTAAAGAAAAACAACAAAAAAGAAGTATCAATGGCCTTCTAGTACAAACGGGACAAAGTTTCAACTCTTCTGTGATAAATGGTGACAAATATAGACATATATTTTTCCTCCAATGCCTACTGAAGAATTTATGATTGAAAGGAGAATTTGAGACTTTCTATAATGAGAATAAAGAGTTTATAAATTACCATCTGATATAGTATTATAGTTCTGGAGTGAATTGCCCATGTAGAAAGCTTTGACAGCCTAGGACATCTAACCCCGTTTTTGAAAAAGAGAATTACAGGATCTTATATTTTGTGAATATATTTGAATAGAGAAAAGCATAAAAAATAAGTAGAAAAGATTATTAACATTTCAATTTTATACAAACTAAGAATACATATAAATTCTACATATAAAGGTTATTAACATGACTGTATGGGAAGATTAATTATTTTTAAAATTTATGTATCTGTTTATTGAATCAATGGTTATGGCAACATATGGTGATTTATTATCATTATTGCATTTATTTCACAAAATGTTTTTAATAAGTAAAGCTTAGAGTGCAAGAAAAAATGCAACTCCATTGGAGACAATTTTATGTTAATGAATTAAGGGTGAATTGCAAGATAAATTCTTGCTTATCTTCTAGAATGCCTAGTTTAATTCTCTAGAAGAGGGAAGAATAAAAAGATTTTGGATGGATGCTCTGTAAAGAATAGAGAATGTACCTTTGGCTGAACTATAAGTTCGATTATAGCCCTTTTCCTTAAGTACCTAGTACATACCTAATGGACCAGGAAGGTTAATAACTTTAACAAAATTATAATTGTTTGGAATTCATATGGTATTCATATTAAAGGAGAGAATAATTTGGAGAAGGTTGTATTTCCTTATCTTTAATGTCAGAGACAAAGTATTGAGAGATTTTCTCCTGCTCAGCACCAGGCGGAAAAAGATGGATCTAAAAGACCACAGACTGGGTAAAGAAGCCAATCACAATAACCTTCAGGCCTCCTTGAAAGAGACAGGGAAAAAGACTTTTGGTCGTGCTTAGCCTCACATAGAGCTTGAACATTTGCTCCTGGGGAGGCTACCAGCAAGAATTGATTGGGTGCAAAGTTATCTTTTGAATCTGTGTATGGATTAAAACATTTAATCAATAGGTATCGAATAAGTAATCCCTATGTAGTCTGCTAAAGGAGAAATATGTTGTTGGCATATTTTTTAAGAAAGGTTAAGTACTGTCTTTCTCAATCACTTTCAAGAACAATTAAAATTTTAATTAACAGAATCCTGTTTTATTTGGCAAGAACTGCAAGCATTCATTTAGAAAAAATGCTCCATTTACCAGTTATTGCTGGGCCTGTGTTGGCAAGCATCGTGGAGAAATGAAGCAGAGTCAAGCTGCTTTCAGAAAGATGCATCATTCAACTTTTTGTAGTTTTTCTAATATAACTTTGTTTTTTGCCTTAATGGGTTTTATTTTTTAATGGCCTACTATATGTGGTGTTGAGTATAAAATGCATAATTACTATGAAATAAATTTTCATTATAGTTCTCATTCCATGATTGATATCACCTGTTTTGTACTAGACCTGCATGTTATTTTATGGTTTATTTCTTCAACCTCTTGCTATTTTATAATAATGCTAGTAGAAATGAACTAAAATAAAACTAATAAGCAGAAAATCATTTTATAGAGCTGGAAAATGCATGGTTGATTTGGTGACTCTGTAATAGGTAATTATATGTTTTTTTTTTAGCTTCAACTCTAATTTATTTATTTTATTTTTTTTAAATTTAATTTTTATTTAATTCTTGTTCAAGTACAGTTTTCTGTCTTATATTCCCAGCCCTGCCCCCCAGTGCTCCCCTTCTCCCTCCCATTTCTGCCCCCCACCTTAGTTATTGTCCATGTGTCATTTATACTTGTTCATGTGAGTCCATACCCTTTTCCCCTATGATTCTCTCCCCTCTCCCCTCTGGATCCTGTCAGCCTGTTCCGTATTTGAGTGTCTTTGGTCATATTTTGCTTGCTTGTTTGCTTTGTTGTTTAGATTCCTGTTAATGGTGATATCATATGGTATTTGTCTTTCACTGCCTGGCTTATTTCACTCAACATAATGTGCTCCAGTTCCATCCATGATGTTGCAAAAGGTAGGAGCTCCTTCTTCCTTTCTGCAGCATAGAATTCCATTGTGTAAATGTACCATAGCTTTTTGATCCCCAGCAATTCCACTACTAGGAGTATATCCTAAGAACCCTGAAACACCAATCCAAAAGAACCTATGCACCCCGATATTCATAGCAGCACAATTTACCATAGCCAAGAGTTGGAACCAACCTAGATGCCCATCGGTAAATGACTGGATCAAAAAGCTATGGTAATTATATATTTAAATGGTTGCTCATCTAAATTTTTCTCAAAGCCACCCACCAGTCATACCATTTCTTTGACTTTCTCCTTAGTCTCCATTATTTGGATCAGTTGACCTGTAGCATCAGGAGTGGATTTTCTCTATTCAATCCTCTGAGGTTCCTCTTAGCACCTGTAGTATCATCTGTGTACTTGCACTGTACCTGTCTTACAAGGGATGGTGATTTGGGTTTGGTTGCTATTTTTCTTCAAAGATGAATTTACAATTTTCTAATGGTATTTATGAAGAGACAACAAGATAATCAAACATGCTGTTTTCACCACATTTACCACTTTCATTGTTCTTTGTTAGTTTTTGCATTCTGGCATCAGTTGCTTTCTGTCCGAAGACATTTTAAGTGTTATGTCTTTAGTGTGGGTGTAGCTGGCAAACATTTTCTTAATTCATGTTTGCATAGGGATTTCTTCCATTGGCTTTAACATTTTTACTTATTATAAAAGTAATTCATTTTTATCTGGGAAAATTTGGTAAATTCAGAGAACGTTAGCAAACAAATATCACCTACAAATAATCACCAGAAACTACCAGTGCTAATATTTTGGTATATTTCTTTCCAAATTTTTTTCTATGCATATAAAATTTTAAAAATATTTTATTTATTTATCTTTAGAGGGGAAGGGAAGGAGAGAGAGAGAGAGAAATATCAATTGTCTCTTGTGCATCCCCTGGTGGGAACTGTCCTACAACCCAGGCATGTGCCCTGACTGGGAATCGAAACTCGATCCTTTGGTTCCCAGGCCTGTGCTCAATCCACTGAGCTACACCAGCCAGGGCTGAATATAAATTTTTATACTATTAGAGTATAGCCGCATATCCGGCTTTTCAAGTTTATGATCTATTGATACATTTTCCTACAATGTGAAATAAACTCCAAAATGATTTTTTTAATTTTTAAAATATTTTATTTATTTATTTTTAGAGAGAGGGGAAGGGAAGGAGAGAGGGAGAGAAATATCAATGTGTGGTTGCCTCTCATGTATCCCCCACTGGGAACTGGCCTGCAACCCAGGCATGTGCCCTGACTGGGAATCAAACTGTGATCCATTTCTTCGCAGGCCTGTGCTCAATCCACTGAGCTATGCCAGCCAGGGCCAAAAAGATTTTTTAAAAATTATTTTATTGTATTTCAATTACAGTTGTCTGCATTCCTCCCCCACCACTCCCCTCCACCCCAGACTAACCCACCTCTCTCCTTTGCTTCCACACCCACCCTTGGTTTTGTCCATCTGTCTTTTATAGTAGTTCTTGAAAACTCTCCCCTCTGTTGCCTCCTCCTCCCTGCCCTCTGGCTATTGTTAGATTGTTCTTAATTTTAATGTCTCTGGTTATGTTTTGTTTACTTTTTTCTGTTGTTGATTATGTTCCAGTTAAGGGTGAGATCATGTGGTATTTGTCCCTCACTACCTGGCTTACAAAATGTGATTTTTATAGGCAACAAGGTATTCAATCAAATCAACATCAATTTATAAGTTAATATCAATTTATTTAACCAGTTCCTAAATATTATGAAACATTTAGGTTGTTTCCAGTTTTTCCTGTTTGTTAGAAATAACACGGCAATGAACATCTTTTATAAAAATGTCCTCTCATGTCTCTGATTTTTTCCCTATGTACTTTTTAAAAATTGAATTTATTGGGGTTACATTGGTTAATAAAATTATGTAGGTTTTAAATGTAACCTATAATGCATTATCTTTTATTTTATTGTGTGCTCACCAGCTGAAGTCTAGTCACCTTCCATCATTATTTATCCCCTTTCATCCTTTTCTACCCGCTCCCCTGCTGTCCCTCTGGTAATCACCGTATGTCGTCTGTGTCCATGAGTTTGGTAATCACTGTACTGTCGTCTGTGTCCGTGAGTTTTGTTGTTGTTGTTTTTTTTTTTTCTGCTTAGCCCTTTACCTGTTTCACCCAGCCCCCACTTTCCTTTGACAGCTATCAGTCTGTTCTCTGTTTCAATGAGTCTGTTTCCATTTTGTTTCTTTATTTAGTTCATTAGATTCCACATATGAGTGAAATGTAGGATATTAGTCTTTCTCTGGCTGGCTTTTTCACTTAGCATAATAACCTCTAGTCTCCGCCATGCAATCGAGAAAGGTAAGATTTCCTTCTTTTTATAGATGAGTAGTATTCCATTGTGTAAATGTACCACTGCTTTTGTATTCACTCATCTCCTAATGGGAACTTGGGCTGCTTCCAAATCTTGGTTATTGTAAATAGCATTGCAATGAACATAGGGGTGAATATATGCTTTATTCTTTCAAATTAGCACTTTGGATTTCTTCAGATATATTCCCAGAAGTGGAATCACTGGGTCATAAGGCAGTTCTATTTTAAATTTTTTTTGTGGAAATTTCATATTGTTTTCCACAGTGGCTGATCCAATTTGCTTTAACTTTAAATAATATTTTATTTTTGGGTATTGAATGTGAGATTGCCAGTTTTGTTTGTATTTTTCCCCCAGTACATTAAGAATATCAATTGATTATCTTCTGGTTTCATCATTTTTCTTGCAAAGTTAGCTTTTATTCTTGCCATTGCTCTTTGATGATAATGGAGCTTGGTTCTTAGATCAATTTTAAGATTTTAAAAATAATTGTTAATTTTTTTCTCTTTCTTTGATTTGCTCACTCAGTTGTAGTATAATGTAGTTAAGTAACTTCTCTTTGTACTCATACTGCTTGGGGTTCTCACAGTTCTTATAACGGTAGATTGGTGTCTTTCATTGGTAATGGAATTTGGAGGGCACTATCTCTTCAAAAGTTACTTTTTCCTATTCTTTATCTTTTTTCTCTTTTGTGACTGAAATTGCACACCAAGTAGACCTTGCAATCTTTATGCACAATCCATTTTTTTCTATTCATGCTTCAATCTGGATGTATTCCACAAATTTATATAGTCCAACTAATTTAGTTCTTAATCTTAGTTACCATATCTATTTTTTAAGTTCTAGAATTTTCATTTTATTCTTTTCTGTTGATTTTGTTCTCCAGTAAAAGTTTCAGTCTTCTCACACATTTCCTACACCATCTTAATTAGAGTTATGAAAGTTCCTAGCTGATAACTTCTGCATCTTTGGTATGCATGTTTGTTTGCTATTGTTCTTTTCTTTCAGACAACAGAAATAGGTATTCAATTCTGAATACCTTTCAACTTTTGCTTAAATTTCTGATATTTGCATGAAAAATCCAAGACACTGTGGATGACGCCATCTTCCTGCAGAGAGGGTTCATCAGACCTTTGGCAGGATGCAGCGGAGCAGGGAACCCCAGTCCAACCAGGCACGCCGTTTCCTCTCTGCTGGATTGCGGTATTCATAATAATTGTTGTCTCTCTGATTTCCCCACTAGTAGTGTGTGGGCCACTGCAGTTTTCCCACTGAGTGCCTGAGGATGAAGTACTACTCTGTTTGCTAGGACTTGAAATGTAACTTTTTCCTGTTATGCAATGTGGCATGACAGTCCTTTGTTTTATCATTGTTTTCTCCCTCCTTTTTTATGCTCTTGTCTTGTTCATCTTATTCCCAAATGTATTGTGGAGAAAACGGGTGCCAAATGTTGGGCTTCTGTCTTTGAGTCTACTGTCTCTGTGGGATTTGGGTGCTTCAAATGTAGGCTGCCATAGCACTGCTGATTTCAACTTTTATGATTCTGGCTATGATTTACTGCATAAAGCCCAGTTGTCTACATCTTAGTAGAAGCTCATTGGCTGACTTGACCTCATGTTCTCTTTGGATCATTTAAAAATGTCCTGAAAGGAAAGAGGGAGAAAATCGAGATAATTTCAGTTAGCTTCATTTTAAGCCCTAATTGCTTTGTTAATTCCCCACGTATTTGTCAAGGTTTAAGGGGCAGGACACCACCAAATATCTCACAATGGCATATCGATTATTTTGATTTAAAGTTATTTAAGAAACTGCCAATGTAAGAGCACTCTGATCTCTCTCTCTTTTTTTCCCACTCCCCCCATCCTACTCTTTGTCCCCACCCTGGGAAGCAGATAGAAATTTCTCTTTGGGGAAAGATGCCTTCCTGCACCTGGAGGCTATGGAAAACACCTTCCTTATCACCAAGTTAGGGAATTAATGACTAACAAATGTATATAAATGAAACATTGTCACTTTTTTTTGCACTATCTTACTACCCAAGCCCAAACTTTGTTTAGATTTCTCATTAATGATCTCTGAAATTAAGTTTTTTCATCCTGTCAATTTTTTGGAAATGTATTATTTATTTATCTAAAAAGTATAAAAACTTTCTACTTTGATCATTTAGCGGAGTATCATTTATCATCTCCCACATGCAAGTTTTATATTGTTTTTTTTTTCTCTTGTTAATTTGGTCCTGTGGCAATTTTATTATTACTCTAGCCATGAAATCTCAAAATAGGTAGAGAAAAATTTTCCCTCACTACACATTCAAACAAGTTTTTTAAACTTTATATGGCTTTCCTGCTTTTGTTGTTAGAAATATTAGTTGAGTACAAAGTATTCCATCATAGCTGAAGCAGAAGTCAATATTCTGTGCTGTTATTTTTGAAGAACATAACTGTTTCTATACTTGGAATTATTTTATCAGTCTTGTTTGTTTAAGAATCAGATAAACTATGTTCTTTTTAGTGATCAGTCTCTCGTTCACTGACCTGCAAGGCTGAGTAGGTGACTCCATGAAACTCTGATCACATGGCTTGTGTAGACAGCTTTCACTTGTCTAGCCTGCCTTCAGTAACTTTAGTCCTCATTTCTTTGTATTGTTTATTTGAATTGTTTTATCTATCACTTGTGGCTATTTATGTTTTACTAATTTTATAAATTGTTTATCTAGTCCATGTTTTATTATATTTACTTTTCTTTTTATACTTTATTGCTTGATTATGTTGATAGATCATCCACTCAGAAATCGTTCGTTGTATAGTGAGAAACCTAAACTAATTTTCTAAAAATGTGATTTGTTGCTGTTTATGCCACTATCATTAATTTAATTTTTTTCCTTTTTTTTAAAAGATTGTATTTATTTATTTTTACAGAGAGGAGAAGGGAGGAAGAAAGAGAGGGAGAGAAACATCAATGCATGGCTGCCTCTTGTGTGCCCCCTACTGGAGACCTGGCCTGCAACACAGGCATGTGCCCTAGACTGGGGATCAAACTGGCAACCCTTGGATTCTCAGGCTGATGCTCAGTCAATCCACTGATTACACCAGCCAGGGCTGATTTAATATTTTTCTATCCAAAGGTTTGTGTTGCCGCCTTTATCATTTATTATATGTTACAGGTTATATTTTGGTGATATCTATTTTCCCATTAATATGTCCTTTATTAGTATATTGCTACATATGCATATAGTATACTATATAGTATATCTTGAGGCAGGCAACTTTGGAAATTTCTAGTTCACAGAAACTATACATTTCTCTGAAAATTGTATTCTATTGACATAAAATAATATGTTCTCAAATATTATATTATGAAGAAATCTGTGTCATCTTAGTTATCATTCTTCTCTCTAATCTTTCTGTTTGTCCCATTTTTTTCATTTTGGACATTATGTTGATTAAAGAAAACACACCAGACTAACACAAGTAAAATGTATCCTTAATCTTGACTGAAGACCTTCATGAGACTTCGTGTGAGAGTAGACAGCACAGGCTACCCTCAGGTCCTTTATTTATGCCCAATATTGATAGATTCTTCTTTTCTGATACGGAGTTAAGTTAGATTCTTGTGTTTAACATCTTGTATTCATCTTGATTCCTAGTTAGTGTAGTGTTTGGAGAAGGAAGTTTCTTCTGCTAGGGCTCTAACTGGGGCTGTATGAAGAAAGATCGGCAGCAATGGGGCTGATTCACGCAACTCTCCGTGTTCAATGCTCCCAGTACACAATTGCTAAAGAATATTTCAGAGGCCTATTTCTAGATCCTATTTCTGCTGCCGAGAATGTATTCCTTAGTGTTGTACATTTGAGCATCCCAGTGGTTCTCCGTCTTGTCCCTGTTGCTAATCTCTCTTACTACTCTTCATCCAATAGGGCAACTCCATTGCATTTCACTTGTTTTGGTTCATCTTTATTCTTCTCTGCCTTCTCTCCAACTGTCTGGTGAGTTCAGTTCTGTTTTTCTGGCTGCATGTCTTTATTTTCTCTTAAATTAAGACTATTAATATAGTTAACTAAGACTTGTTGTTGAGATCACACAGTTTAGGTTGAGGTGAGGCCTTTAGGTTGAGCATTCATGCTTTATTACTCATGTCTATCCAATGTAGGTTTGTTCAAACCCATCCAAATGTCTGGCAGGTTATTCTTTTTGCTGTATTTCTAAGACATTTTTTAATTTAAATGAGTAATGAGAAGACAATGGGGAGGGTATTCGTCTCTTGCAATCTCACTATATGCTTCAGGAAATACACTCTTCATCCCATCAGCATTCTAAAGACTTTTCTCTCAATGTCGAAAGGTGTAATCTCAGTGGAGAGGTGCAGACAGAGAATTGAGGACCATTATGGTTCAATAACAGATATTTTGCTCTAAGCTTATAAATACAAAGGACAGGGAATGATCTTGAGGCTTTTTTATGTTACAAAACAGAAGTATTTACCAAAAAATAATGTGCAAAGAGCATGGGGACAGTGGTATTAACTGCATTTGTGAACAGTGTGTGGGGAGGTGATGGGTAATCAGGGGTACAGTGGAGAGTTTGAGACAAAAGAAGGCAAGAGGTCAGGAAGAAGAGACTGCAGAAAAACATTATAACCTCATCCTGTTAATCCCAGAAAACTAGAGTTGAGACCACATCCCCTGACTAAATTATGTCTCCAGTTAAATAAATAAATAAACAAACACAGAAATAAATAAATTGAAAATATAATACAGAGCATAAGCATTAGATACATCCTTAATAAATGCTACTGGAGCCTGCCCAATTAATTCTAACCTTAGAGATACTGGCTGTAATGAAGCAAAGGTTGAACATTAGAATTATTGGTGCAGCTCCTCAGTTCCAAGGACATTGTAACAAATTATACAGAATTTTCTAGGCAATAATATGTGGTAGGAATCCAGAGAGCACATGAGTAATGTACCAAAATTCAAAAATGGGTGGCATGAGGCTGGTAAAATGTTATTGTTGTAACTTCAAGTGAGCATAATATGAGGTAGAAAAGAAAAAAAGCCTAAGCTTCTAAATAAAATAATGTCTTTTCTTTAAATATTTATTTAATTTATTAAAAATGTGAATTTTCTTTGTTCTCCAATGTATTTATGATAGGTTACAAAATCAAACATAATATAGACTACAATAATTAATGATGCAACCAGAGCAGAGAGCAGCTAAACATGTATTTCTTCTTTTTTCCAAAATCGTCTGCTTTGAGCCTTATTTTTTAAATAAATTAATTTATTTTTAGAGAGAAGGGCATTGAAGGAGAAAAAGGAGAGAAATATCAGTCACTTGCAACCCAGGAATGTGCCCTGACAGGTCGAGCTGTCGACTATTCACTTCGCAGGACGATGACTAACTCACAGAATCATGTTGGTCAGGGTTAACACTGTATTTCTTTTATTTTTTCTGACACTGTATTTCTTAATGTTTGGCAGTCATACATTTCTTTGAGAATCTGATAAAAGTCTTGGGCCCTATTTTAGGAAAAATATGTATACAATTTTAGGGATTTCACCAATTTTCTGAAACCTAGTCATGAATAACCAAAAAAATAAAGTCTGTTTAAAGGTGGCAAAAAGTGCATATTTGTAAGATCTTAAATCCATAAATTTGCTACTTGGGACAATTAAAGTTGGCTCTGAGGTTCTTAACAACTGAACTCAATTAAAAAGAAAGATTCATTTTATCCAATTTCACTGCTATCAGAGTGTTCTTATTTACTACCAATAGATTACTTTAAGGGTAACTGATCTAATTCATATTAAAACAGAAAAGAATTTAAAAAGTATAATTTCCATGGATTCTGAATAGGAACAGAGTAACTTCCTAGGAAGTCATGCACTCTCTTATTGAGAAATTATTCAGAAATTAGTCCTTGATGTCTACATGAAAGTTCAGAGATACCAGCCGAAGTGCCACAACTGAGAGATCAAATACTCAGCATTTGTATTTAACTTGTCATTCAGTGTCCCATTTCAGGAGATTGAGCTCTGCTCCTAAATCCTTACTTCAAACAGTAAAAGTTAACTTCTCTCCTTTGGAGATTCTTAAAATGATGGTGCCCAGTTAACACTCTAAAATGAGGATCTAATGCAATGACAAGAAAAACAACAGTGTCTATAGACAGCACTGCTTCCATCACTACAATGAGAGGCTGTTTCACAGCTGTTGGTCTTCCACTAGAAGCCGAAAAATAAATATCTGCTGAACTGATGAAGTCTGGGAACTTTTCCAACTACTCTTTTTGTCTAGATGTCTTGGGGTGAGTAAGACCTCATGCTAACCCCCTAAGAGGGGTGTCTCAGGTTACTAAACCACTTTGATCCCTTAGACCTCAGCTATGTTGGTTTTTAACCGGGAGATGTTGGGGGCTCATCCCTTTGATACAGTTCCTAGGGTTCGGGGTGCCAACATCTCACCTCACTTTCCCAGGAGAAGGGCCTCTCTGGTGAGGTCTGTTCCTATTGTGTGTTGTCAAGCCAGTGGTGTTTTTCTTTTTTTGTTTGTTGTTTTTTTTGTTTGCTTTGTTTTTGTTTTTGCTAGACCCTCTCTCTCTCTCAATGTAGTCTTTTTATTCTTTATTTTTGGGGTCTATTCATCTGGTTGTCGTGTAATTCTCAGAGGGCCTTAATTCCTACATAGCTGTAAATTTGGTGGGTCCATGGAGGGTGTTAAGTTTGGGGTCTTCCTATGCCATCTTCATTTAAGTAGAGATTCTATCATTGATCTCAGCCAAATGTGGTTGTCACAAAAAAAGTGTATCTGCTATGGATCATAGATAAAGGCACTGAAAATCCAATTTTGTTAGAAGTAGCAAGAAGAATAGAATTTCCTTTTGGTGAATAATTCCCTGGTGAGCGTAAGTGACCTTAAAACCTCCAGGAAGAAAGTCATGACTCACACTCACTTAGGGGGTAGTTCTCTAAGAGATGGTAGAATTTCTTACTACAGCCAGCTTCAGCCAGCTTTCTCCATAATGAACTGTTCTTCACTCAGAGGTGCTGAATTTTTACAGCAAATGGCTACAGAAATACCAGCCCATCTTTTTATCCATGCCACATTATCTTATTCCATTTCCATCATCTGATAAATAACATTTAAATAAATTAGTATAGAAGGGAACTACTATTTTTATAGCTTCTAATATGTAACCAGTAACCTATCATGAATGATCTCCTTAAATACCATTACCTATAGGAGGATGGGTCTCCTCTGTATTGTTTTGATGCAGAAGCTGCACCTAAGAAGCTAGCCTAAATTCAGTTATTTTGGACAAAGTTTCCTGAAAGAAAACTTAACTAAGGATTTGATCTGTATTTTCCAAGAAATGAGAAACTATGCACAGAATATTGAGAAAACTGGAAGACAAATACAACTTAGGCAGAGCGTAGGCCAGGCTAGACAGTGCCTTGAGGACTTGGATGAAATATTGAGATAGAAAATAACTGTTTATGGATCCAGAAAGAAAATATAGAAAAATTATGTTTAGTAGTGACTCAAAGTACACACTTTGAAATAAGATCGCCTACCCAAGAGGTAGACAATTTATCTTAACTACATAATTTACAGCATTGATGCAGAATCAGTGAGGGAAACAGCCAGGGAATTAGCTCGTGATGGCTACAGAAGCAGAGGCCTGAGAAGAAAGCATGAAGAATCCCTAAGGTGGTATTACATGGCCCGGAAGTGGCCTTTCGTTCGTAGGCAGCTGTGTGTGCAGAGGCTCTGCAAGGCTGTCTCGGAGGTTGTTCACTGAGCAGAGTTTCTAAAAAGAAAAGGTGGATAAATCCGTTTTAGAAATTCTTGTCAACAGATTATGTAAACCAAACAGTCTTATTTTTTTCTGTAGAGGACACATTGTACAAATTGATATTTATAAAATGCGTTTTTAAGTTAACATCATTTTAAGGCTATTTAAAAACAAAGCCATTACCTTTGTTTATGACAGCTATCATAGACAACCTACAAACTGTGGTAAGGAGTTATTCATACAAAAATATCCATTGAAAAAATAGATATTTTAATATAAAGAAATATGTTTTCAAGATGAAATTACATATAAAAACAATGGTTGGCAAATGTTAGAGCAGTGTTCCTACGGAAATATCCCATCTGGGCATCTGACAACTCTCCGAGCTCCTAGTATAGTGCCTGACATGGTATGTGCTCAGTGGGTATTAGTTGGTATATAAATGAATTGAGGAAGAGAATGTCAATTTTCTCTAAAGATAAACCTCAATAAATCAAAAACACTGAGCAAATAAACCATCTTTATTGAATCAGAATAATAACCTGAACTCGAATAATAAATTGAAACTTGTTCAATGGACTACAATTAAACAAAGGAAAGCAAACAGTGCAAGAGAGCTTAGTTCTCTGTTATGTATACATACAATTAAAATGTTTCAATTTCTCAATTTCCTGGCATGAAATTAATGCCACTCAGAAGACATTGAATTCAATTTTGTTCTTAACCTGAAATGATCCAAGAGAAAGAAGGTCTTTCCTGACATATTTATTATCCAGATGAAATGGAGACAAAGTTTTCATCTTTGTGTCTGCCCATTTACTTTTCAGAATTTTATAATAAGCTTTCTAAGTGTCGAAATCATTAAAATATCCTTGCATTAATGCCTTTCCTTTAACACCGCTAATATAGCAGGTATTTTCAAAAGAAAATTTAGTAAGCACTTAATTATTATACATAATTTTGGAAGACCACTATTCTGTAAATATTTGTGTGCTCTTGATTCAGAAATTGCTTACTAAGAATTCATTCAAAGATTATTATAATTAGAACAATAATTGGTTACTATAATGTTGATTATAATGACTGATAATGTTTAAAATTGATAAATATGAGATGCTTAAAAATATGTTACCTGGTAAAAAGTATGCAGATAGGTAGATAGATTACTATATACATTTTACATAGTATTGTATTTTATAAAATATTGAATGATCATTGAAAATGGTGTTTTATAGTGGTGGTTTTTATTCAAGTATTCATTATAGATTTTATTAGGCATAAAGATTTCTTTAAACTATAATTTTTGTGCATAAATGTGAATGTCTTTTTTAACATTTTAATTAAAAAAATATTTTATTATTTACTTTTAGAGAGTGAGGAATAGAGGGAGAGAAGGAGAATCATCAGTTGGTTGCCTCTCACACATCCCCTACTGGGGACCTGGCCTGAGACCCAGGAATGTTCCCTGACTGTGAATAAAACCAGTGATCCTTTAGTTTGCAGGCTGGCACTCAATCCACTGAGCCACATCAGCCAGGGCTGCTACAGAATATTAATAGTGGCTATCAATCGTTAATTTTTACTTTTTTTATTTTTGGCGATTTTTAATATGTAATAGGACTGAGCATGCAAATACATAAAATGAACTGCAAGACAGTGAGAATCTTTAAATGTGGGAGGATTCAGAGAGAAATTAACAAAAATGATTTTTAAAAATATTAGTCTCTGAGCCTCATGTAGTTCACCTGAAAGCCCTATTCCACCTCTTCTTTTTACAATGTTTGTCTTTCTACAAACATGACATGTTCTCTCATGCTCTTGTGATTTGGTATTTACTAGTTCTTTCCCGCTATCATGTTTAACTAACAAGAAAATTCCTTGTTCTTTAAGTCTTCTTAGTGCTCCAGACAGTGAAATATAGGAAGTGCTCACTATATTGTTTGCTTCATTGGAGAAATGAATGAGTCAGTATGTTTATGAATGGAATACAGAAAGATGGTTGGAATTGGGCTGATGCATAGAAGTGAGGAGGGCATTTCAGAATATGAGAAAATGAGTCAATCAGGATTAAAGTCACAGTAAAGAGGAGCTTGCTATAGAAGATTTGTATTTACAAATCATAAGAAATCATAGTTGGAGAGAGATGGTGTAGACACCTATAAGAACCTAAAATTCTAGAGAAATTTGAACCTACCTGAAAAAACTCTTTCAGTATCATCAAACTAAGTAGAATGTCAGGATCTTTCCTTTCAAGGAATTTATTAGAAAATGAATTACTTTCTCACATTCAGTGTTTTCATTCTTTACTTTTTAAAATATTTTTTATTTATTTTTAGAAATAGGGGGCGGGAAGGAGAAAGAGTGAGAGAGAAACATTAATGTGTGGTTGCCTCTCATGCGCCCCCACTGGGAACCCGGCCTGCAACCCAGGCATGTGCCCTGACTGGGAATTGAACCGGTGACTCCTTGCTTCACAGGCCCGCACTCAGTCCACTGAGCTACACCAGCCAGGGCGATTCTTTATTTTTTATTTTTATTTTTTTAATTTTTATTTAATTCTCGTTCAAGTACAGTTTTCTGTCTTATATTCCCAGCCCTGCCCCGCCCAGTACTCCCCTCCTCCCTCCCATTTCCACCCCCCACCTTAATTATTGTCCATGTGTCCTTTATACTTGTTCATGTGAGTCCATACCCTTTTCCCCTATGATTCTTTCCCCTCTCCCCTCTGGACCATGTCAGCCTGTTCCGTATTTAAGTGTCATTGGTCATATTTTACTTGCTTGTTTGTTTTGTTGTTTAGATTCCTGTTAAAGGTGAGATCATATGGTATTTGTCTTTCACCGCCTGGCTTATTTTGCTCAACATAATGCGCTCCAGTTCCATCCATGATGTTGCAAAGGGTAGGAGCTCCTTCTTCCTTTCTGCAGCATAGAATTCCATTGTGTAAATGTACCATAGCTTTTTGATCCACTCATTTACTGATGGGCATCTAGGTTGCTTCCAACTCTTGGCCATTGTAAATTGTGCTGCTATGAACATTGGGGTGCTTACGTTCTTTTGGATTGGTGCTTCAGGGTTCTCAGAATATACTCCTAGCAGTGGAATTGCTGGGTCAAAAGGCATGTCCATTTTTAGTTTTCTTAGAAAATTCCATATTGCTTTCCATAGTGGTTATACCAGTCTGCAATCCCACCAACAGTGAACTAGGGTCCCCTTTTCCCCACAACCTCTCCAGCACTTGTTGTTTGTTTCTTTGTTTATGATGGCCATTCTGACTGGTGTAAAGTGGTATCTCATTGTAGTTTTAATTTGCATCTCTCTGATAGCTAGCGATATCGAGCATCTTTTCAGTGTTTGCATTCTTTATGCTTCTTTTGTTATATTTCAGAACTTTTAGTGATACTTTTTATATCTGGAAATATCTTTCATGTTTCATATATATTACTATAAACTGATATCCATATATCATGCCCATCCACACACACCCCCACACACCCATATATACATAAACCCTTTTTATGAAGGCAATTTCATTTAGTGATGGCAGTGATTTATAGTTATACACTCACAATCGATTGCTTCAATACCTGCTCATAATCCTACAATATTAAAAAGAATTTCTTAACATTTACTCTTGATGTTCTTTAGAAAGCAAATATATTTCTGTTCCTGAATAAAACACTGGGTATTAAAGATTTAGATAAATTACACTGACTGCTGCCAGTGGTGTCCCCTGCAGTGAGTTAAAAAATACATTTAACAAGAAACAAGGAACAGATGTTATTTTTACAGTCATTGTTCAAAAGGCTCCAGCAGTTGCATTTTCCCCAGTGCCCCTTTGACTTCTCATAGAGAGGATGACCTGTACATTCCTTTATGTCTATGAAAGGACAGGCAGGCTGGCAATATTAATGAAAACTCTAATCATGTCTCACACTGTCTTTATGACGTTGAGTAACCATTTAACAATGTGTAAGAGACAGTTTAGACTTGAGATCTAGATTAGCAAAGTTCTTCCCTTAACACTGTGTCCCAGGGCCATGCAAATTTACATGCTTTCTTAGTGAAGGTGGATCTTTCCATTACATTCCACTTAGGGTAAGAGATGAGAGAGAATTTCTGGGGAAACCTCCCTCATCGCTTCAGGATTGATCTAAGATGTGTTAAGGAGGCTCTGTACTGGGTAAAGAGTGTCTTTCTAGATCAGTCTTGAGAATGTGATGGTCAATTTCTCCATAACACCAAAATAGCACAGGCAAAGGTAGAGGCAGACTCACTCATGTGTGTGGTGTGATCTAAGTAAGTAGTGACACTTTTACCAGTTGGTTTTAAGAAACATCAACACTCAAGGAGAGTAAGTCTTTTAATTAGCTTAATTAGTTTATTAGTAAAGGATTAAATGTGAATATTATTAATAAGAATATTTGTTTTCTGAATAAAACTCCCCTTCTGAGTTAGGTATCAAGTAGGTTATTAAATAAAATAAAAGACAAATTATGTAATGAAAAGAACATGATATTTTGGCATTTGAATTATAATCTGCCATTTAGTTGCTGGATGGTATCAGGAACTTCCGAGCCTTAGTTCCTGATCTATAAATTTTGCATAAAATCCATACTTTCCAGGGGTGATATGAGGATAGAATTGGGAAAATTCAAACATAACCTAAACAAATGAGTATTCATTTCCTGCATTCGCCTTTTTACTCTTTCTAAACATAGTCTGTTCATGACAACCCCTTCATTTTTCTTCGGACCTTCCCTTTTGCCTGGAATAGCTGCCTTCTTCTCTTCCCCATTTCTTGTAAGTTGCCACCTCTAATTGATCCAGATAGAAAAAGCCCATTTTTTCCCTCTGAACTCTTAACATCCTCACTTCTCAAAGCTTGCTGGATTTTGCTGTCTTGGGGACCAGGAACTATGTTACATTTATCCTTTCCCCCCCAAATCTAGTACAATGCCTTACTCATGGTGAATATTCCATATGTATTGCACCCTGACTTATGACTGATTAATGGTATGGTGAGTGAATGAATGAATGAAGTGTTATTCTAAAATATTTGCCTATTAATGGCTTTCATTTACCTTCTTTCAAGAATGGATGGAAATATTTTTCTTTTTTTAAAAAATATTTTATTTATTTATCTTTAGAGGGGAAGGGAGGAAAGAAAGATCAATGTATGGTTGCCTCTCGTGAGTCCCCTGCTGGGGACTGGCCTGCAACCCAGCAGGGGGCTGGCCTGCAACCGAGGCATGTGCCCTGACTGGGAATGGAACTGCGATCCTGTGGTTCGCAGGCCTGCGCTCAATCCACTGAGCTACACCAGCCAGGGGATGGAAATATTTTCATTCACAATTAGAGCAGCTACTAACTTTCTAGAAGCTAATATATGTATTTCTATACATACTTATTACATATTATATATGAAGCCTGAAAGCTAGATGCTATTATCTTTGTATCACAGATGACAAATGCATGCTTGCAGTAATTAGAAACAATTCTAGCATCCAGTGTCACGTGGTTAATAAACACTAATGCTGAGATTTGAATCAAGTTCATATCTCAAAACTAACTTCTCTATTTCTTATGATTAACTGCAGTGGAAACCCAAAAGATTTTATGCTTTGACTTAGGATACTGATTTAGGGAAAGAACCAAAACTAGAACCTAGGTCTCCTGAAAAAAAAATCTATAGGAGCAAGAGAGAAGAGAGTGGGAAATCGGGCATTTTAACTTTAACCTAGATGAACAATGTGGGCTATATTATAATTAAAGTTAATAATTTTTCATAAGAACATATTCTAAGAAATCTATATCTCTGCCTATGAACATGGCTGATTATAAACACTGTTTTGCCTCTTTCCTATTCTAAAAAGTAAAGGTCTCCAAACTAAATACAGGCATGTAGAAAAACATACTTAAAATTTTAATCATTCAAGACACAGTTGGAGGAGCAGGAAAGAGATTTCCAGAACCCTTTCCGAGTTCTAATTTGTTTTGCACTGACTCTGGGTTGCTGTGGGCCAAGAAAGAAGATTCATTTAGTACAAAGATGAATGAACCCCTGGAGAGAGGAAAATCTCATGATCTTTTACTTAAAGTATTGCAATAACCTCCAAAATGGTCTCCTGCCTGCATTCTTGCCATTTTATCAACATTTGTTCACAAAATAACTAGAATGCTATTTTTTACATTTAAGTAATTAGACAATATCATGTTTTCTAGTTAAAAATTTTCAGGCCTTCTTATTACATTGAATATCTTATTTAAGATCCGTGCATGCTCTTTACTGGGCCTCTATCTGCAATCTCTTTCCTTCCTGCGCTCCTGAATTGATAGTCTTCTCAGAGCTTTTCCAACCAAAGAAACAAGTCCTTTCCCATGATAGGGACTTTGTGCTTTGTTGTTCATCTAGAATGTTCTCTCCCCTGTTCTTCCTTCAGATATCAACTTAAAGAGCAGTTCTTTTAAAAAGCATTTTTTAACTCTCTCTCAAAATATGGGTTCTCCAGTTTTATTCATAGGGAAGAGCTGTGTGATTTTTCTAGCACTTATAACAATTTGTAGTTATATATATAATATATATATGTGTGTGCTTATTTATTTCACATTTCTCTTTCCCATTTAACTAAAGCTCCATGACGTCAATAATACATATGTGTATTTTATATGTATTAAATATAATAATATATTATGTATATTTTATTTGTATTATATAATATATTACTTTTATACATACCAATAGTTATATATACACATATAAAATCTATCTATATCTATCTATATGCTTACAAAACCATAACTCATGGAAGACAACCAAAGACTTAGTAACTATATTATAAGATAAATTAATACTTTAGTAAAGAAATATCATGGAATTTGGAAATATTTGTTATTTAAATGATGTTATTTTTTAGATTTTCTATGGAACTAGTCAATTCCGTGAGAGCCAGTGTTAACTGGCATCAGCACACACACACCTGTTTGTCACAACAAGGCTAAAGGACAGGAAGAAGGCTATTCAGACCACGGTAAGACTGCGACTTAGCATGTGGACAAAACAATGTCCCAGTAGGCATTATTTAGCAGTTGTAAAACCAATTAAGTATAATGGCAACGCCCTCAGTAAAAACCACAGGAGTTTCTCTATCAAAGAGACGTAGGCTCCATGCTAAAAGGGAAGAATGAAGCTGCATTGTGAATATTTATGTTGCAAGATTTCACTTTATTGGCTTATCTTTTTTGGAGCTGTAACCCAAGCTTTCATTTTGTCCCATTTTCTGTAGGTTTATTAAGTATTTCTAGCACTATTTCTGCTATGCCTAGAGTTTACAGAATGTATATTAAATATATACTATGTATACATATAAATTATGGATTAGATATCTATTATGCTATAGGTTTTAAGCAGCATACAAACTACAGAGTGTTTTCTCATAAAGAAAACTGGCCACAGAGAAGCTAGGACCCTGCAGTTTTCAGCTGAGAGAATTAGCATTTGGACCCTGGTCCTTGTGGCATTAATAAACAGGATCCATAATTTAATTTCTTTAATTATTCTCATGCTAAAATAGAAACTAAATGCAAGTTTATATATTTTCTTAAGTTCATTTTAACAATCATTAGTACTTATCATATGTGGCTATGTGATACTTTCATTTGCAATATTAACATGATTAGAATTCTAAGTTCAAATTTTTATGAAATTGAAAAGTTGTCATTTACCTCTAATATTGTTTTAATCTAAAACAATGGTTATTTATATATAATTCCATATGGGGTCTTTCATCTGAGATATTTTGCATAAATAATTGGGGTTTTTAATTAATTTTTGCTTGAAAAAATTTACATTAATTTAGAATAATAATGAATTTAAAATGATAGAATTGCCCATTATGTCACTTTATTTATTAAAGAATTTGAAGCTCTAAAGGTTTATTTTTATACAACTTATTTCTATGCATATAAAAGTATACATATTTTTGCATACTTTCTACTATTGCAAATCTCTTCCAGAAATTTATTTTATTTATGACAATTATAATTTCTTATTTTTCAATGATTTTTCTACTGAAATTAGAGGACAGGAGAAATTCCACAACCCATTAATGTTTTATTTTAAAGTATATAATAATTATTAATATCCAAAAATGTTGGGGGAAATATTAATTAATCTATTTTTGAGCTGGTTCATATAAGGTTATGGAAAACTTAATCACTGAATACACAGTGACCCTTTACTTTTGTAGTATATTGATATACATTCTAATATAGTTTTACATTTATAAATTGGAATTAATAGGTGTTTATAATTAAAATTAAAATTTTACAGAAATATATCACATATAACCTCAAAGATTTTGTAATTTTAAATTCCATTTTCTGGATAAAATTAGTATAATCCATTTTCTTTAGTGTGTATTTATATATTTATATAAATATAAATATATTTATATATTTAGTGTGTATTTATATATGCACAAAAAGTATGTGCATATATACCTATTATACATAAATAATCTTATATTTTATATATAATTGATTTAAATATATGCACTTATATGTACATACATTTATTAGAATATTTATTAGAAATAGGAAATCAGTAAATCAAGGTAGTGTATTACCTTCATTAAATTCATAATATGGGAACAGAGGCACATAATAAAAGAAATGTCAAAAATGGAGAGAGAACATAATTCGGTGACCTAATGGATTTGGGTATAAGGGTGAGGAAGGAATCAAGGATGATCTCATGTCTACAGTACCATTCGTCTAGATAGGAACTGCAAGAATGAGTTCAGAAAAAGAGGTAAGTCATAGTACCTTTGGGGCTCCAGGAATTACAGTTGAAAATTTTTACCATCCAAAGGCAAATAAAAAAAAAACAAGGGTAAATATACCACACAAGTTATTAATTAGAATTGTTTTGATGTCAAGTTACAGAAAACTCCACCTCAAAAATATATTAAACAACTAAGAACCTGACTGGCTTCCTTACAGTGAATGGCCGTAACTAATGAATGAATTATGCTGTTTGGTCCAGTGACTCAGTGATGGAATTGCCAACTGTCATTCTTCCCCCTATGCTGTATGTATTACTAGCTTTGTCCTAAAGCTTGTCACTGTCAGTAGCAATCAAGGCTATACTCTTCTTTTTTCATATTGATTAGAGAGAAATAAAAAGAACTCGACTATTATCAAAAGACCTCATCTTCAGTGTGCCTGAGTCAACTTAGCTTATTTGCTAGTTTCTGAACCACAATGGGGACCAGTGGATGGTTTGTAATTACTTCTAGCTAAAAGTTGGGTGGGTGATTCCTTGGTTGCCTCAGATGCAACAGGGCCTGTTATTCCTGGAGCTGGGGTCAGCTCCCAGCCAGAGAATTTTTATGTAAAGTATTTGTGGGCGAAATAGGTTGTGAGGCATGTCACACAATATGCACTGCAGAAGGCAGGCAAGGTACAGACTTTGAAGAATTATGTGATCAAGAGCTTTAAATAGTCATGAATGTATTTAGTAATTAGGAATGTACCGTCTTGGGAAAAAGAAACTGAAATCAGGGTGTATTTGTTGAAAGAATTAACAGGACAGCAGGTGAAAAAGTGGATATAGTGACTTGGTATCTCTCCTTCAGGAAGTATAGCTTTTGAGGACAGAAGACAAGAAGATGACAGTTTCCTGGCTGGTGAAATTCAGTGGACTGAGAGCTGGCCTGAGAATGGAAAGTAGCAGGTTTGATTCTCAGTCAGGTCACATGTCTGGGTTGTGCCCCAGGTCCCTAGTTGGGGTTATGTGAGAGGCAATCGATCCATGTATCTCTTGCACATCAATGTTTCTGTCCCTCTCTTTCCCCCTACCTTCCCCTTTCTCTATAAATAAATAAAATAAAAAAAACAGAAAAAGGAAGATGGTAGCTAGAGAGGCACCATTATAAATTAATGTCTAATGATGAAGTCAGACAATAAAAAAGAAAAGGTCTGCTATATTTGAACTAATTATATATTTTACCAATCCTCAAAGTTATTTCACATCATAGTAAATTCTCAATGTAAGGACTGTTTATACACATAAGTGAGTGATTAATTCTTATGTTAATATTGTTAAAATTTTGCTTTATTTTGACATCAGTATGTAGTGACACAACAGGTATGATATTTTCTCCTGTGAAAAAGTGATGAGACTGTTTTTCTCTTAGGGATGGTGGTACGACTAAACATAATGACATGTATGAAGTCCCTAACACCATCTTTGACACATAGTAGCACTCAGGAAATCTGTCCCCTCAGTCTCTCTATTCTGAGTCTTGCTAATAAAATAAAACTGGATTATCTCTAGGATCTAAAAGTCAGTTAGCCTCTGATTTATTTTACTTTATTTTCATTGCCGATGCTATTACTGATATCCCTATTTTTCTCCCCCTAGCCCTCACTTTGGCCCACCTCCACCCAGCCCCTAACACCCCTTTCCTTCTGGTCATCACCACACTGTTGTCTGTGTCTATGGGTTATGCATACATGGTTTTTTGTCTAATTTTACAATATGTTTAAGAGGAAAAGAAAATGCAACACATGAGAGGAGCAATGTAAAATCATCCCACTGTGTACTCAGGAGAATGTCCTACACCTACTGTTCGGAGGTTTCTCACACCTTGGTTAACCGCGACTCCTTACGATCTGTCTGTGTCCTGTTTCTGTAAGAACCAAGCATCTGTGAGTTAATGAAGAGGAAAAAATGCTGGCTGTCTTCAAGACAGTCCTTCAGTCCCCTTCCATTGTACCCTGCTTTTGATCTTTGGCTGTCGTTATTGCATGTTTGCCAAGTAATATACATGTTTACATACATTTATAGTAAATTAAAATGATATGTTTTTCAAAGAAATTTACCCACAGGTATGTATTATTTCATGAGTGTGATAGCCAGGAATCTTCTGTAAGTGCAATATCTGTGGTCCTAACTTACTATACCAGTACATGATATACTTTTTTTTAACTATTCCTCTTCTCTATATATTATCACAAGCATCTTGTATACCAGATCAGTAATGGTCACTGTATATTATTATAAAGTTAATGCATCTTAACATCACTCTGGTCTGTGCTGTACATCATCCTAGGCAGAATTGTCAGCTTCGTGCTTGCAGCTGCTCTCAATCTGTCATCATAAATGATAAATGAGCATTGGAGTCTTATTTTCTATTGTACATTATCTTAACTACAAGAATGCAAGACCAGCATATCTTGGCTTGCTCTTAAGACCCTTTATGAAGATAGCAACTTTACTAGAAAAGCAGAGATTCTTACATTTCTAAGTAAATAAATAAAACTGTAAATCTGCTAAACTTTTGGCTCAAAACAATTGAAACTAACTAAAGCTTTATTCTGATATATAGATCTTGACTTAATTATTTCAATTATTTTTCATTTCCACAGCTCTTGGTTCATGAAATAGAACTGATACAGTTTCTTTTTAAAATTATTTTATTTTATTTTTATTTAATTCTTATTCAAGTACAGTTTCCTGTTTTATGTTCCTAGCCCTGCCCTCCTCAGTGCTCCCCACCTCCCTCCCATCTCCGCCCCCCACCTTAATTATTGTCCAGGTGTCCTTTATACTTATTCATATGAGTCCATTCCCTTTTCCCCTATGATTCTCTCCCCTCTCCCCTCTGGACCCTGTCAGCGTGTTCTGTATTTGAGTGTCATTGGTCATATTTTGCTTGCTTGTTTGTTTTGTTGTTTAGATTCCTGTTAAAGGTGAGATCATATGGTATTTGTCTTTCACCTCTTGGCTTATTTCGCCCAGCGTAATGCGCTCCAGTTCCATCCATGATGTTGCAAAAGGTAGGAGCTCCTTATTCCTTTCTGCGGCATAGAATTCCATTGTGTAAATGTACCATAGCTTTTTGATCCAGTCATTTACCGATGGGCATCTAGGTTGCTTCCAACTCTTGGCTATCGTAAATTGTGCTGCTATGAACATCGATAGATATCATAGAACATTTGTCGGCAAATATAAAATAGATATTGGACAATTCTCCATAGGTAAATTCTCCATTGCCAAATTCTCTACTTCTCCAAATCGCATATTTCTGTATGCTTTCCATTTGTTTTGGATTACCTTTTTCTAAAGATATTTGTATAGGGATCAGTATTGGAAGATAAAAAAAGGTGTCACCTTGTGAAGTAAATGACAAACAAAAATAGTATCTCTCTCCAAAGCAAATGTCAGGAATGCCATCGTCTAGTGCCCCCCTCTGCAGCACAGGACAGGTATGTTACAGCCAACCATTAAAACCTGGGTGTTCCTGTGCTCAGCTGAGATTCCTCTCCTGTGAAGGAACCCATTCCACACACAGACTTCTACCTGTGATCATCTGTGTTGTGTCTACGAACTTGGGGGAAAAGGATGGGGTCGTGTTGCAGCTCACGATGTTTGCTGTGCCATAAAAGTAGAGTCCTTTGTTTCTGTCTTTGGACTCATTTCTTCTGCCAGTTTCTTCTCTGAAACTTTGGTGTTATCTTGTTGGGTTATAATTATGGGAGAAGCAAAACTTTTCACAAATCTTGACAGCATGTGTGGAAAGTGATGGAGGTGGTTCTGAAGATTTCAATAGAGAATTTAAGGAACCAAATGCAGATAAAGCAATTAATAAAACATGTTTATTTTTGTTTATTTCTATCCCATCCCAATTTTTTAAAAATTTGTTTTTCAATAAGCTTTGTTTAAGGTCAAATGTGTTTTATTGCTAATAAAGGAGCAGCATCAATAGTGTCGATGGAGGAATAAAATATTTGCAAGAAATATTAACATATTTCTTCAGAAACCATAATGTATGTTTATGTGTACACAAAATTTGTTATTCTTAAGTGACTATTCATTTCAGAGAATGTAAGTCATACTTAAGTGGATGTTAATCATGACAACATCTTTGAGTTTATGTACAGAGCAATACATTCTAGACCTCCTTAAAATGGATTTGGCCCAACTAGGTATTACAGGATTCTATGTTCTAATTGTATTTTAATGGACTATTAGTATTTTTCTGGAAGAACGTTCTAATAACTTAAATTTTACTTTTATATTTGTGTAATACACCCTGATTTTAGTCTGCCTAAAACTTACAGGTAACTTCCTCCAGCCTAACTGTCTTTATTTTTAAGAGAACACTAATTTTATTCCAATAACCTGCCATTTTCACATGACTGTACACTTCATTGAGCCATGGAGTTTCCACTATTTTTGCCACTACTTTATCTAAGAATGAATATTTGCTACCCCTTTGATTAGTAGGCGTGAGAAGAAGTCTGCAGGTGCACTTCTAAATATCATCCCCTTATCTAAAAGGAAGTATGGAAGGAGATGGTCTCCTTTCCTTCCAATATAATCCTGTGCCTGGAAGTGCAATAACCACCCCATGATCATGGAGACTGTTAGTCTGAGGGCCTCATTAGTATAATAGTAATTTAGTGAAGAGTTATTATTTCAAGTCACCAGGTTAACAGACTCCAGTGCTAATTATTCAGGCATGAGGTTATATGAAAAAATAGATTTCTTTACTTTAAATCCACATTATTAAATTTTACAGATCCCTTAAATGAAATTATGTGTATGTGATTTTGTTGGGTGGGTGTTTAGGAAGAAGGAAAGAGTCTAAAAGTCACAGATAATTAAAATCTGACCTAGCTCCAGCCCAAATTAAAACAAATGAGGTCCATTTTGGGGTCTATGATAGTGTTATCACACAGGGAGCTTCATTAAATTTATATACTATCGAGGATCATTTCTTATTAATCATCCTAATTAGCTTCTGCAACATAGTAAATGAGTATTTGAATTTTGTCTTTTTTATACAGTTGAATCATTTGTTCATAAAAAAATCTTACCTGATTCTCAATATTTCAGGCAAATCAAGGAAAATATGTACTGTCTTAAGCCTAGGCACAGGCAATCAAGTGGGATTTTGCTTCTAAGACCACTGTTTCTCCTCATTCTATGTAGCCATACCTAGTGGTGTTTCATAGAACCCCCAGAGCTCAGTATAAAAATCAGCAAAGTGGGGATTTGTACCTAAGATTTCAGATGCAAATTTAAGACAAAATGAAATCTCACATATGGATCAATGGGTTTATGCTAGCATTATGTGTACAGCACGTCCTCACTAAATATGTATAATGATGGTGATAATTTCAGTGTCATAATTAATAATTCATTCATCAAAGTGGAAATGCAAATGCTATATTTTAGGTCACATTGATTTTAAGACCCATTCTTAATGTGATGATAATAACCAATTTCAAGGGGGAAAGGGGATAACGGGGAAAGAAGGAGAAAGGCTGTCAAGGCACATGTGTAAAGGACCTATAGACAAAGATATCGGGTTGGGTGGGAAGACTGAAGGTGGGAGGTGGGGGTGGGTACTGCAGGGGAGAGTTATGGGGGGGGGGAATGGGACAACTGTAATTGAACAACAATAAAAAAACACTTGATAAAAGTTTCTATATTATAATGAAATCTCAAATAACTACCTTTATTTTTTTAAGATTTTATTTATTTTCTTTAGAGGGGAAGGGAAGGAGAGAGGGAGAGAAATATCAATGTATAGTTGCCTCTGGTGTGTCCCCTGCCAGGAACTGGCCTGCAATCCAGGCATGTGCCCTGACTGGGAATCAAACCGCCATCATCTGGTTCGCAGGCCTGCACTCAATCCATTGAGCTACACCAGCCAGGGCATCAAATAACTACCTTTAAATAGAGCATAATTTCAAGTGAGACAAAGACAAAGAGGGTGATTGGTAAACAAAAAACAAAATATTCAAACAGACAAATGAAAGTACTTCTTTCTCTTGGTGCAAATCTCCCTTTTATGAACTATCAAGAGGGAAACTTTGGGATTGGCCCCAATCATGAAAATCAGACTTGTCTCTAAACAAAACAAATTCTACCAGGAAGTTAGAAAAAGCCTAGGATTTGACATTTATTTTTGTATTGGTGAGTGTAAGAAAAGCCATATTTTATTGAATGTGAAAAGATGCTGCCTAGGTAAACATGGGCGATTTAGAATCATTCATCTCTAGTACTTTATTCAATTTACAATCTTGCAAAAAAATCAATAGGCCTAGTTCTCTTCTTGTCTCCCCTCCCTTCTGCAAGACTCATGCCATTAATCTGAGTTTAATAGGCACAGTAACTTTAATAGATAGTGTCTTTAAGGTAATGGAGCAATTCATCCCTGGAATCACTAATTTCTCTGCTTGGGCAATATGGTAACCTCTTCTTTCCTCAGACTTGCTGGAGACCGACTTGCTAAGTCCTCATTTCTGATAACCCCCAATTCTCCCTATTGTCCACTGAAAACTTTCAGATCAACTCTGCTTTCAGCCTTTAGACACAATACATTTGTAGAAGTGAAGAGGAAATAGGCAGAGTCCATGGAACAACTGTCAGAGGAAACATAAAATGTAAAAATGAAACAAGTAAATGTAAGAAAATTAAAATATAAATTGATGATTTCCATATCCATTTCTGCTTCACAAGCAGTTAAATGTAATTTACAATTATCATAGTCATTGTTTATTCAGTACACAGTCTATGCCAAAATCTGAGTTAAACAATTATGCATTATATCTTATATTCAGTCACTGAATAATCTTTTTTTCTTTTACTTTCTTTCTTTCTTTTTAAAAAAATCTCATCACTCAAGTTGAAAACTTCCTAATGGCTTCCCACTGAGTTCAATTTGAAACCAAAGTTACTATCACAGCTACAAGGCCTTGCATGCCTGGACTGTGCCTAACCCTCCAATCTCATTTTGATCAATCTTTTTTTTACTCACTACACTGCAACTTCACTGCTCGGAATCCCTCCTACTTTAAGGATTTTATACTTTCGTTTTTACACAGAAATCTCCCCCAATTTTTATGAGATTGAGTTATTGTCCAGGTCTCTTGCTCAGTCACCATCTCCTATAGGAAGTCTGCTTAATTGCCTAGTTTAAAGAGTTTTTCTCCTCTATATTTCATATCCCCCAAATCATACAATTCCTTTGTTGATGTTTATTTCCAAAATAAAATATTTTATAAAAAAATGTTAGGTCCATGATACAGATGAGGATATTTGAGTTACACTATTTTTCTCAAGGACAGAGGACTGCTCAGGGGTAAAATTAGGTATCAATTTATCTCCGGCTACCATTCACTTATCTATTCTATTGTTATTGTTATTTCTTGTTTTCACGTTTGGGCTAACACTAAAAAAATGTAGCTGGAAACATTTCTACATATTTTTCTGGTGAGTGTCATGTGCAAGGGCTTTCTAAGGCTTGTATCTAAGGTAGGATTAACCTTTTGGAATAATTTTTTTTTTGTTCTCTGGTATTTTCGGTATCCGAAATCCTTATTGTTTATTATGTGTGACTGGTGTTTGTTTTCATTATTTGTTTTTTAAGTTATTTTATTGTTGTTCAAGGACAGCTATACTTGAACTGTACTTGTATTTGTTTCTTTTTATTAATTTTCTTAACTGTGTTTGTATTTTAGTGTTCCTCTGGGCTCTGTATTTGAGAATTCTAGAAGGATGGGTTGAGAGTATACCCTTACAGGGAGGATTTGATTTTACTCTTGGCTTCTGTATAATGCAGAAATATAAATTCAAACTCCAAATTCATGGAAGTCCAGGCCTTTCCTTACAGATTCTAACAGGGAAGCTTGTACACCAACTTAGGTCCCGGGTCACAAACAACAATTTTCTTTCTGTATACATCGTAGATGCCATCTGGCATATATTTTAACTGAAGTTATAACTCTATTACTCTGTAGAATCTCAAATCTATCTCCCTGCACTGTGCATGACCAAGGCCTTTTCTCTTGTCAGCCTTTCCTGTTAAAATCCTTGCATTTAGAAAAAAGGTTTCTACAATTTTTCTGAATGCGCTTGCATTTTTGAAATCGTTCTTATGACTCTTACTGGAAATTCCCTCTTATGCATTGATTTGAGTAGATTTTTCCCTTTATTTCTGAGTTCAGCTCAGTGTGGCTCAGGATTTCTTAAGTTCAATACGTGGGGGTATTTGAAATGAGAGGGTGTTTCAGAATATGTAAACTTTCAAACATCTCCATACTATGTTTTGTTTGTAAACTTAGTTAAACTTCCTCTCTTTATTCATTTATTTTGCAAATTTAATACCAGTAAGTAAAACTTGGACACTGTATTGAAATTGTAAATATTAGTATCCTTAGAAACATTTTTTTAAATTGGCTACCCACATATTTTTTCTTTTAGTTATTTATTTATTTATCTTTAGAGGGGAAGGGAAGGAGAGAGGGAGAGAAATATCAATGTATGGTTGCCTCTCGTGCATCCCCTGCTGGGAACTGGCCTACAACCTAGGCATGTGCCCTGACTGGAAATCGAACCGCGATCCTCTGGTTGGAAACATTTTTTATGATTGAGCTTACATGAAGACATCTATACATCTAAGCTTATATATCCAACATGAATTACATTAAAAAATTCATTGTCAATAGTGCTCTTTCCTTCAAATATTCAAATTCTTGCTGTTATTTTGCTGTAAATTTGGACTATAATTTTTATAGCTTTTTTCTTTAAATTTTCTTCAGTTTTTAATAACTTTATTCTTTGTGAAAGAAAAAATATTTCATTAGAATAGTTCAACAACTTATTTATATTTTGAATAAACAGTTCATGTTTAGGCCAACTGTGCAATAGCACTCCTCAGAGTTACTGCATTTTAAATTTTATATTGTGGAATTAGCCTGACTCTGGGATCTAGTACCTTCCTATGGGGTTTATTCTTTGTTTTACCAAAGTATATTCACAAAGATTTTTTTTCAAAAACTAATGAGTTGGGGAAAACTTTCTGAATATTGTGATGGCTAGAAATTTTCTATTTCTTCAAATGAATTTGACAATGTGAATTTTTAGTCAGAAATTATTCTTTCTTGGGGATGTTTAGAATCCAAAATCATGAACTTCGTAAGTGGTAATTTTTTTTCTCTAAGTACAGGGTGGGACAAATGAAGGTTTACAGTTGTTTCTATGAAAAATAGTAACACAAGAATAAAGTGTGTTTCTCATACTCACTCCTATAAATCTACTTTGCCTTGTCCTATATTTTTAAGATTTTTATCTTTACTCTTGATAGTTTGAAATACAATGGAATGTTTTTAGCTATGTATCTCTTATCATTCACCAAGTATTTTTAAAATAAAGATGTGCCTTTTTTCTCAATTTTGGAAAGTTTCTTCTAATATTTATTAATTTTTCCATTTATTTTCTGTGTCATCTCATTCTAAAGGTCATTTTTGCTTGATGAGATATTCTGAATTGATCCTCATTCTTTTAGCTTTTCTTTCTTATTTCTTCTCTTTTTTCTAGTTTTTTATGTTCAGAAATATCTTCTTAGTTTTAAGACAGTTCTTCTACTTTAAGAATTTTGGCCATGGTATATTTTAACTGCCAAGAATTCTCTCGTGGAATATTCCCCCATTTTAGAAACAGCCAATTCTTATTTTACAGGCACATTGTCATTTTTAAAAATCTCTTTGAAGATACTAATTATAATCTGGTACTTCTTTTTCCCAGGACAATTTATTTCCTGAGGTGTACATTAGTTCTTATTTTGGAAAGTTTTAGTCCCATGCCCCCTTGCATTTTCTGTTTATAATGAATAATCAGTTTGATTAATATAGGTGGATATTTTTCCTGCCATTTATGGCCTTTTCCTAAAATATATGTATGTCCCTGAGTGGATCTCATCAGAAGTCATAGTTCACCTCAGGCAGGCACTCAATTCTGTCTTTTTCCAGTTGCCAAAATTGGGAAGACCTGTATTGACAAACCCAAAAATTTATAGGAAAATTATTCTAATTTATTAGAAGGCATTTCTCTGACTTCAGCCAAGGATCAAAGAAATATATGCATTTGTATATAATTACAGTGATAACACCTGTAATATCTCCATCTCAGTCAAGATATAGAACACTAATATTTCCTCAGAAAGAACCCTCGTGTTCTTCCCTACTCATTTTCTTCCTTTTCTCAAAGGCAATGCTATTTTTCTCTCTATCACCACAGCTTATCTGGAATCCATATTAATGGATTAGTACTGATTTTTATACACATCCTCCCACCTTTGGTTTTCTCAGTCAAAATAATGCATTAGTAGTTATTCCCTTTAATTGCTGAGTATTGTTCCATTTAATGGGCATACCTGAATGTCCTTTTTTACCATTCACTTTTTGATAAGCAATTCTGGTTATTTCATTTACTACTATGGATAAACTAGGTCTGTACATTTGTGTGTTTTTGTCCTCTTGGGTAAATACTGAGAAGTGAAGTTTTTGCTGTGCTTATTGGTGTGTTTGGCTCTGTAGGTCACTGACAAACAATATCTACTATTTGTTGTTTCACATTTTCAAAGCAATTGTTATTTTCATCTTTTACATTTTCATCATTTTGGTGAGTTTTGATTGCAAATCATTGTGGATTCAATCTGTGTGTTCCTAATAGCTAAAAATTTGGAACACATTTTTATGACCTCTTTTCTTTTAATATTTTACTAATTTGGCTTTTTGTGTAACTTCTGTATCATCATTTGTAACATGTCTAGTAAAGAATTTTGCCCAGTTTTTAACTAGTGCCTGACATTTTATTATTGATTTGTTGGCATTCTTATATAATCTAGATTATTCATCAGGTAAATATTGTGTATGTACTTTTTTTCTCGAAGCTTTATAGTTTTAGTTTGTACATTTAGGTCTATAATCAATATTGAGTTAATTGTTCTAAATGTTATGATGTAGGACTGAGATAATGTATTTTTTTCCCTTAGTGTGGATAACAAGTTGTTACAACCTTGTTATTGAAATCACTATATTTTACCCATTTAATACCTTGGTACTATTTTTTTTAGATTTTATTTATTTATCTTTAGAAGTGAAAGGAAGGAGAGAAGGAGAGGAGAGAATTATCAATGTATGGTTGCTTCTTGTGAGTCCCCTGCTGGGAACTGGCCTGCAACCCAGGCATGTGCCCTGACTGGGAATCGAACCACGATTGTGTGTTTCGCAGGCCCACACTCAATCCACTGAGCTACACCAGCCAGGGCCCTTGGTACTATTAATAGTCAAAAATCAACTGACTTATTTGTACATATTAACATATTTATCTATCCTTATGCCAATACCACATTGATGTCATTGGTGTTAACTTTCTAAGTCCCGACACCCCGAATAGCATTCTTCTCTTTGAAGATTATGACTATCCCAAGCTTACACTTTTTGAATTTTAAAATACTTTGATTATAAAGAAAAGTTGAAAAGAGTAAATGAAAGATTTTCCATATATTCCATGCACACATTTTCTAATTGTTAATATCTTACATTGGTTTTGTACATTTGTTGCCATAATTAAATTCATATTGATACATTATTATTATTATCTGAAGTTCATAACTCTTTCAGATTTCTTGAGATTTACCTTATGCTGTTTTATGTTCCAGGAAAACATCCAGGGAGTCACATTACATTTAATTGTTAAATTTCCTTAGGATTCCCTAGACTGTGGCAAATTTTGTGACCTCCATTTTCCTTGTTGCAGGTGATTTTACTGACAGATGATAACACTTGCAGGTAACTAGTGTCTTAATGCTCTTATTTTTAAACTATATTGTCATATTTGCTTTGCAAATAGTTTTAAGGTTTTTCTTTTCTGCATCTATGCTGATGAATTATGTTGGTTTGTCATCTTATAATATTTTTTATATCAGTAAAATGATGGCCTCAAAAAATCAGCTGACAAGCATTTCCATCCTCCATTAGATTATTGGTTTTAACCATTTTTCTTACTCAAAGCATTTAAAGCTTTGATTTTCCTTCAGCATTGTTAGAAAATATATTGTATATGATTTTAATCCTAAAAAATGTAGAAGGGGTAAAAACTGAGGTAAGTGTAATTGAATAAACAAGAATGAAAAAAATAAATATATTGTTTTATGCCTCAGCATGTGTTCTCTCTGTGAACTTTCCACATGAACTTGAAGAGACTCTGCAGTCATTGGAGGGAATGTTTCACTACTATTTATTAGTGAAAGTGGGTTAACAGTTCTGTTAAAATCTTCTAAACACTCACTGAATTCAGTGTGCTTTTTACATCAATTACTGAGAATGGGGTGCTAAAATTGTCAAATATAAAGATGCTTCAGCCTGTTTCTCCCTTTATCACTGCCACTTTGGTTTTATACATTCTGAAGGCCTATTATCAGATGTGTTTTGAGCTTAGAATTGTTAAGTCTTCCTGATGAACTTCTCTTTCCATCATCATGAAATCACCTTTTTTAACTCTGCTAATAGAATTTATCTTGATTTCTGCTCTTCTGATATTAATATATTCACATCACTTTTCTTAGGCTAGGTATTTGCATGCTATCTTTCCTTTGTTTATCCCTGGAATTTTTTTGAGACATCTTTTCACTGTGGCCTAAACATCTGCTAGTGCTGTGTGTGTGTGAGCAACGTGTTCTTTGTTTTCATCTGTTAGAAAACGACTTTCTGACTGCTTCACTTTTGAAAAGACTTTTTCTGTGGGTATAGAATTCTAGATTTTTACTTTCTTCTTTTTCTACTTTAACGATGTTTCACATTTTTTAATTCTACTTTTTATGGTGGTTTTCCTGTGTGTTGTGTTCCCCTGCCCTCTGCCAGTCCCTAGTTACTTTCAATATTGTCTCTTTATGTTTTAGCAATTTGGTTGTGCTGTTCTCCTAGACATGGTTTTCTCTGTATTTAATATTACTAAAAATTTCATTGTTATTTTCATTTATTTTCAAACTAAACATTTGTTTATTTGTGAATCTATTTTTATTTATTGACTTCTCTGTTGTGACCTGTCATATTTTCTAGGTTCTTAGCATGTCTAGTACACTAACATTGCAAGACTCTAGATTGTGGCACTTTACTCTGAAGAATGATGAGTTTTATTGTAACAGAAAATTAATGCATGGATTAATCATTTTGATCTTTTGGATGCTTAGTGATCAGCCTGGTTAGTATTGCCCTATAGGCCATGGTATTAACGTTCTAGCTTCTCATGCAACTAGCAAGAATTAAGGTATGAACCTCGTTTCTTTTACAGTAGTTAGCTGTTTTAATCTCTACTGAGCTCTTTTGGACTTCCAGCTCTTGTTTTACTTCAGGGTTTCTTGGAGACTTGCCCAACCAATGCCCATCTCAGTGTTAGGATCTGAGGAAATTTACATGCATTTAATACACTTTTCTCTGTGACTTCCTCCTGACTGGGATTTGTGACCTCATTTTTTAGCTGCTCTGGCAGTTGTCAGTTCCAGACTCTTCAAGATATAAGTTTATGGTGTCCTTCTTCACATGGTTCTAGGCAATATTTTTAGGGGAATAATCTATATAAATGTTGATCTCACCTTCTGCAGTTCCTTTCTTTGAAGAGAGAAATTCCCTTTAGTTTCTGTCTTTTTCTGGTAACTTACCAGCAGCTTAAACAGGTCACCCCTTTGCTACCCCTCCCTAAATTTTATAAATATTATTGGCAAACAATCAGCGTGAGTGAAGCTACTCTGTCTATTTTAGTGGCTGGAATTTTCAGAGAAGTACAATGTCAGTTAACTTATTATTTCCAAACCATTTACCCATTTATAAAAGATTAGTGCCCATCATTATTCTAGTAGAAATAGTAATGAAAATTATTACTGCTGAGCCCTTTGGAAAGGATAGTGTTTACACACTTTAATGTAGTATTTAATTTCTGGGCATCTATTTTGGGAAACTTTTCCAAAAAATAGTCTGCATGGTAAAATAAATCCGTATTAATAACAATATAAAGATTGGAAAAAACTAAATCTTCATCAATAGAAATATAGTTAAGTAAAATAGTATTCATTCACTCAATAAAGTACCATGTAGACATTAAATTATTCTAAAGCTAATGAAATAACGTAAAATAGTCACTATATTAAAAGTTAAAAAGGATTATGTGTGAATGCACTGTATGCATTTATTATATGTGTGAATATTTATGTTTAATAATTATAATTATAAAATGTTTATAAAACCTGTGTATAATATATACATATAAAATTTCAAGTTAAAAAATATTTGATTAAAACGACCAATATTCCATCACACATCACTGTAAACATTAACTCCATGCTTTTTCCTCCTCTCCGATTATTCTCAAATTCTTTGAGAATAAAACGATTCTCAAAGATTATATTGTTTCTCTTAGCAAAATCTAAAATTTAAATAACTATAGAGAAACCCTATCATTAATACTAATTTTAAAAATTGTTTACTTTTTTAATGACCAGGATATGTTTAGTTCTTATACTTGATTCTCAGAAGTCAATTTTATTTCTCTCCACGATTTGTCAATGAGTCCAATGGAGCAAACAAATGGTAAACAAACTTTTCCTTAGTTTGATCTGGTAGAGTGATGGTCCATCAATAATGGTAAAGTGGTTTCATTATAGACCTTAAACTTCAGCAATTCTATCTTGTAATGTTTACCGAATATGTGTATATTAGATTTCTACTGCTGTGCAACAAATCACAACAAACTTAGTGGCTGAAAACAGGACATTCATTATCTCACAGTTCTATAGGTCAGACGTTTTGACCTCTATAGTGCACTGGTTCCCAGCTCAGGGCCTCACGAAACTAACATCAAGGTGCCAGCTAGATGCATTCTCATCAGTAGCATTTCTCATCACTAGGGTCTTTTGCCAGGCTCATGTGATAATTCAGTTAGTTATGGCTGTCAGCCAAAGTTACTTTCCATTCCTAGAAGATGCCTGCAGTTCTTGCCATGTGGCTTCATTGAAAATCCTGCAATGCAGAATTTTTCTTGTATCAGATTCCTTTTACATTTTGAGGCTCTGAATTCATCTCAAATTTAAAGAGCTCATGTGATGACATTCTTTGTGCATACCATAATATAATCATAGGGACAAAATACAGCATATAGAAGCTATGTATATCAGAAAGGGATTTGGGAGCCATCTTAGGATTTTGCCTACCATGATAGCATTATAAATTACAACAAAGTGTTGGTTTGACAGGTAGGTGGAGTGGAGGAAGATATACGGGGGATAATTGGTGGTGAAAAAAACAATAAAAACTATTAAAATGATTATATTTTAATCATTAAAAGATGCAATATATATCAAAATGACCTAGGTGATATTATTTCTATTATTCTTTTGATGTTTATGGACTGTTCCCTCCGTGGTTCCTTTCTTACAGGACTTCCTTCCCCATTTTTTACTTCTATAGCAACCTCAACTCCAGGGTTTGACCTTTTAATCTAGTGAGTTTTTAGCTGACTGTTTCAGCTCTACCTTTCACAACCACACAACCAACTGGGATATGCTGGATATGGATATATATATATATATATATATATATATATATACACGCACATACATACATATACATACATATACATACGTACATACAGGATATATATATATATATATATATATATATATATATCCCTAGAGAAAAAATACAGATATATTCATGCAGTATGGTTTTCATCTCTCAAGGGTTAAATCCCTTTAGTTTCTACCCAATCTCGGTAATTCTTCAGTTTAAAGAGTATATTTTCCCAACATTGGAACTATCTGTGGCAGGCTGGTTANATGGACTGTTCCCTCCGTGGTTCCTTTCTTACAGGACTTCCTTCCCCATTTTTTACTTCTATAGCAACCTCAACTCCAGGGTTTGACCTTTTAATCTAGTGAGTTTTTAGCTGACTGTTTCAGCTCTACCTTTCACAACCACACAACCAACTGGGATATGCTGGATATGGATATATATATATATACACGCACATACATACATATACATACATACATACAGGATATATATATATATATATATATATATATATCCCTAGAGAAAAAATACAGATATATTCATGCAGTATGTTTTTCATCTCTCAAGGGTTAAATCCCTTTAGTTTCTACCCAATCTCGGTAATTCTTCAGTTTAAAGAGTATATTTTCCCAAAATTGGAACTATCTGTGGCAGGCTGGTTAATAGAATAGAGTTAATTCTCTGCTATTATCAGAAGCTGGAATTTTCAGAATGATAGTTTTATTAATTAAACATTCCTCTACTTCCTTGTACTCTTAAAAAGTAGTACCTACATTTAAATAAAATAATATTATCTACTTCTTAAAATTTCACCATACAATAAAACTGTAACTGAAATACTTTGCAACAAATGCAAAAACCACCAAAATGATTCCTGTTTCTTTTTGTGCTGTGGTTTTGATCACAGCATGGATCAGCTGACCCATGGCTCAGGGGCTTGTTGGTCAAATAATTATGGCCTGTATAGAGAGACACAGGGAATGGACACCTTTTCACATCTCTGATAGGCAAAGTACTTAGCTTTATGTTCTAAGGTTTCTTCCACAGGATCATGGATTTCTGCACAACTTCTGCAGGAGCTCCATATCTATTTGATCGATTTTATTGGAGATGTGCATAACTCTTCTGGTACAATTATATATATAATTTTAAAACATATATATAATTTAAACACTTATAGATAATTTTAAAACAAAAACATTAAATTCTTCTCATAGGTAAGTTTGGTTTATGTTAAGATTTGCAATAAAAATATTTTATCATCACTATTTAGTTGAACCTAGGCTAGGGGAAATTTTAACCATACTGTTACCACATATAAGTAGATAAAGTTTGGTAATACAATAAAACTGACTAAACTTTACAAATGATTTTTTAAAAATATTTTTTAAATTTATTTTTAGAGACAGGGTAAAGGAAGGAGAAAGAGAGGGAGAGAAACATCAACGTGTGGTTGCCTCTTGTGAGCCCCCTACTGGGGACCCGGCATGTGCCCTCACTGGGAATCCAACCCGCGATCCTTTGGTACTCAATCCACTGAGCTACTCCAGCCAAGGTTTAGAAATAAATTTGATATAAAAAATGAAGTTACATAACAATTCTTATGTATAATCTACAATTCCTCAATTTGTTTTAATCAAAAGTTAAAAGATTAAACCCATTAAGGGTTAAAATCCATTAATCTTAAACCCTTAATTTTATTTTAAACAAATAAGTAGGCATATAAAAAAGTAAACTGATAAAATACTTGTATCATTCATTTTAGCCATTAGGTTTTACTTGAAAAGTAGGATTCTATTAACAAAAAGTAGATAAAAACTGTGAATCTATCTCAGCCCTTCCAGGGCCTACCTCTCCCTCTTATGTGTTGCAAACATTTATGTCACCTCCTCTTTAGTAGGTTGAAGAACCTATGTGGTAATCCTTGTTATGAGCTATAAGAAATCAGTGTTCTTAACCCATCTTCAACCAGTCAGCAAGCACTGTCTCTTTTATTTGTGAATGTTTCTCAGATCTAAGGCACTTGTCTAATTCTATCTGCTATTAACTTATTTTATCTTTTAAATGAAAAGATTACAGTAGTCCAATTACTTTTATTTGATGCCATTCTTATTCTCTCAAGCTTATAATTTTTAAAGCGTTTTTCAAATGGTTCTCAGATAAATCTTAAAAAATTAAAACTGACCTATTCTTCTTCTTAACTCTTAGGCCTATGTCTCTTGAACATTTATCCTAATAACATTTTTAGCACATTATAGGCCATCACAACACAAGCTGTTGAAACACCTTAGCACTTACTCACTGCATGTATAGATGCCCCTTAGTTGACAGCCTGCCTCCCTAGCCTTACTATCGCCCTTTGATCCAGGATGACTTATAATTTGTCACACATAATTGTAGGGGACCAGTTTGTCTTGGCCTGGCAAATGTGACTCAGCTCTGTATGGAAAACCTACAGATGCGAAGTGGTGGGCAGGAGCCAGATCTTCAAACCGAATTTTCTCATGGGAATCAGGCCTAGAAAGTGCACATAGATTGTTATGGCTTGCTCTTGCTAAAACTCCATCACCCTGGTCTAAAACAACAAATGTGTATTGTCTATCTTCAAGATAATATCCAAAGCCTGTATGAGTTCTCCCAAAGAGAGCTAATGAGCCCATTGTCATTCTCCTCTGCATGTTATTTTCTTTTCTTGATTGTACCTAGAATGTAGACAACAATATTCTATGTGATAGATAATAAATCTTTCTGTGATGTAAGACCCCAGGAAAACAATAAAAGCCTGCCTAGGCAAGGGTTGGGGTGCTCCCCTCTTGAGGCAGTGGCGGAGGCACCATAGGCATTCCCCTCCTTGAGAGAGTCATCATGTCTGTTCCCTTTTTCCACACAGGATTGTTGTCACCTGTGCATTCCACAGCAGGCAGATTCTGAGGGCTGGGGTCTGCAACACATAATATAACAAATTTTAGGAATATCTGATTATTAATTTTATCACCATGAATAACAATAGCATTGTTTTAGACACACTTTAAACTGTGTTAAATATAAGTTAAATTGGTTCATTAAATCATTTCAGTCTCCCAGTTGGAAAAACTCTTTTAATAGAAAATAATTGCATAAGTGATTATTAATAACTCTTTTATAAATACCTTAATTAAAATATTCTAAGCTACAGAGTGTAACTTTTTCATTTTAATTAGAATGGCAGTGTTTAAGAATACTGGTTGAAAAATATAATGCCTCAATGGTTGTACCAGTCTCCAATCCCACCAACAATTTTCTCAGAAAAGTAAAAATGGACCTGCCTTTGACCCAGCAATTCCACTGCTGGGATTATATCCTAAGAACCCTAAAACACTAATCCAGAAGAACCTATGCACCCCAATGTTCATAGCAGCACAATTTACAATAGCCAAGAGTTGGAAGCAACCTAGGTGCTCATCAGTAAATGAATGGATCCAAAAACTATGGTACATATACACAATAGAATTCTATGCAGCAGAAAGAAAGAAGGAGCTCCTACCCTTTGCAACAACATGGATGGAACTGGAAAGCATTATGCTGAATGAAATAAGCCAGGTAGCGAAAGAAAAATACCATATGATCTCACCTTTAACAGGAAGCTAAATAACAAAACAAATAAGCAAGCAAAATAAAAACAAACACACTGAAATAGAGAGCAGGGGGACAGCGACCAGAGGGGAGAGGGGAGGGAATTTTAGGGGAAAAAGGGGAAAGATTTACAGGCACTAGTATAAAGGACACATGGACAACAACTAAGGGGGGTGGAAATGGAAGGGAGGTGGGAAGTGTGGGTGGGGGTGGGCTGGGATGGGAGTAAAGACAGAAAACTGTACTTGAACAATAATTAAATAAAAACATTTAAAAAATAAAGAAAAAAATTAAAAAATATATAATGCCTTTTGGGTAATAATTTCAAACCTTAATTATCCACATTAGTGTCATTTTCAATGTTTTCTAATAGATATTTTGATGTTTAGATAAAGAAAATGATATGTGATTTGAAGTACATTTATGTTATTGGTAAAAAATATATAGAATGTTTTTGAATGCATTATGCCAGGCATAAGTAAATAAATAAGACACTTAAAAGTTTTTCTTTACCTTTGGAAACATTAAATTAAACAAAGGATAAGACATAGCTACATAGAGACTGTCTGAGAAGGCAGAATCCTTTTATAAGAGATGTAGCTTTAGTGATATACCAGATAAAGGATTACTTGGATTACTTGAATGAGGCGAGTTTTGAATATTTGTGATGAATTGTAAGAAACTAATTGGTGAAGGAAAGTCAATCTATTTCAAATGCACAACTCTATGTTACATCACTTGTGTATTGCATTGTGTGCCCACCCCCAGTCAAATCTTCTTCTGTCACCATATATTTGGTCCTCTTCACCCTTTACTCCCCACACACCTTCCCTCTGGTAGCTGCTCTTTCATCATCTGTGTCTATAAGTTTTTATTTTTCTTGTTCATCAGTATGATTTTACTCAGGGTGTCATTTTATACTGTGGACCTAAATGTGAGCTAGACCTCAAAGAAGCTCAGTCTAACTATCTCCTATTCCCACACCTCAAATCTACCTTATCCAAAAAGTTAGAAATAATTGTCCACAGGTTATAGCAGCCCAAACATATTCTGTCATCAGATAAAGTCAAATGGAAACAGCATGAGTTCTGGGCTATGAATAGAGTCCCATCCATCTGTTATTTAATCATGGCTCCAGTAGATTGAACTAGCATGGACTGTTGCAAGTTTTCTTAGGCAACAATACTTTCTTCCTGCTTCAGTTAGAGTCTCCAGCTGCCGGAGGCAGCCCGGGATGCTTTCTCAGCTTTGACTTTTTGATATCACCACCAACTGTTTTCCCAAACAATGGTATTAGTTTTGTTTATTTGCATTTATCCTAACACCCACTAGATTTTTACCTAAGCCCGTGGTGGTAACTCATACCTCACTGAATTCTGTCTATTGCATTTTAATTTTATGTTTTTTATTTCACGGGGACTAGAAGGCGGAAATAAGAATAAAATAGTTTGAATAATAGCCTATATGCACCTTTATTAACACAAAGAGCTAGATGATTTTGCCATTTCTTAATTCTTCATAGACCTCCTTGGCCACCCCAATTTGAACAGCTATTCTAGAATTAAACAACACTTTTAATTTTCAGGATTATGTTTTAAAGTATGGCAGAAACAGTTTTCAGCCTGAAGTCCCTGAAAATGAAAAAGAATTTGAAGTCACATTTTCTTTATAAACAATTATTATCTAACATCCTTTTCAATGTGGCTAAAATATCTTGAACAATCCTGTTAATGAAAAGAAATAAATATTGGGTCAAAACATTAAAAGGTGCTGCTGAGCTAAGTTCACATTAAGGGATCTGCCAAGATCCACTCTCTAGGAAAGTAAGTGAAATGAAAATGGAGGACATGAAATCCAAAACCTGCCTTTAACCTGAAAGCTTCTTCCATTTTGCTGAGGTCAATTTTGTATATCTGTACTTAGAAATTCACTTCTGTCTTTCAGATCACCTACATATATGTGGGGGAGCAGGGGCTAAAGCCCCTGCATAAGGCCCCTGCATAAAGCTGTGGCCCTCAACATTCACATATTGGATATAAGGCAGAAGGTGCTTATTCAGTGCTATATCTCCTCCATGATAATTTAAACACAACCTGGTGCACTAGGGATTTGTGTTTTAAGTTCAACTACCTATGAGGTTTAAAAAACCCTACTAGAGAAATTATTTTAAAGTGAAATTTCTTTTTTCACTTTGGAAGCAAATACAGATAGTTGAAAAATACTTCTAAGTGATCTGCAAAAATCTTTTCTGGAAAAATTCATCTTTAATGTAGGTCTTCAATAATGTCCATAGTTAAAGATCTGAAGAACAATAGTTTAAAAAATCAGACTACACCAAAGAGGGAGAAATGAAAGCCAGAAGAAATAGTAGAAAATGAACTTAAATTTTGTCATTATTGTCATAGGATACTCAATAGTTTAAGGATATAACATAGATATTAAGTTTAAAAAAATAAAATGGAATGCTTGAAAAGTAATAAAAATAAAATAGTGTACATGATGATGCAACACTTCTAAGAAATAATTGAACAACAAGTCTAGGAATAAAAACATAATACTTGAATAATTAATTAAAACATAATTAAAACAATAATTAAATTTTTAAAGTAAAATTGAAAGGTTAAAGAGCAGATTATATATGGTAAATTATATATAGGCTATAAACAGAAAAATAGCTATCTGTAGTATTTCTATGTATTCTTCTTATTAAAGGATATTGTTAAGAATTATTGAACAAGTATTAAAGAGTAATTCAAATTATTCTGAGTAAATCACAGGACTAGGAAAAATAAAATACTAAAAAGAAGTTAGGAAAGAATTCACCACATTTTCCAGAAAGAAAAAAATATATTTAAAAAGTGGGAAGAATTTAAGACTGGAATAGATAATGACCATCAGTTGTCCAGAATTGGAGAAAATCACCAGCTCCTAGATTTTGTGGATTCCACCCAGAGTTAATGAATATCATTCACATCTAGTCATGTAGTACTACAAACTGAAAATATCAAAAAACAAAACAAAAAGAACTAAAGAAAGAAAAATAAAATGTATGTGTATCAGAGAGGGAGAAATATAGAGATCTCCAAAGAAGAGCAAATAAATTGACAACGAATTTTTAACAGTAAAACGTGCAATCTCTGGGGCCTTAGAATAAATATCACTTGTGTTTTTCAGAGAATATAAACTATAATTCTGTATGTAGAAGCATGATATACAAGGAAGAAATGTAAAATGATATTTTTAGCAAACAAAAAAAGAGAGTTTACCCATAATGCACCTTATCTAAAGGTGTAAATATTTTAAGGGAAATTATCTCAAATTGAAGATCAGAGATGCAAGAATGGAAGAGTGTGAAATTTTTTAAGTGGTTAACTGAAGCAAGCATTGACTGTAAAATACATGAATAATATTGAATTTAATATAACTAACACTTCTGTGGCAATTTTCTAGGCATGATTTTTGAGAACTTTATAAATATTGATAAAATTGAATCATTCCACCAATCTGTTGAGAAACAGGACATAGAGAAACAGTGACGTTAACAAATGACACAGTGTCCTGCAACAAATGCGCAGCGGGGCCAGTCTTTGAACACAGCCGTCTGTTTCTGGCATCTGCACTCTGAGCGCTATACTTGGGGTGTCTGTAATTTACGGAGGCAAAAAATAAAACAAGTAACAATTAAACATTTGACAAGTCACACTGCGATAACATTCCTACGTTGAAAACTATGTAATCCTATTGCAACTATTGAAAGAAGAAAGACATTCTTGTTTAATTTGCATCATCTATTAATTTAACACCACCACACCAAAGCCATAGCATGAACCATAATTTAATTTCTTCTCAAATACCATCAACAGTGGTTTCCAAACCTCTCTAGAAACTTACTCACAGTGAAGAACAATAGGGCAATGCCTTTTAAAATTTCTAAAAATATAGCCCTGCCTGGTGTAGCTCAATGGATTGAGCATGGGCCTGTGAACTACACCATCGCGGTTTGATTCCCAGTCAGGGCACATGCCTGGGTTGCAGGCCAGTTCCCAGCAGGGGAAGCATGAGAGGCAACCATACATTGATCTCTCTCTCTCTCTCCCCTTCCCTTCCCCTCTAAAGATAAATAAATAAAATCTAAAAAAATTTAAAAATTTTCTAAAAATATCATTTTTGTAATATTCCATGTGAAATCAAGCAAGGAATTTATATAGATTCTTCCACTCAAGAACGTTCCACTGAATATGAGTATATTCAGTTTCAAAAGCCATTTACCAAGTTTCTAATCAGGCACAGGTATTATGCCTCCAATAGAAATAAAATACACCACCATCATTCATTTTTTCCACAAGCAAAAAGGTAGAACCTGGTACAGTTGATTTTGACGAGGCTTGAGAGCACATGGTTTATCAGTGCAAAGAGAAAATTTTGATCTCAGTGCTTTAGAAACCAAGAGCAACTGGCTCTTGGATTTGATGTTTTAACATGAATTAATTTGGTGTCTAGCTTATTTCAAGATAAATTTTAGGATCGAGGATACTGTGCCTGGGGAGTTATTTCACTTTTTAACTGAAAAGTTGAAGCCCACTGTGGCACTTAAAAACTCAAACTCAGTTGGTGTCCATTAATTACACAAAAAATGGAAGTGAAATATCAAAGGCTAATGAAGATTGTTTTCACTTTTTGTGAAAGACTTTCTTCACTTACTAGTGTCTAGTTGAAGAGAATTATCTCATAGCTCTTACATTTTTCTTAAATTTAGAATGGCTTCCATGGGTATGTTGGAGTTTTTACCAAGCAAATTACTGGCATAATGGATCTATATCTTTTCTTTGTCTTCCTTTTTTTAAGAGTTTATTTATTTATCTTTAGAGAGGAAGGGAAGGAGAGAAGGAGAGAAATATCAATGTATGGTTGCCTCTCATGAGTCCCCTGCTGGGAACTGGCCTGCAACCCAGGCATGTGCCCTGACTGGGAATCGAACTGTGATCGTGTGGTTTGCAGGCCCACGCTCAATCCACTGAGCTACACCAGCCAGGGCTCTTTGTCTTCCTTTTACCGAGACCTCACTTACTATTAAGTTTTTAAAAGATGTTCATAGATTGTCACTCAGCCAATTCTCTCTGATTTCCATCATTACAATTCTCTCCAATCTTCACTATCCAAAATGAAGATCTCTAATTCATTCAATGTGTGTGGTTTTACAGTAAAATACAAGAATCACAAACCTTTATATTTTGGATTGCTGTGCCTTTACTTCACTTAGACTAGACTTTATTTGCTGCTTGGCACGAGTTTTTAGGCTTTATAAGAGCTGCCGAGGAGGATGCTCTTTAAAAAAAATAGGTCCATGATCTATGTAAGAGAAGAAAGATTACAGGGGAAGGGACAGAATAAGAGATACCGCGAATAAGAGGGAACCCAACTGGCGAGAGAACAGGGAATATAAGCCACATGGCTGAGATGATAAGAGAATGCCAGTGGAGCATCTGGGAGACTGGGCAACTGTCACAGGCAGAGAGGACGCAGCCATGCTAAGGGAAGGACGACTTCAGGGAGGAGTAACAGGATCAAAAATTATGTTTTTGAATCCTAGATATAGTTGGTGTAGACTCTGTCATCTGAGAAAATGTGCTGGAGACTTTGAATTCCAGGATACTGAGTCCTTGTCCTGAAATCCTTCGGTGTTCAGGGTTTGTTCTTTGTCCCCCTTGGGGAGGTGGCAGGATCTCTCCAGAGAGAAGGGTTTTCATGCATTAGTGACCTGTAGTTACTAAATCAAAAGTTCAAATAGGAGTATTTGGCAAATAGGAGTATTTCCTTGATGGAGGGTGTATTCTTGGTCCCTGGGCAGAGTAAAGGTATTGGACTGCGTCCAGGAAATAAATCAAGTTTAAAGAGCCAGAAATACTTACTAACAAATTTTCCTTTTGGAGTTTATGAGTTTGTGATTCTATGGTTGCACTGGCATTAACCTTTGCATAACCTATTAATTACAAGTTTAATTGACCTTGTAATGTCATTATCTGAACAAACTTTCTGTCAAATAGAATGACTACCAAGTTACCTCCATATAGCTGGAATCTACAGTACTGGTTTGTGTTGCATTTTATGGTTTTCATTGTTTCAAAAGATGTAAATACTTCACTGTAAAGACTTGGAAAATTAAATGAGACATGAGGTGACCTAACATGTGTCAACAGATTCCTTAAAGAGGTTTGTATTTGAGAGACCAGAGGAAAAAACCACTCTGCCTTTTCATTTCCCTGGATTCAAGTTCTATCCTCATATCAAGTTGGATCATCACAAAGCAAAATAAATGGACTGTGGTATCTCTACCCCCCACAGATACGCCTTCACCGAATGATGATTTAATGTTAGGCACTCAGCTTGGATAACTGGGCTGAAGCTGCCTGCGCCTGATTAGATTGTGCTCTCCCGCAGGTATTGAATAGAAGGTGGGGCATGAGGCTTGTGTTCATGGAGGGAAAGTGCTGAGTCGGGGCACTTGGCAGATTTTTTTTATCCGTACTCAAGAATGAAATAGATATCTGATCTGAATTGTGCTTATATAAACAACATTGAGAGTGTCAGTTTGTGTGTGTGTGTCTTAAAAATATGTAGTTCAAAGTACTGTCTCTTCCTTTACCCTGTGACTTTTAGTTATTAGTACTAGTGTTAATGGCAATGATAATGGGCTATTATTACATTAGTGATATTATTAGTTATTAGTTTGTACTTACTTTTAAGTAGGGTCAATAATCACAACAGTAATGATGATTTTTTGTGACTTTTTGACATAAAATCCATTTTAGACTAAGTCAGTGGCTAAATCAGAAAACAATCATTTGTTATCAGCACTCATTTTTGAAGAAAATAGCAAAGAAATACATTTTTCAGAGAATAAATCTGTCAGTGAACATTTTCAAAGATCAGCATAAATATGCTGGAGGAAGAATTTCAGCTGAATTTCTCATCCACAAGTATGAAACATGGGAAAAGAGGGAAAAGGAAATAAGAAAAAGTGCAGGAAACATGTACAGAAATAATACAAGAGGAATAGATATTTCTCTCATAATAACAAGAAACAAAAAAAAACAGACAAATCACCACAGAGACAAAGGAAAAAAGTTAACATAATAATTCTAATGACAGGGAATTAGAATATATGAACACAAAGATATGGAGACCGATGAATCCACAGGTGTTCTTAGAGCACACAGGGCTTGCTAAAATTTGTGTCCAACATATATGACAATGGCATTTCTTTGAGGCCCTCTGTTAGACTATCGTTTACAAACTGTGCCTCAAAACTTGGTACCCACAGGAATCATTTGGAGAAACATTTCTAGAGTAGAGGAGTGTACACTCCTCTACTGCTCCCAGAAAGTTCTGTTATGGACACATACAACAGTATAATGATTACCAGATAGAAAGGTGTGGGGCAGGTAAAAGAGAGTAAAGGGGAGGCATATGGTGGTGGAAGGAGACTTGAGGTGGTGAACACATAATGTAATCTACAACGATGGATTATGGAATTGTACACCTGAAATCTATATGATTATATTAACCAATGTCACCCCCATAAATTCACTTAAAAAAGAAATAGAGGAATACATTTAGTGCCTCTGGAGTAGACCCCCAGTACTCACACTTCACCACACGCAGATCGCGCTGTTTGGGATGGCCCAGAGTGTGGTTTGACAAACGCTGACTCCCACTTTATATTAATCAGGAAAATAGATGCATTTTAAAATTCCGAATGGTATCAAAGGAAAACACAACTGCTATATGGCATGTAAAAAAGGTTAGAAATAGATTTTTAGATGGTTTCTGAAGAAGCGTAATGCCTATTTGCCAGCCTTAGTTCTGGCACATGCTGGCCGCATGTTTTGGAGTGCGCTGCTCACTCTCCTTGAGCTCTCGTTTCCATTTCATGGAGTGGGGAGACCAATGCTCATGCGCAATAGAGTTAGGAGGGTTGAAAGAGAAAAGAAGGGAAAAACACTGAACATGGTCTTTGGCACAGAGTCAGTGTTATTTTCATCTGTATATTTATCCCATGTGGTGTATTTGGCATCATCTGTAACTTATAAATCACTTTAAATATTTTACTAGGTTAAAAATTACTAGAAGAGAGTTACATATGTACATTTCTTGATAATTATTCAATGAAAACACAAGCAAATTCAATTTTAAAGTTAAAATCTCGGATGGACTTGCACTTATTAAAAACACGACAATGCAGGAAATGCTTTATATGATCTATTATAAAATCATCTATCATAAAATGGCCAAAATTGAAATGCTTATAAAATAATTGGACCTTGAAAATATTCGTGGCAGCATAAGGGTTTTGAAACAGTTGGATTTCTCTGGAAGAAAACAAATGTAATGCAAAGCATGGTCTTCGTGGAAATAGGCTGTTAATTGGAAAAATGAAATTACTGTGCATGGAGAGAATAAGTATGGTCAGGATGTTGTACCATATTTATAGGAAAAATACGGTCTAATGTCAGTATAATTAGCAAAAGGAACACACAAATAAAGATGGTGCTGGATTCTGACATCATTACTATTACAAGCCACACTGACAGGACTCCAGCCAGAAACTCGTGCAAATTGGAATAGATTCTAAACATTTTGCCTTACAAGTTGATTGCTTTAAGGAAACATCAAGAGTTTTGTTAATTTGTTGTTAAGTGTGACGCTTCATCAGAATGCTGACCTCATTTTCACTCTTTATCAGATTAATGTAGCCATGGGCATTAGAACATTAGCAGAAACTCAGGAGTATGTTGCACAGAATGGGGCATTTTACTGGAGGAAAATCTTCAAATTCTGTTACTGCTTTTAGTTCAAATTTAAAATGAGTTTATTCTGAATGTCCCAGCAAAACTTGGCTTCAACCTCTCATCTCTTCCATAAGGACACTCTGAAGGGGAAGATTGTCTTCCTCTCATCCAGCCCCTTGAAGAGACTAAGAGCGCGCCCTTTTCCACTAAGGGCTGTCTTTAGCCCATATGGTGCCTGTGTGAGGATTAGAAAAGATGACCCATCTTCTGAACAGATAGTGCTTTACATGCCAGTATGCAAGGCTTGGCCAGTGAGGCACAGGCTAGGATTCATTCTCATCTTTTCCTTTTGGGGAGGTACCCTGGCACAGAGGACAGCTGGTTATGCCGAGCCTCGGAGCCCCTGTGGGAGTGTCACTCAACTGATTCTCCTGCTATATGGTGACCTGAATGGACTGGCCCATTTCTTATGATTTAGGGTGACCCAGCTGCATGCTGGACAAGGCAAGTCAGTGGTGCCCCTGACTTTTCAAAAGTTTCCCATTGCACCGCTGCCAGTGCCCACAGCTGCTTTGGCTGTGCGTCTGGCACAGCTCTGTGTTGGGAGATCAAAGCTACGGATCCATTTCAGCTGTAGGGCTGAAGGACAAAAAAAGCCAAAAGCTCATTAATATAGGCAGATTTTAGGCAGGCAAAAATAGCATAGATATAGTACTATAATCTTTATTCGTTGCAGTTGCAGCTTTTTTGTGTTTACATTTAGTGTTAATTTGCTGGTTAATGTTGACAATTTGGGCAAAAGTGCTAGGTTATAAAGGCTCTGAATGAATTCTAGATAAATATTTTAATATGAAGATTGAACTGTGTAAAAATGTGCCATCTGTGTAGGCAAAGAAGAGTAGCCTGTGCAATGAAGAGTCAACTCAGTAAATCTGGTTATTCAAACCTTGCCCATTCCAAAGAAAAGGTAGGCCTTGGTGATCTTCTAGGAGTTCATTGCTAAACCTTTGGGATATCCTACTCGATAAGAGTGTATTGGTGAGCCTGGGTTTGTTGGGGCACATCAGATGATTTATGCTAAAAATGTAATCTATGAAGAGCCTTGGGCCAAGCTCTATCAATTTGGCCTCTGGGGGGCCCAGCGACAGAGTAACTAAAGTTGGAAAGGTGAATGCTCCATCTGTAACACACACACACACACACACACACACACACACACATACCCACAATAAAAAATGCTGGAGTCCAAGAAACAGATGAACTTCCCTGGCAGGTAGTAATACTCTCTGTAGGAGTTGTTACACATCATTGTTAGGAGAATTAAGTGCTGTTCATACAACACCAGTCAGAGAGACCAGCTAAAATCTTGGGCTCCTGAACTCTGTCCTTTTAGGTTTGGTGATTTTAATTTGTATGCTTTTTCTGTGATAAACCATAATTATGAGTAAAAGAGGTTACCAAAGTTCAGTGAGCTCTAATGAATTATTGAACCTGAGGTTGGTCTTTGGAACCCCAGATTCAAAAATAAGAAATTTTCTATCCAACTTGTAGTTGTATAAATACATGTTCAAACAAATAAAATGTCATGTTTACTAGCAAAAAAAAGAGAAACAGTGATTGTAGCCAGTGCTATTAAGTATACAAGGTCTGTCTGGAAAAAAGTCCAGGCATTGTTGATACAACAAGAATGATTTGCTTGGTATCCTGGCAGCCAAGAAGAGTGAACTGGAATGCCCATGTGTGAACAATGATAACTTCACTGTACTAGTCAGTGGGGGCAGTGGACACTGTTAAGTGAACATGTGTACTGTGTGGCCATTGCATTCAAAATGACTGAGCGAGTTTGTAGAACAACAAATCTGCATCAAATTTTTTCAACAAACTAGAACATTCCTTTAAGGAAACTAATAAATGATTCAGAAGGCTGCAGCTATGGGCGACTGGTGATTGGAAGTTTTGTCATAACAATATGCTTACTCATGCATCATGTTTCCTGCAGAGTGTTTGGTGAAACATCAAATCACCCAGGTAACTCAGCCCCTCTCCATAGCCCAGATTTGGTGCCCCACAACTCCTGGCTTTTCCCAAAACTAACATCACCTTTGAAAGGGAAAAGATTTCAGACCATTGACAAGATTTAGGAAAATACAATGGGGCAGCTGATGGTGATTGGGAGAACTGTGTGAGGTCCCAGCGTGCCTGCTTTGAAGGGGACTGAGGCATCACTGTTCTTTGTACAATGTTTCTTGTATCTTCTTCAATAAATGTCTCTATTTTTCACAGCGCATGGCTTGATACCTTTTGGACAGACCTTGTATAAACAAATACAATCTGATAATTCTTGGTAGGGATAAAAATATGTTTTTTTCCTTTTTTAAAAAAGACTTTACTGATTTGTCCCATTTAAGATTTTTTTTTGGAGCAGTTTTAGGTTTACAGAAATATGGAATGGCAGGTGCAGCATTCCCATGTGCTCACTGTAACCACACATCTTCTTGTTATCAGCACGCTCCCACCAGACTGCTACATTTGTTACCATTGATAAACCTATATTGACACATCAGAATTACACATAGCGTGTATGTTACATTATGATTAATCTTTCGATACTCCATGGCTTTGGAAAAATGTTTAATGGCATGTATCCATTATTATATTAGTGTATGGAGTATTTTCCCAGCCCTTGAAATACCTGTCTGCTCACCTCTTTGTCCTTTGCCTGTTCAAACCTCTGTCAATCATTGATCTTTTAACTGTTCCATAGTTTTGTCATCGCCATAATGTCATATCATTGAAATAATCTATTTAGCTTTTTCAGATTGGCTTTTTTTCCACTTAGCAATATGTATTAAGATTTCACTATATGTTTTTCTTTCAGTATTGAGATTGAATTAGAGGATCTTTTTTTAAAAATTATTTATTTATCTTTAGAGAGGAAGGGAAGGAGAGAATGAGAGAAATGTCAATGTATGGTTGCCTCTCGTGAGACCCCTGCTGGGAACTGGCCTGCAACCCAGGCATGTGCCCTGACTGGGAATCGAACCGCCATCGTGTGGTTCGCAGGCCCGAGCTCAATCCACTGAGCTACACCAGCCAGGGCTAGAGGATCTTATATAAACCTTATAACTTTAATTTTCGGGGATTCTGTAATCCTCACTACTGGAAGAAAATATGGCTTTTACACTGAAACTAAGTGTAAGTGCAACTAGCTCTTAACTCTTCTGCCATGAGAACCCCATGACAGGTATTCAGAGAGAAATAATAAAGCAAATGGCCAGGGAACAGCAGACATGGAAGATGGCACAATAATCTCATCATTCAATCCCTTGTTTGAGTTATTCCCAAGGCTTAGTTACACTGTTGTCCTGGTTGGCCTGTGAGATGCTCAAATGCTTTTATAATTCATTTCATTTTTTTGCTTAGGATAACTCCATTTTGACTTTTGAGACGTGGAATGAAAAGAATCTTCCCTAATGTATACCTTCTCTCTTTTTTCCATTTCCCTGCCTGGGCTGTAGGCAACTTCATGTTGACTCATGTCGCTCATCTAAAAGAACAGAGTAATACGTTCATTTATGTCAAAATGCTGGTGACAATACAGTACATATTTAAGGAGCACCTGTTATTTTTTAAAAAGATTATTTTTAATCAACGGAATACACATTTCATGGTGTGATTTGAGTACCACGACACCTGAGACAGCATCTCAGGCTGGTGGGGAGAGGGTTAGCCTCCCAATGGCCCTGGGGGTGCCGGCTCTTGAGGTGAGTCTAACCCCGAGGGGCCGGCCAGGTGAAACTGAAGATTGCTCGTTCTTCATAAAACTTGTGGAATTTGGTCTTCTTCTCACAGGTCCAGTAATTTTGTTATGTCTGTGGGGAAATAAATGGGCAATCTGGATTTGAATGCCTTTGTTCTGAAAAGCGCAATGATCAAAATCTTACTAGCATTGAGATGATAGCTGTTATTTCTTTAAATTGAGCTCATTAAAATAAAATTATACTGCCGGCTTCTATTTTCCATTTAGAAGTTTCTATAATTAACATTATGTTCTCATTTAAAACATAGACTCATAATTCGCAAGGAGATATTATTGCAAAATGTAAACAAATTTCTACTAGAATGCCCACACAATAAAAAAGAAATTGCCGTTGTTATTTTATGAACTAATAAGTAGTTAATAATATGATTTAATTAGATGACTTAAAGCTGTTAAGATAATAGGTGACACAAACACTATAGATCAAATAATACTTTTACACATTAAAATTATTTTAAGTTTATTGAATATAATTTTAAGTATGGCTACATTATAAAATTGACACCACTAGAAAATATACTTGAGTAGTGGGCTTTATCAAAAGTATGTGTGTGGGTATACCTCTATATCTGTAATCTATATCTGATGTGTATACTATATATATGAGATGACTACATACATGTGTATTATGTATATAATGATGTGCACAGGCACCATTATCACACACACACACACAATCACACTTCGGCTCTAGTCACCAGTGATTATATTTGCTATGAAAGAAAATTTGCATAGGCCTCAATTTCCTCATTTCTATCAAAGCAATTCATGAAACCACTTGTGATGAAGGTTGAGTCAGAAATACAAAGGGTCTCAATACACACTATTTCTTTTCATTATATACCATTAATTTCTGTGCTGCAAAGCTATTTTTCAATGATCTAAAATAGAGAATTAAAGCTAATACTGTGGCAATCTAGGTAAGATGTTTGATTTATGTAATAAATTATATATGTACTTTATCCAGTTCTGCATGATCTCCTGTGATTTTAGAGCTACCAAACCAAGTGCCCAGATCTTTAAAGATCTTAGCTAATGCTCCTAATAATAGAAAAGCAGGAGGAGCAACCAGAAGCCAATTTATGAGAATGTCACTACGTGTGAGTGTGATTTCTTCTTTAGTTCTCCCTGGTCCTGAGCAGTGAATGGAGCTTACAACAAGAAAGCTTGACTTTTTAAAACGATCTTCTAAATTTTAAAAATAAATTTTACTTTCTAGACTGCCTTAATCCCAGGAATGATCTGTTATCAAACATTTTACACATTTTATAAATTTAGTTGAATATGAATTATTTAGTTTATCTATACCCAGAGGATGTGCATGTGATTTTTTCTTTGGAATTGTATAACAAGATAGCATTTCCCACTGAGTAAATGTCAAGCATCAGTTCGCTCTAGGTGAGATATTTGAGAGGTGATGTTTTTTTATTGTGCTTATCACGTCAATCTATGTAAGTTATAACTTCACAAATTCATATTGCTAATGTTTAAAGTCCTACTTTTTCAGAAAACTTCTTGTCCTATAAGTGTGACAGCAAGAAAAATGTCCAATATGTAGGTGACCAGTATTCACTTATCAGTAAAGTATTTACTTTATCAGGTATGTCAAAATATTATCTCCAGATATTTTTGGAACTTTGTCTCACATCTTGTGTTGTCTTGTGGGTAACATGGGACATGATGATGTCTCTCACCCTTCAGCCTAGCCCTCACTCCATGGTTAAGTTAGAAATTTTGGGAAATTTAGTCATTTGGTTAAACATATGTCAATCTAAATACCTAGTTCAAAATATAATCACTAATGGCTTACAGTTAGCTAATGATGATAACATGTTCCTGCCTTTCAGAACCTTAATCATTGGAACACTTTCACTACATCAGAAGCAATTGGGAAAAGTATTAAGAGCTGGTGCACTTTATACTGTAGAAAGTTTGGAAATATCTTTAGAGACTCAAGTGGTGTTTGAAAATTGACAGGTATATCAGAATGATTAATTAATTAAATTACTTAAAATGCAGAACGTAAGGTAATACCACTAAACATAGATGTGCTGGTATAAAAAGAAGAGGCAGAACAGCTATATAAAACAATCAGGAATACTCCAAATGCTTAGCCATTTGTTATCTTTTAGTTTAGAGGATAATTCAATTTTTTAAAAATTTTATTTATTTATCTTTAGAAGGGAAGGGAAGGAGAGAAGGAGAGAAATATCAATGTATGGTTGCTTTTGGTGCATTCCCTGCTGGGAACTGGCCCCTGCTGGGAACTGGCCTGCAACCCAGGCATGTGCCCTGACAGGGAATCGAACCGCGATCTTCTGGTTCGCAGGCCCGCGCTCAATCCACTGAGCTACACCAGCCAGGGTGAGGATAATTCAATTTTTAATTGGAAATCAGTTTTTCATTGTAAAACAGATGTCCTCAGACCACACAAACCCTGACATTATCAATTGTTCCCAAGTATCTGGATCTTGATTTTACTTGCTTGATACCCAATCCCCCTACACACACACACACACACACACACACACACACACACACACACATATGTGCATAAGTAACAGTCCTGTGACACACTTTCATGATTTTCCTCATTTGCAATATTTCTGGGAACTCTGAGTAAGGTGACTCTATCAGGTTTGATGTTCCTCATTGGGCACTGTTCACACCACTGTTCTGCCCTCTTCCAGATCCCCATTTGCTGCTCCTGGTCTTCTAGTAGCACCATGTCCTACAGTGGACACTTCTCAAGGTTCATGCCTGATCCTCACCCCTCCCTTCTGCTGTTCTTCCATTGACCACAACTCCATACCTCGGGTCAGCCGTTGGTCACACTCCTCCACCAACCACTGGGCCCTTACATCCCACTGCTTCTGCTGTTCCCCAGGTTACTGCTGTGCATCCTTCTTTTCACACGTGGGTAAAGGAGGGAAATGCCTTGTGTGTGGGCTCTCAAAGGAAACCCAAGCAATGCCATTCAGATTCTGAGTTGTGTCACAGGCCTCTCTTTCAACTTGTACATACTGCTTTCTTCCTCAGAACTCACAGAAAAGCACCGTCCTCTAACTGGAGCCCAATTCGCTCCCTCTAGCCCTCAGAGTTATTGCTTAGTTTGACTCGTCATGCCTGACTCCCAGTGTTACAGTATTTTTGTGGGGCACAGAGAGTAAAACAAGCTTCTTCATTTTCAGTGTGATTTCTGTTTTTGCTCTCATCATCACCAACCAGCTGAAGTTCATTAAACATTCTTGGGCATCGTCACTGTGACCTATGCATTGATAAATGATGTGATATTCTCTACTTAGAGTGTTTCTAACCCCGACTAAAATCAGATATTTATTATGTTTGGTGTTTAAGGTGAGGAAGGAAATGTACACCAACTAATTATTTCAACATCTAAATCTCAGTTTTGGTTCTAAATTCGCCATCCATTTCCTTAACTATTGAATTCCAGTATATAAGCAGAGTGGAATCACTGTTGTCAGCCTGTGCCCCTGTGGTGATTATTAAATCAAGTACATTGCCTGTACAGTTCCTTCTGTCTTTGGTCTCACAAACTCCGCTCATTTCCAAAGTTACTTAGGTCAACGGCCTTCCTCCCCCTCCCCTTCAGAGAGACTGTTTTATACACTTGTAATACTTCTGGATTCTTTTGTCATATTCTATACTGGGATCTGCAACCCTCTAAATGACTTTTTTAAAAATGTGCATACCTTAGGTATATTCTTTGTGCTGTTAAGTTCTATGGGCTTTGACAAACATTTAAAGTCACGCCTTTACTCTTGCAGTCTCCAATGGAGTAGTTTCACTGGCTTAAACAATCCTTCATTCACTGCCTATTTAATCCTTCATTCCTTCCTTCTTCTCAGCCCCTGGCAATCACTGATGTGATTACTATCTAGTTTTACATTTTCCTGAAGTCATATAATTAGAATTGTATGGCATGCAGGTTTTTGAGATTGACTTCCTTAACATAGCAACATGCATAAAAGATTTATTCATATCTGTTCATAACCCAGGATTCCATTTCTTTTTATTGCTGAATAAGCCATGGTACAGATGTCCCACAGTTTATCTTTTTGCTTATCAAAGGATATCTTATTTGCTTACTGTTTGCAGTGATTTTGAAAAAAGCTATTATAAACATTGACATGCAAGTATTTCATGTACTGATACACTTTTAATTCAGTTGGGTAAATACCTAGTAGTGCAATTGCTGGATTGTATGGTAAGACTATATTTACTTTTATAAGAACTTTTAAAAATGGTCTTTTAAACTGTCTGGGCCCTATTACATTCCTACCAACATGAATGAGAATTGCTATTGATCTGCATTTTGCGAGCAATTGGAATTGTCAATTTTTGGATGTTATCCATTCTGATAAGTATGTAGTATTTCATTTGTTTTAATTTGTCATTCGCTGATGTAGTGTTGAACATATTTCTGTGTGTTTATTTTCATCTATATATCTTTTACTCATTTAAAAATAAATTAGTAGTGCATTTCCTAGAATATTCTTTGGAAAAATTTGCCCTAGTTCATTATGAAAATTTAGACATATTTTAGAATAGCTTATTACTAAAGTGGTAGATCAGATAATGCTTCAAACAATAGTTGACAAAAACATTGAAATAAAAATATTTCAAGGTTTATTTTATGTGAATTCTTTGAATTTTATAGATTCTTTTTAGTAGTAGATCTTTAAAAATAATATATTTGGAATAAGAACTTTACAACTATTTCATGTATGTACATAACATATATAAAACATAACTTATCATGAGCACAAATATATGTTTTAATTTATTTTTGCAGTCTTAAAATAAACCTATAATTTTTTTAGATTTTTACTAGTTGTTAGAAATATGCTCATTTTTATCATAGTGTATTTATACATGTTTAGGATTATAATGTAAAATAACATGTGTGCCATATATTTGTGTAAAATAATGATTGCATATACATATTCAAAAGCGAGGGGAGAAGGAGAGAATCATAGGGGAAAAGGGGAAGGACTCACTTGAACAAGTATAAAGGACACATGAACAATAACTAAGGTGGGGGGTGGAAATGGGAGGGAGGTGGGGAGCACTGGGGGGGCAGGGCTGGGAATATAAGACAGAAAGCTGTACTTGAACAAGAATTAAATAAAAATAAAAATTTTTAAAAAGCCAATGTACAGTCATTTGAAAATTGTGTTAAAATATTTGTGTATAAGTAAGTGTTAAAATTTATTCAACAATGAATAATGATGTTTATAAGAATCATTGAGGTCGGCAGAAATATAAAGAAGTATCATAACACAATGAAATAAGTTTTATAAGAATTTTTAAGATAGAGGGAGCACAGTGTAATCAGTAAAACAAGAAATTTGGATAAAACAAGTCTAGGGAATTTGATATTATGTTTGATTTTAATTCTATAAAAATAAACAATGAGACCAGACCTCTGCTAAGAAATGTAATACTGGTGCACTTCTCAAATATCGGTAAAATGTTAGAGTACCATCTCTTATTGACAGTCATTAATGACGCTAATAAATAGGAGACCTTAGTTCAAACAAACACATTATTCCAAATGACAGAAGTGTAAGCATGACTAATTAATGAATTTGCTAATATTTTTTCTTGTTATTTATGAGAACATTGCTCTGAGTTAAAATTAATTACCTGTACACATACCTCAGAAAATATACCCATATTTCTTGTCAGTTATTTCATGCCACAGTTTGTATAATGATGGCTATTTATTTTAGGCTCTAATACACAAATACCAGTTCAAACTTACACTATGACGAAGGCTTTTTCTTTAAATTTGAAATCAGGATTTGAAGAGTTTTCTCATTTTCACATACTTGGTACCATCCTTTGGAAGATAAAGCACAGTATGAGAACTGGATGCCTTTACCCACACCATGCCCAGGCCCAGGACTCTGTATCCTGGTAGCCTCAAAGGCTGGTGAGCTTTGTGTTCTATAACATTTCATGTTCGTATTTGTTGTTAAGGAAAAACTACAAGATGATCAAATTATTTCAAGTCAACATTTTAAAGTGTTACTGAAAAATAGGATTAATGTCAACAAAATCAGGAATAAGGATTATGTTTAGATGAAAAAATACTAGACTTTATTGTTAAAAAATTTTTTTAGGTTTACAAAAACTTGAGCAGAAAATACAGCTTCTATATACTCCATCTCCCATTTCCCCCTTATTATTAACAGCTGTATTAATGTGGTGCATTTGTTAAAATTTAAATTTGATATATTAAAGAATGTGGCTTCTTTTTTTTTTTATCCTGGCTAGCATAGTTCAGTGGATTCAGCGCGGGCCTGCGAATCAAAGGATCACGGTTCAATTCCCAGTCAGGGCACATGCCTGGGCTGCAGGCCAGTTCCCAGCTGGGGACGCACGAGAGGCAGACATACATTGATATTTTTCTCCCTCTCTCCTTCCTTCCCCCTCTAAAGATAAGTAAATAAAATATAAAAAAATTTAAAGAATGTGGCTTTTAGAGTTGCACAGCGCCAAAGATAATGCTAGCTCTGCAATTTATTACTTGATAACCTTGAGCCTTGTTGATGAAAATGGTCATAATAAGAATGGACTCAAAGGGCTATTGTGAATGTAAACTATAATATATAAAATTAACTCATGTATATAATACGTTTGTAAATATATGTTAACACACAGAATTGTGTGTACAAAACCATGTCTCCTTGGAGGCAAGTTGTAGAATTTTTTAAAGATAATCTTGTTCATGTATAACATTAGAACTTGTGTAAGATTTAATTCCAAGTTTTTATTATTTAAGTAGTTTAAAGTAGTTTTTAGTTAACATGTGTATCATCTTTGTAGTTTTTATGTTTTAGGAAAACTTTTACCAAAACCATGGATAATGTTACTGTTCTTTCTAGGCCACAAAGTACTTAATAGATTAATTTTTAGGTCAGTAAATGAAATGTGTGGAATTTTAACAGATGAGTATCAACCAAAGAGAATAGTCTACAAAGATTTAAATTTGTTTCTGAACACAGTGTATTTCAAAACATGTGGCTTACACTGGTTTTTTAGTTCTTTGTTGTTGAAGGTCCTACCTTTGAACTATTTCAAAGGTCCCAGCAAATCTTGAGACTCCTCTGTCTTAACAGTGGAAAAGTGGTGGAGAACTCTCCACCACCCTAGTTCTATGGACAAAGCTGGTCACTGTTTCCTGCTCGCAGGTCGGGCTGCCTTCCTTTTGCTGTACCCAAAATGATGGTACGTGAAGAAATCACAACTTTTCCTTACCCATCTGGGGCCTGAAAAGCAGAACTTTAAAAATGCTTTAACTTGCATATTGCAGAACAAGGAACAAAGGAATTCTTATGATATATAGCACAAGATATAAAGACTAAACCATATTTCGTATTTGTTCATTTCTTTGTAATAAAACATCTCGTGGGAATGGAATAGTTTAAGCCTTGCCATTTTGCTCTTATTAGTGAGATTTACCAAGTTTGTATGTTCACAGATGAAAGGAACATCAGGACATGATGAACAGCCAGAAAGGTCACCCGGTCTCCCTCTACAGACTGCTGGGGGATTCCAGGAAGAAGCCATGAAGAGTGAGGCTGCTGAGTATCGCAGATCTAAGAAGTGTCAATGAGGTGGTTCTAACTGAGCGTGTAAGTCCAAACCAGGGTTCTTGGCACCCTGCTTTGTGCCCCTTCTAGTTTATTTCTTCTACTGACAGAATTGTGAGCTAACTAACTCCTTGACAAGAATCCTGACAGAGGCTGAGACAATTAAAATTTTAAATGGGTGTGATTCTGTGATGGTGTACATCTATACCCACTCTAGTTTATTTAAATATTATGCTATTTGTATTTTGTGTATTTGTTTGTTTAATCCTCACCTGAGGACACTTCCACTGATCTGAGAGAGAGAGAGAGAGAGAGAGAAGAGAAACATTGATCAGTTGCTTCCCATACCCACCCTGACTCGGAATTAAACACCTAGGTATGTGCACTAACCACGGATGGAAGTTCTTGCCACACGGATGATGCTCCCACCAACTGACCCACCCAACCAGCACTTACAGCATGTGATTTTTCGTTTAATTTAATAATATAATTACTAAATATGAAGTGACATTTATTATATCATAAGAATTAATCACTTAATGTAAACACAATTTTAAATACCTACAAAGCAATGTCTGCCTAAATTTTCGTGATAGAGATATAGAAACCATGAGATATTCGATGATGACTTTTTCAATCAGTGAACATAGTGTGCCCATCAATGTTTAACATTCTACATATTCTGTATATAGTTTTGGTGCCACAATATTCTCATGAAATAGATGCACTTGTTTCTAATGTAGATATTTAATGACAAGAATTGGACCTGAAAACTCAGACAAATGTCAGGTTACTCTTAACATGAGTGGCTTTTGGTAGAGGGAGAAGCAGGCAAAGAGAAACTGTTTTCGTTCAGCAATTCTTAAGTTCTTTGTTGTTTCAATGATTATATAGGTAAACACAGTGGCCATAAGAATCAAGTTTCTTTCTACTTTGGAAGAGGCACAATACCACTGAGTGTAGAAGTTCATTCTGTACCTTTGTCTTCACTAGCATAACCTATACAAAGATGAATTTTCCTTATCTGGATTGTTGATGATGTTAGATCATACAAACGATCCTGTGCCAGTTACGTATTGATTCATTGATTTTTGTCGCTCAGCTCCTAGTATGGTATTGACAGCTTTCCTCCACATTTCGAGGAATTTCAGGTCAGTGTCCCAGAAAATAGCTCCTGTGAAGGGAGTTCAGACAAGAGAGAAGAAAGCCATTTTCTCCGCTTCTTGTGTTGCCTGCATGGTGACTTTCAACACAGTGGTGTCAGCCGTGGTGTCGAGAGTATCAGTGGGAGAGAGGGCACCCGAGTCCCCATGAAGCAGCAACAGCAATAGAAGAGGGGGAGGCAGCACCCTCAGGCTCAAGGCTAAGGTGTATGTGCACTTTAGGCTTCTCCTCCATGTGACTGGAACAGCCTCCGATTGCTGCTTACCCTTTTTAATCTTCATTTCATTTCTCTGCAGTATTTCTACCTTTCTAGCTCCGTGGCCTTTTCAATGCCCTTTCCATCCTTGCTTTGTCTTTCTGTCTGCTGATATCACTAGAGTGGTTCCTATTTCCCGACTGGACTTTGACACGTGTAGCATTTATAAAAGAGGTAAACTTGGAAATGGTCTTTTGAGGATTGGACTATGGGTGTATTAATTTAATGTCCTTCAGAAAATTCTGAATCACTGCCAATGAATAATAAGCTACTTCTACTCCATGTCAAAAATGAGAAAAAAAATGTACATAAATTGGATGAAATTAAAGGCAGATGTTTGAGGGGAAAAAACACCTGTTTTTGTTGATTACTATGGTGGCGATGATTATTATAAGAACTGGGAGGTGGATGGGTAATTCTGACTACGTTACAGAGAACCATTAGTGGTGAGTCAGGGAAAATAAAACCACCTGAGACGTTTCAGTCTCTTGCTGTCCTGTCCAGAGGCACCACGTGAAGAGGAAAACAGGGCTTCTTTCTTCTGTCCGCCTTCCAACCCCTCATTATTGCTTCCCTCTGGCAAAGCCTAAATCAAAGTGGCAAAGTGGCAAAGGATTAATGGAAATTAAGTTTGCAAGCTTCCAACTTCTTGCAATGCTGGGAATATCACAGAAGCCTGAGAGTAAGAGCCGATAAAAAGATCACCAGCTCAGAGACCAAATTGTCAATGTGTCCTACAGTTGGTTCTAAAGTTGGTTTATAAAACCATTGCAGAGAAAAATGAGGGAATTCTAAATACACCAAAACAAAACAAAGCAATTATCTTATTTATGAGTAAAATATCAGATCCAAAGGGGACTCTTACTTTAAAAGGCAAAATATAGAAGCAAAAATAAGTAAAAGAATACAAGTACCAAGAAGTTATCTGTGTCATGGGGAAAGAAAAGTATATATTCAAGAGGTGAAAAATATCACGTCTAAATCATATATACTATAGAAAGGAAGCAGAAGTAAATTTCAAATCGCATTTATAAAAGCCAATAAAAATGCAAATTTCAAATAGTGTCTATAAAAGTCAAGGAAACATGAATCCAATATAAAGGCAAAATAAAATAATAGATTTAGGACTAGATGAACGGGCAAGGAAGATGATAAAAAGGTATTAGGTCAGAGGGCATTCCAAAATAAAAGTGGAGATTGGACTGATTGCTAGACATTGTTTTGATGTGACATAGATGACAAAGAAGGCCTTTTTCTTTCCTTCGAGCTGGTTGTTACACATTCACCAGCACAACCACCTACTGAAGAGGTGGCTGACTGGAAGGCTCAAGATGCCCTCACCCAATGTTGGGCCCTTTGTGCTGGCTCTTGGCTGAGGGACCTTGGCTTTGGTCCACATGCTCTCCCACGCTGCAGAGGCCGACCTGACTTTCGTGTCTGGCCGTTTCAGCACAACATTCGGAGAAGGTGGAAGCAGCGTTACCTTCTGTGTTAAGAAGTTACATAATGTTACTTTGGTCACATTCCATTGATTACTTATGTGGCCTCCCTAATGCTCAGTTCCCCTTACCTATAAAATTAATGTAGCCTGCTAATAGTTTTACCTATCAGAAGAAAGTAATAAAATCCATTTTAAACACTTATAGCAGTCCTGGCATATGAAAAAGACTCACTAAATGTCAGTTACTATTATTATGGTATTTTTTATACCCTTAAATCTCTCATATCCGTCCTCTATCTTTATCCTCACAGCCACTTCCTTGGCAAAAGAGACCCTTATTTATTTGCCTGATTCCCACATTTAGATTATCAAGCAGTAGTGGCTTAACACAGCTGTTTTCCTTTTATATTTTTATCACAAACATTTAGTGCCGAGTCCAGAATAGGGTAATCACCCACTAAATGTTGGATTCATTTTTTTAATAGCAAGTAGAATTAATCTGTGCAGTTTTGAATTTTGAACCAAAGTAGACACAGACATGCACTGCTTTGTGGCTTTTCCATCAATAATGGGCTGCATGTACAGTGATGCTCTGATACGATTACAATGGTGCTGAAAAATTCCCGCCCCTGATACCTTTGTACCTACCCTGACATTAAAGCACAAAGCATTGCTCACATGTTTGTGGCAATGCTGGTGTAAATAAAGCTACCGTACTGCCAGTTGTATAAAAGTATAGCACATACAATTATGTACAAGACATAATACGTGGTAATGATAATAAATGACTCAGTTCCTGGTTTATGTATTTACTGTAGTATACTTTTTATTGTCATTTTATAGTATACTCTTTCCACTTATTAAAAAAGTTCACTGTACAATAGTATGTACACCAGCTGCAGACTCATGTATCTCACGTTCACTGCATCTTTTGATTACATAATTTCTCTTGCACTTTATTCCACTTTCTGTTGTTTTTCATTTGGCTCCAAAGTGTACAAAATAACTGCTAATAATGTCAGTGTCTGACCTGGACCCCAGACTAAAAGTGATTGAGGACTACGATGGCGGATGATCAATGATGAGTATTACTTATAAGCCACGCTCCCTAAAAAGTTTGATGACCTAGGCCCCCCCCAACACTGAAAGGTTTTCACTAATAGACAGGAATGTGTGTAGTGCATTATCTGCTTTCAAGCAAATCTGGGATGAAGAAAAGAAACAAAGAAAAGCCCCATAGACAAAAATCTGAAACGAGTGTCTGCTCCCTAGGGGTGCCTCTGGTAGGTCCAGCAGGAGATATTCCAGAAAAAGGCATTGTTAGCAAAGGAGCAATAACTGTGTGCAGGTTGGTGCCTGAAGACGGGAAGGGGCAAGAGGCGAAGGTGTGATGAAGACAATTACATTGATGATCCTGAGCCCGTGTTGGCCTGACTCTGTTTGTGCTTTACTTCTCAACAAGATGTTTAAAAAGTAAAGAAAAAAATGAAAGTAGAAAAAAACTTATAAAATAAGGATATAAGGAAAATATCTTTGTACAGCTATACACTGTGTTTGTGTTTTAAACTCTGTTGTTACAAACAGTTAAAAAGTGAAACAAATATACAAGTTAATTAAGTAAAAGTTGAAGTATGGTAAGGTAAATCTATGAGTGGGTAAAAAAGTGGTGGTGCATTTGTGCAATAGAATATTACTCAGCTGTAAAAAAAGAAGGACATCTTACCTTTTGAGACAGCATGGATGTATCTGGAGAGTATTATGCTAAGTGAAATGAGTCATTCAAAGAAAGACAAATACCATATAATTTCACTGACATGTGGAATCTAATGAACAAAATAAACAAACAAAATAGAAATTGACTCATAGATACAGAAAACAGACTAATGGCTTTGAGGGGAGGCATTTAGGGGGCTCAGTAAAAAAGGTGAAGAGATTAAGAAAAAAAACCCTCAAAGACACAGATGATGGTATAGTGATTACCAGAGGAAAAAGTAGAGGTAAATGGTGATAGAAAGAGACTTCTATATTCTATAAAGTTGGGGCGATGAACACACCCCAACACTGTACACAATACAGTGTACAGATAATGTGTTACAGAATTGTACACTTGAAATCTACATAATTTTATTAACCAATATCACCTCAATAAAATAAATTATATATTGTTAAAAATAAAAAGGCAGAAGACTGTCTTTTTCTCACCATTGACTCACTGACTCACCCAGAGCAGCTTCTATCTTGCAAGCTCCATTCATGGTAAGTACCCTATATAGATATTCCATTTAAAAAATATACTGCCATGTTTTACTGTGCCTTTTCTATGTTTAGATATGTTTGTATACACAAACACTGATCATTGTGTTATAGTTGCTTGCAGTATTCAGTGCATTAACATGCTATGCTGGCTAGTAGTCTTGATGCAGTAGGCTACACATTGCAGGTTTGTATGAGTATATTCTGTGATGTTAACACAAAGAAAAGGATCTCTAACAACACACTTCTCAGAACAGATCCCTGTCATTAAATGGCTCATGACTATAACCACGTTATAAAATGAACAAAATATCTTGAGTGATAAATCCATACTATAGATGACTTAAGAAATTATAGTTAGTATACAAGATCAAAATGTGAGGTGTAAGCCCAGACAATAGTTTAATAAACAGACTCACTGTATAGGCTATCAATAATCCAATCCCAGCTCAAGAAATTCTGCTGTATCTTTGGTAAAGTTACTTATCTGTTTTGTGTTTTAGTTTTCCCCTCTGTGAAAAGGGAAGATAACAAAATCTCTTAGCTTAGATCATTATTATAAGCAGGTAATAGTGAATATATAAAAAATAATAGAAGATACATAGGCACATAATGAATTCTATTTATTATTATATATTTTCAATGAAGTTATTGGGGTGACATTAGTTAATTAAATAGGTTTCAAGTGGACAGTTCTATGACACGTCATCTGTATATTGTATGTGTGTTCTCCACCCACAGTCTCGTCTTCCTGTCACCAACTATCTTCTACAACCTCTTCTACCTGCCTCCACTTCTCCTCCCTTTCATAATCACCATAATGATGTCTGCGTTTATGAGGTTTTTGTTTAATCCTTCACCCATTTCACCTACCGTGAAAGCTGTCTGTTCTCTGTATTGATGTCTGTTTCTTTTTTTTGTTTATTTTGTTCATTAGATTCTCATAATCTGATGAACAACATCAGCTTATGTTGATTTAAAAAAAAACTAAGAGGCATCTACACATTTTTCACAGGTAATAGAGATATACGATGATATCTGAATGTATAGAATGAGTATAATATCTCTGCATGGTAATTTTTAGACAGAGATATTTCTGTATGAGAGAGAAATACATGACACATAAGTTTTGGAGGCTTAAACTGTCATGAAAGGTTTAAAAAGAAATGCATGGGAAGATCTACAGATCAGTTATCTCATGTGGAACCCACAGCATTTGGTACCTACCATGTAAACATTGGTATTTCCTTTTTACATGTGAAATAACAAGATCGGAATGTATATGTAATTGTATTTGGGTACATAAGTGTGAGAAATAGAATTCCACCTGTGTTCTGATTTGTTCTCATACCATATTCTTTCCATTCCAGCATGTTCTCTATTAGTCAGTCAAGGAGGGTTTATAACAAAACTTTCATTTTAACACAAAATTTATTCGCATTTTAACTACTAACATGAGTGTCTTCTATGCCTTTGTTCATGTAAAGTAAGATTAACTTATAAGACCTACTGCCAAACTTTTAATTATTATTTTATTTATTATTAGCGAGGTGAGGTACACTGCACAGTTCAATTGGTCACAGCCTGTGGGCGTCTATAAGGCAATATGTCGATCAGTTATTCATTCCTCAAAGCCCTGTGTGTTGGTAGTAACTGCCATAGGCATTTTCAGCTGCAGAAAATAAAGCTCAGGCGATCCTAATAGCTAGTAAGAATAATTACTGATAAAGAAGATAAAATACAGCGATTTTTCTCTACTGCCGCTATGATTAAATCTTTGGCATCAAAGGAAGTTTGTTTGGTAAACCTTAACTACTCATATATGTACTTCTTTCTTTCATGAAGACAAGGGCTTTTTAAAATGACATGCAGACTTCCAGCCAAGATGGAGGCATAGGTAGATACACTGTGCCTCCTCGCACAACCAAAATAAGGACAACAGTTTAGAAACAAAAAAACAATCACAACTGACAGAAAATTGAACTGTATGGAAGTCTGACAACCAAAGAGTTAAAATACAGAAACAGTCATCCAGACCAGTAGGAGGGGTGGAGTCAGGCATCGGAGCGGAGAGAGATTGAGACACAAAAAGCAGTGGCACTAGACATTCGAAGCACCCTGGGCATGCAAGACAGTGGCTGGCAGACCCCAGGCATGGGGTGTGAACAGCCAGACCCAGCGAGGCAGCGATTGTGAAGCGAGGCACTGGGTGCAAGGTGGCTGGCTGGCTGGGCGGTCCCACATTCATGTGCAGATAAACCAGGCAAAACTGGTGAGCGAGACAGACCTCACAACCCAGGGTCCCAGCACCGGGAAATAAAGCCTCAAAACACCAATTGAAAACACTTGTGGGGGTTGAGGCTCAGGGACAAACTTCCAGCCTCACAGAAAAGTTTGTTGGAGAGACCCACGGGGTCATAATACCTACACAAATGCACCCAGATGAGAATCAGCACCAGAAGGGCCCTGTTTGCTTGGGGGAAGTGGTGGAAGGGACTGAGATACAATGGAGAGAGGAGCAAGCACCATTGTTCTCTCTTGGACCCCCACATACAGCGTCACAACCCAGTGACTAAGTCGCCCCACCCTGGTAAACACCTAAGGCTCTGCCCCTCAGACGTAACAGGTATGACAAGACAAAAAAAAAAAGGCCCAAATGGAGGAACAGATCAAAGCTCCACAGCAAATATAACTAAGCAACCAAGAGATAGCCAATCTATCAGATGCACAGTTCAAAGCACTGGTGATCAGGATGCTCACAGAATTGGTTGAATTTGGTCACAAATTTGATGAAAAAATGAAGGCTACACTAAGTAAAATGAAGGGAAATGCATAGGGAACCAATAGCGATGGGAAGAAAACTGGGACTCGAATCAAGGGAGTGGACCAGAAGGAAGAAAGAAACAACCAAACAGAAAAGAATGAAGATACAATAATTCAGAAAATGAGGAGAGGCTTAGGAACCTCCAGAACATCTTTAAACATTCCAACATCCAAATTATAGGGGTACCTGAAGGGGAAGAGGAACAGCAATAAGTGGAAAATTTATTTGAGCAAGTAATAAAGGAGAACTTCCCCAGTCTGGCAAAGGAAATAGACTTCCAGAAAGTCCAGGAAGCTCAGAGAGTACCAAAGAATTTGGACCCAAGCTAGGAACACACCAAGGCACATCACAATTACATTAGTCAAGATTAAAATGAAGGAGAGAATCTTAGAAACAGCAAGAGGTAAGGAGACAGTAACCTACAAAGGAGTTCCCATCAGACTGTCAGCTGATTTCTCAAAAGTGACCTTACAGGCAAGAATGGACTGGAAAGAAGTATTCCAAGTCATGAAATCTAAAGACCTACATCCAAGATAGCTCTATCCAGCAAAGCTTTCATTTACAATGGAAGGGCAGATAAAGTGCTTCTTAGATAAGGTCATGCTCAAGGAGTTCATCACCAAGCCCTTATATTATGAAATGTTAAAGGGACTTATCTAAGAAAAAGAAGATAAAAATCATGTATAGTAAAATGACAGCAAACTCATGATTTTTAACAACCACACCTAAAACAAAAGCAAAAACAAACTAAGCAGACAACTAGAACAGTAACAGAACCACAGAAATGGAGATCACATGAAGGGGAGTGGGAGGAGGAGAAGGGGGGAGAATGTACAGAGAATAAGTAGCATAGACAGTAGGTAGAAAATAGACAGGGGGAGGATAAGAGTAGTGTGGGAAATGTAGAAGCTAAAAAACTTGTGACACATGGACATGAACTAAAGGGGGGAAATGTGAATAGGAGAGGGTGTGCAGGATGGAGGGGAATGAAGGGGGGAAATGGGATGACTGTAATAGCATAATTAATAAAATATGTTTTAACAGATATGCAGAAATTATCTAGTACCAGTGCAAACTTGAATTAATAAATACACTTGTCACTTCAAATTAACTAAATTAACTAGCTAATAGTGAGAGGTGTGAGTGTAGGAGCTGAGAAATGATTTGACAGAGTTGTGATAGAAAAAAAAACTAGTGTTGTTGATGGTTGTATTAAATTACCTCTTATATCTTTTTCAATCTGGATATTCTTTACTCCTTCGATTCAATGATTTAACATGATGTTTGCATAATCTGCATTGGAAAAGTGATTCCTGACAGTATTTGGTTTCCAGAGTTTGAGTTCTTATGCTAGAAGCTTGGTGTGAAAGGTAAGACACTTTGAAGTCCTTCTGAGCCTCAGCAGAATGAACAGATACTTTTCGGTCAGTGTTGACAACAGTGGAAGGCTATGTCAAAAAGAAGGATGCTTCAGCAAGACCTAGAAATAGTCGCAGTTCCTTTCCAGACAGATTGATGTAAAAGAAGAGGATTGGGGGGAAATGTTCATAGAGAGCAGGGGAAAAGGCATTGAATATAAAAGAAAATGCTGAGGTCTGAAAACAATGGGTACTATGCTGTGCAGAAGCTTTTAGTTTGATAAAGTCCCATATGTTTATTTTTGCTTTTGTTTCCTTTGTTCAAAGGGAAATGTCCAGAATGATTTCACAAAGACTGATATCAAAACATTTATTATCTATGTTGTCTTCTGAAAGTTTTATGGTTGCAGGTCTGACCGTTGAGTCTTTAATATATTTTTAGTTTATTTTTGTATATGGTACAAGAAAAAGCCATCAATAAAACAAAGACATACTAATGATGAGAGAATGTGTTAAAAATGTGAAGTATATTGTATAAGCAGTATGGCTATAAAAAATCCTTCTGAATTAGTGGTAAAAAAGCAGATGGGTGTCGGCGCTTTGGCACAGTATTTGCCAGTATCTCGTAAAGCTGCATATGTTTATATCCATGACCCTGCAATTCTACTCCTAAGTATACCAAGGTCTGTCTGGAAAACATCCAGCCATTGTTAATATAATGAGAATGGTTTGTGCAACATCGATGTGACCTGGCAGCCATGGAGAGTGAACTGGAATACACACGTGTGAACAATGATGACTTCACTGTACTAATCAGTAGGGGCAGTAGACATCATTGAGTGAGCATGTGTACTGTGTGGCCATCACATTCAAAATGACTGAGTGAGTAGAGCAACAAATATGCATCAAATTTTGTGCTAAGCTTGAATGTGTATGGGCAGCAATCAACAGAGATAGACAGTGGAAGAACTAGAAGCTGATCTGGGGATCCCCAAAAGTGTTGTGTCTGGAATTTTGACACAGGATCTTGGCATGAAATTTGTCGTGGCAAAATTCACTGTGCGCTTCTGCTATCAGAGCAGAAGGAGCATCACGCTGCAGTTGCTAATGACTTGATTGAAACTGCTACCGATGGACAAGATGTTCTCAAGAAGGTCATAACCATAGGAGAATAGTAGGTCTACAGCTATGATCTGGAAATAAAGGCCCAGTTGTCTCAGTGGAAATCACCTACTTCAGAAGGTGTGGTCCATTATAATTATGCTCCTCTAAGCCAAAAAATTAGTAAGGAGTACTACTCAATGTTCTTTGTCAGTTGAGAGATGCAATATGATGAAAGTGGCCATAAGTACGAGCAACTGGTGATTGACAGCTTCATTATTACAAAGCACTCACTCATGCGTCATGTCTCGTGCAGAGATTTTTTGTGAAACATCAAATCACCCAGGTGGCTCAGCCCCACTACCACTCAGATTTGGTGCCCTTCAACCTCTGACTTCTGGCTTTTCCTGAAACTAAAATCACTTTAGAAAGGAAAGAGATTTCAAACCATCAGTGAGATTCAGGAAAGTATGACAGGGCAGCTGACAGTGATTCCAATAAAGGATTTTGCAGAGTGTTTTGAACACGGGAAGAGACACTGGGGGAGAACTGTGTGGGGTCTCAAGGTGCCTACATTATAGGGGACTAAGGAGTCTTTGTCCTATGCACAGTGTTCCTTTCATCCTTTACCTTCTTCAATAAATGCTTCTATTTTTTATATTATATGGCTGAATACTTTCTGAAAAGATCTCATGTATCCCTCATATGACTACACACGCTGACCATAAATCATGTATAGAAACATTTATAGTAATACTATTCCAAATAACTCCCCTAAATGGCATGAATCAAAGGTCTATTATTACTAGTATGCATAAATAAAATTTGTAGCATATGTCGAATAGGATGTTATATGGCAATGAAAATGAGAGCATTATCACTACAGTCAACATGGGTGACCCTGACGTACTGTGTGGTGAAAGCAGTCACGCACATACAAGGACACAGGCTATATTTACATAAAGTTCTGAAACAGAGAAAAATACAGTTTATGATGCTTGAAATTAATGTAATGGTTAAACTCANGATTTTGACACAGGATCTTGGCATGAAATGTGTCGTGACAAAATTCACTGTGTGCTTCTGCTATCAGAGCAGAAGGAGCATCACGCTGCAGTTGCTAATGACTTGATTGAAACTGCTACGGATGGACAAGATGTTCTCAAGAAGGTCATAACCATAGGAGAATAGTAGGTCTACAGCTATGATCTGGAAATAAAGGCCCAGTTGTCTCAGTGGAAATCACCTACTTCAGAAGGTGTTGTCCATTATAATTATGCTCCTCTAAGCCAAAAAATTAGTAAGGAGTACTACTCAATGTCCTTTGTCAGTTGAGAGATGCAATATGATGAAAGTGGCCATAAGTACGAGCAACTGGTGATTGACAGCTTCATTATGACAAAGCACTCACTCATGCGTCATGTCTCATGCAGAGATTTTTTTGTGAAACATCAAATCCCCCAGGTGGCTCAGCCCCACTACCACTCAGATTTGGTGCCCTTCAACCTCTGACTTCTGGCTTTCCCCAAAACTAAAATCACTTTAGAAAGGAAAGAGATTTCAAACCATCAGTGAGATTCAGGAAAGTACGACAGGGCAGCTGACAGTGATTCCAATAAAGGATTTTGCAGAGTGTTTTGAACACGGGAAGCGACACTGGAGGAGAACTGTGTGGGGTCTCAAGGTGCCTACATTATAGGGGACTAAGGAGTCTTTGTCCTATGCACAGTGTTCCTTTCATCCTTTACCTTCTTCAATAAATGCTTCTATTTTTTATATTATATGGCTGAATACTTTCTGAAAAGATCTCATGTATCCCTCATATGACTACACACGCTGACCATAAATCATGTATAGAAACATTTATAGTAATACTATTCCAAATAACTCCCCTAAATGGCATGAATCAAAGGTCTATTATTACTAGTATGCATAAATAAAATTTGTAGCATATGTCGAATAGGATGTTATATGGCAATGAAAATGAGAGCATTATCACTATAGTCAACATGGGTGACCCTGACGTACTGTGTAGTGAAAGCAGTCACGCACATACAAGGGCACAGGCTATATTTACATAAAGTTCTGAAACAGAGAAAAATACAGTTTATGATGCTTGAAATTAATGTAATGGTGTAATGTAATGTATTAATGTAATGTAATTAATGTAATGGTTAAACTCAGATGGGGTTTAGTGGAAGGGACCATTGAGGAGATGTCTCAGGTGTTAGCAATGTTCTGTCTCTTAAAATGGGTATGCTTACATGCATGTGTTTATTTAGTTGGTAAAAAAATAAATACAGATGTAAAAATATTTATTTAAAATTTGTGTACTCTTCTGTATATGTGTGTATATGTATATTGCGTATAATTTTTGACAAACAGGAAAAGTGGAATAAAATCAAACAAATAAAGTGCATAAAAGGACTCAGTGACAAGTTAATATGCAATAAGCCAGTCAGTGAAAGACAAATACCATATGATCTCACTTATCTGTCAAATATAATAAACATAATATACTGATCAATGGAATAGAAACAGAAGCATGCATACATAGAACAGACTGACAGTGTCCAGGTGGGGGCACTGGGTGAAAGATGGTGAAGGGACTTGTTAAAGAACATTTATGCATGAACCAGGGCCACAGAAAAGGGTATAGGGATTGGTTTGGGGAGCAGAGAGGTTGGGGTTGGGTGGAGGTGGCAGAAGGGAGAGAAAGCAGTAACAACTGTAATTGTATAAACAATTAAAAAATAAGAGTGCTAGTAAGAAGTCATGAATGACTCCAAGGTTTCTGCTTGAAATCCTGGATTATGGATAATACCATTCACTGAGCTAGCAAAATTAGAAAAATAAAGATATAACTTTTTAATATTAAAAATATATAATTTTAAGAAGTCTGCGAGACAGCTCCTTAAAGAAAAATACAGAAGTCTGAATAGCAACAGAAAATTTTGCCTAATTTCAAAACATTAGTAGAATGTTGAGGAGGCCATCTTAAAAATGAACACAAAGTTTTGGGAGAGTATGTGTTGGCAGAGAAAATAATGTAAGTGGTTTTTAAATTTTACATTTCAGGTGTCAGCAGGGTAGTTAAGAGGAGATGTTTTAGAAAATAGAAGACAAAGTGGAAATTTAAAGTTAGGGTTGTTGCTGTGGGTGTCTTCCATGTTATATTAAAAAGTTGTGGGGCTTTTTTCTGAGTGCTGAGTATATATTATAGAAAGTCGGTTCAATAGACTACAAACATTCTTGGTTCTTAGTTCTTGAGAAGTAACTATAATTAATGACACAGGAAAAAGAAGATACAAAAGTTGTGAACAATGAGGATAAAATAGCATAACCATTTTGTGAGTAATAAACATCATGAACTCATGATCTTCAGTAATTAAAAAATGAAAATTAAGTAAAGACTGAAGAATTTGGTAAAAAAAGGTTTATTTTTAGAATTTTTAAAATTTATATTTATTGTATTTTGTTGTTCATTACCATTTACCCCCTTATACTTCACTATCTCCATCATCACTCTGTTGTCCACGTCCATGAGTCGTTTTTCCTTTTTACTAGATCCCTGCACTCTTTAAACACATCCCCCACGACCCTGTGGCTGTGAGCCTGCTCTCTATCTATGAGTCTGTCTCTGTTTTGTTCGTTAGTTCAGTTTGTTCATTAGATTCCACATAGGTGTGAAGTCTAATTTGTCTGACTTGCTTATTTCCCTTAGCATAGCATTCTCTGAGTTCATCCATGCTGTCGCAAAGGATAAAATGTTTTTCTTCTTTATGGCCCAGTAATATTTCATTGTACAAATGTCCCATAGTTATTTTATCCACACACCCTCTGATGGACACTTGGATTTCTTTCTTATCTTGGCTATTGTAAATAACATTGCAATGAACATAGGGGGGCATGTATTATTTTAAATTTGTGTCTTGGGTTGCCTCACATAAATTCCCAGAAATGTAATAACTGGGTTATAAGGCAATTCTATTTTTAATGTTTTTGAGGAAGCTCCATGATTTCCACAGTGGCTACAACAACTGCATTCCCACCAACAGTGCAACATTTCCCCTTTCTCCACATCCTCATCAGCATTTGTTGTTTGTTGATTTATGGATGATAACCACTTTGACAGGTATGAGATGATATCTCCCTGTGGTTTTAATTTGCATTTCTCAAGTGATTAATAAATTTGAGCAACATTTCATATGCGTATGGGCCATCTGTATGTCCTCTTTGGAGAAGTGTCTATTCGGGTCCTTTGACCATTTTTTAGTTAGATTGTTTGTTTTTTTGGTGTTGAATTTTATAAGATGTATCGGCAAATATGTTCTCCCATTCAATGAGTTTTCTTTTTATTTTGTTGATGGTGTCTTTTGCTGTGCAATAACCTTTCAGTTCGAGGTAGTCCTATTTCTTAATTTCTTCTTTTGTTTCCCTTACCTGAGGAGATATATCAGATAAAATATTTCTATGAGCAATATCTGGGATTTACTGTCTCTGTGTTCTTCTGTATTTTTATGGTGTCAGGTCTAACATTTCAGTTTTTAATCAATTTTGAATTATTTTTTGTGTGTGGCATTAGTAAGTAGTCTAGTTTCATTTTTTTCTGCACTCGTCTGTCCACTTTTTCCAACACCATTTATTGAATAAACTTTTAGTCCATTGTATGTGCTTATTTCTTCCAACAAATACTAATTGACTATAAAGATGTGGGTTATTTCTGGGCTCTATTTTGTTTCATCGATCTAGGTTTTAAAAAATTAAATGTTGCATTAACATTATTATCTTTTATATAAGTATAATAAAAATAAAGCAAATAATATACTTATATACTTTACAATATTAATAATAAAATTAAATTAAATGATTTTAATAACAACACTTATAATAGTCAAACTTAATTAAATAAGTGAAAATGAAAATAAATTATATGAGAGTCAAAAAGCTATATTTATAATAATGTTCATTATAGAGTTATAACACTGAATGCTTGGAACAATTTATATTACAATAGGGGTGGTAGAGGGTGGGGCTGAGTGGAGGCGAGGAAAGAGAAAAAGCAGGAACAACTATAATAGCATAAACAATAAAAAATAAATACATAAAGATTAAAAAATTAAAATACCTAAATAAGTCTAAATTTATAAAAATAGTAAACATAAGCCCTGTTTTTAATAGGTGGCAGGTGCTTATTGTATTAAATATTAATTAATTCAATTGAGTCATACATCAAGTCCACTCAACTGAGTAGAAATGTATGACATTTTAGAGTGTGTCCACTAGATGGAGTATAATGCAACTCTTTAAAAACATATTTATGACTACATATGGAAGTCATTTATAATATAATATTAGGTGAGAAAAGTTTCATAAATTTAGATTAATAATGCACACACTTGAGAAATAAAAAGTTCCAAAATTATGCTATTGAAATTATAGATAATTATTTTACTTCTTTAATTTTTTCTCTATTTTCCCAATACCTTTAGTATAAAATTTAATTTCTATTTTAAATGTAATTATATATGATCAAAGCCAATTTATATTTAACCAAAGTTTGTGTTCATAGTTTGAAGGCTTCTGGAACTAGATATTAGCTAAACAAAGGCCAAAGATTGTATTAATGGTATTGTTTTTGGCATTTTAATTTGTATAGATTAAATTCTATACTAAATAGAACTCAAAATGCTTAATAATTAAAGTGAACTTTAGTCATGGAGTAAGAAGTTTATTTCCTACTCAAGTACCTGCACGTGTCAGGAGAGTAAGTCACTGGCTACTCATCCAGGGACCAGACTCTGAGGAGCTTTGCTCTCTTCCTTAAATGGCTTTTAGGAACCATCTTGTTAGGAACCATCTCCCCTCTAAGTATGAGAGAAAGGAATGACTATGGAGTCTTCCTCAAAACATGGACCCATAAGAGTAGTATAATATTTCAAGAGGATAAAAGCAGAGGTAGCAAGATCCCTAAAACCTGCCTGACATGTCACAGGACATTACTTCTGCCACATTTTATTGGTCAAAACAAATCACAAGGCCAGAAGTCATAATTGTACTTCTTGACTGGAAGAAAAGCAGTCCCATTATAAAAGGGTGGAGGATTAGAAAGGCGTGATTGATTTATCAGTGCCATTATTACAACAATCTACCACACATCAGTTACAATTTAGATACGTGGCTACATCTTTGAGGTCAACCCCCCACAAAAATGGAATTGTTTTAAAATATTGTGTATTTATCTTTACATGTTTAAACTTTAGTCACCTTCAAAGTACTGTCCATTTGATGCAATACTTATCAAGATGCTTTTTCCACTGCTCAAAACAATTTTTGAATTCATTGATTTTGATGCCTCTTAGTGCTTCTGCTGTTTTTTTGTTTGTTTGTTTCATTTCTTTCACATCAGCAAAATGTTTTCTTCTGAGGAATTTTTCAACTAGGGAAATACAGAAAAGTTGCTCCAGGTGAGCCTGGGTGAAGAGGGAGGGTGGACTATGGGAGTCATGCCACCTTTGGTCAAAAACTGCTGAACACAGCAGAGTATGGTTGGCTACACTCATAAATCACCCATTATGAAATGAGCAAACGTGTTGAAATTATCTTCTAAAAAATTCACTGAAGTCAAATCACTGAGCCATCTCTCCCAACACCACCAGCTAGTATTCTGATACAGATGGGACCATAGGGTACTCACCTAGAGGGGCAAGCCTATACTATAAGGGATTCACCCTCCAGAAGAGAATTCTGGGTTTTTTTTTGTGTCCTCCCTCATATATAGAAGTGAGATGGGGAAATAAGGCCTAATTTCATGCCTAGAAAGAGAAGAAATCATTCATTTTAATCACACACCTTTTCTGTCACAGAAGGTAGCTTTTTTATTTTAAAGTGGAAACTGATTAATATGAGGTCTGTCCAGGAAGTATGAGCCATGTAATAAGAAAAATAGTATATAAGACAATGACAACACAGCCACCTTCAAAGTTATGACCTTCTTGAGGAAATCTGGTTCAGTGGTAGTGGTTTGAATAAAGTTACTAGTAACTGCAGCAAGATATTCTTTCTGCTCTGGTAGCAGAAGCACAGAATGAATTTTGCCACAACACATTTCATGCCAAGACCCTGAGTCGAAATCTCGGACACAGTTTTTGGATCCCCAGGTCAGCTTCTTGCTCTTGCGCTGTGAGTCGCTGATCTTCATCCATTGCAGCCCGCACATGTTCAACATTCTCAGGTGCTCTACTTGTTGTGGTCCTTCCAGAATGTGGATCACTTTCAATGCATATTTGACCATCTTTGATGCATTTGTGCCACACTTATCTTTGCACTGCACTCATTGTACTGTCGCAGAAATCCTTCTGAATCATCCCAATAGCTTCCGCGGAGGAACGTTCAAACTTAACACGAAGTTTGATGCAGAGTTGTTGCTCCACTTGCTCAGCCATTTCAAATGCAATGACCACACAGTACACATGCTCACTCAGTGGTGACAATCACCCATACCAACCAGTACAATGAATTCATCATTGTTCGTGCATGCACATTCCAGTCTATTTTCCTTGGCTGCCAGGTTACATTGATGTTAAACACCATTCTTGTTATATTAAAAATGGCTGGACTTTTTCTGGGCAGACTTGGTAACATTGGAGATTATCTTGAAGTTTTATTATTGTATTTAAATTTATACTTGTAGCAAAGTATTTTGATATAATTCTATCCAAGAGACCTTACCATGCTTGCCATTTTATTTGCCAACCTAGCTGCCCCTAGAATGCCATGGTAGTGGCCAGAATCTAGGCAAATAAACCAATGAGATATAGGATGCCCCAAACTGACCAGTGGGAAAGACACTCCCTGCTGTCTATGGGTAAAGAAATGGAAGTCAAGAGGTTTTAATCAGCCTGAGGTCACTTTTGGGCTTAGTACTTGAAAATCTTTTCCATGCTAGGCTAAGGGTTTCTGGTTTATCCTTTCTACAGTCTGGATCCTTGGCACATTTTCAAGTAGTGGAGAAATATAAGCAAGAATTATGCTTTAGAAAAGTAAATATGGCTGCAATATAGAAAATACTTCTTTGGAGAATAAGTGGCTGAGGTCAGTTGACTGATTAAACTACAGGGGATAATATCTGAATGAGGGTAGCTGGAGAGTGGAAATGAACTAAAAATATTAACCTAAAAATAAAAAGCCAAAGTGAAAAGCAACTCGCATTTATTTGAGATCCAAAGAATAGCTCTTGTGGAAGTACTGGGTCAGGCATGAACCCAAACACTGATCCAGTGAGGAGACGTGGCAAGTGGTATTTATGGGAAAGGGAAGGATCAATGACACTGATGGCCAGAATGAATTTCTGTGGCTGGAGATAAGCTAACATCGTGATGCTAATGCTAAAGGCTGTTTTTCATTTTTAGTCCCATAGTCATAATTAGTTTCCTTGTTATCTTTGCAAAGTTATTTGGGGTAAAATATTGCTTTAGGCCTAGTCCAAAAAGTTATTTTGCTCTGTTTTTAACATTTCAAAGGTTTGAGGAGTAACATGCAAGGCAGTTCATCTGGGGTGGCAGTTCTGGCTCCATTTTAAAGTGGCTCCATTTATATTATGTTTATAAAGATAATATTTGTGTTAGAATGGAAATAGCTTGAAAGCTGATGGTAAGCAGGTGGGTGGTGAAGGATTTGGCCACACTGCATGCTGTGTGTGCCATTGAAAGGTACCTGGCCAGGGATGGTGGTGATAGAAATGAAGCTTTTGTTCAATTTGCCAATCCTGGAGTCTTTTTTAGAACTATACATTTCTACAGAGGCTGTGTTGTCTCCTAAAATATCTGTCCAAGTGGGGCATCTATTCTAATTCATCCACCCATAGGCTGCTTTTTTCAAGTTTTAAAATCTAAAGAGAGTTCCTGTTTTTTCTTTCTAAAACGCAGAAAAATGCTGCGTAGGCTGGAAGCAGTCCTGGGTGAGGAAGGTAAAGGTAATATGGGTTTATCCTGAGACAGTGAGTCAAGTTTTAGAGTTTTCTTCTCAAAGTGCGGTGCTCAAAACAAAAGATTGACATTGTCAGGGAGCTTATTAGAAATGCAGAATTTTTTATTTGAACACTCAGTGAGAATTGGCATTTTAATAAGATCCTCAAGTGATTTTTATACACGGTAAAGTTTTGGAAGCACTGCTTTAGAGTACAGATAGTGAATGAATGCCTCAGAGTGTGATTACCAAGAAGCATTTCTCCACGTTCCTGGCCAGAAAGTTCCCCCATTACAGGCAATTGCCATGGGACGCCTCCTCCAACAATTTCTTGCTACATTGGTAGAAACAGGACTCAGTGGAAGCAAGCACATTTGCAAAGCTGTGAAATGAGTAATGTCCAATAAGACAAGGGAGCAGAAGATAGGAATGAGATGAGAAAACTATTTAAAGTAGGCATTTGTCTATATCTATGGTGACATGGCTCAGCGAGGAGAGAAAATACAGAATATCTGTAAAGTCATATTATTTTCCTGAGGCTGCTTTAACAAAGTATCAAAAACAGTGAGGCTTAAAACAACAGAAATTTATTTTCTCACATTTCTGGAAGCTGGATGTCCGAAATCAAGGTGTCAGCAGGGCACGCTCCCTACGAAGTCTCTAGGGCAGGGTCTTCTCTCGACTCGTCCAGGTTTTAGTGATTACCAGCAGTACTTGACATTCCTTGGCTTGGAGATTCGTCAGTCCAGTCATCTTCTCCCTCTGTGTCCTCACATCGTCCTCCCTTTGTGCATGCCTGTCTTTATGTCTGAACTTATCTTTTTTAATAAATATAGCTGTCATATTGAAATAAGACCCAGCCTACTGTATTCATGTTAGTTAATTAATTACATTAGCAATAACTTTATTTCCAAATAAGGTCACATAAAAATCTGGGGATTAAAACTTCAATGTATCTTTTTGAGAGGCAAAATTTGGCCCATAACAGAGGGCATAAATAATTACGACAGATTTTAAGTGGCATTCTAGAAACTCTCTGATAATTTATTACAGTTTCTATAGTTAATGATATAAAGTTGTGTAACTGAAAATGAAGTGCAAATAGGGCCTTTATTTAAAATAATACGAAGGTGTAAAAACATGAAAGCTATTAAGAAATGGTCAATTAAATCAGAAAGTCAGAAATGACTAGGAACACCAAGTTTATAAATTTATAGTCAATATTCCAAGAAACATACTTCACGAGAAGATAAGAAAGACATCGAATTCCACATGCATTTAGACTCCCAGGCCATAGGTCCTCACAAGTTATTTTTATGGTTCACTCCTCCCTCATCTATTCTCAGTCTCTGCTTAAATCTTTATCTACTATTTAGTTTCTTCTTGCCTATTCTATATAGAAGCAATAATTCTGTACTTTGAGGATTTCTCTGTAATGCCTCTCATGCTTCATCTTTCTCCAAGTGTCTCATTGCCTTCTAAAGTACAACACGGCTTCTTTATCTGTTCTCCCTATAATACAAAATCCTTGAGTTCTAATATTTTTCTCTGCCTATTGTTTCTAAATTGCTCTTGTATCTCCACCTATGCACAAAGTAAACACTCAATAAATGTTTGTTTGGCTCGCATATAATTATTTCAATGATATAACTTACAAGGTAATTGCCAAAATCTTACCATATACTATGGTACCAGATAGGTATATCTGATGCATTATACTCTATCATTCTGAAGACAAGGAAAAGTTTGCATTTGATCTAAAAACCTTGAAAATATCCTTTTGTAAAACATTAGATATTTAATGAAGCTGTTATGAAAAGTACAGCCAGCAAGCATAAGTTCAGTGCTTTTACACTGTCAGCCATAACATAGAAATGGGCAGCCACTCACAAAACATCAGTTCCCTACTCCAAAAACATCGGTTCTCTACTCTCTCGCTACTGCTTTTAAAGGGGCCTAGAGTGTTAACAACTAGAATGACCTACTTTCTTTAGGAAACATGGTTGGATCTACAAACATACCAGAGCATAGGAAAAACAAATCATAAAGAACATTCACTAGAGAAGTTTTTCCCAGTAGAAAGTAGAATCAAGACCAAATATATTTTCACAAATTAGGGGGAAAAAGTTAATGGTATGAGTGAGACTGTGAAACACCAACAATATAGTAACGTGCAAAGTCAAGAAAGAGAACCAACGATAGATGATACTGACATCTGAGGTATGTGAAAAAGAAAAAAAGTTTCAGAAATTGTCCTCACAGAAATAAAGGCAAACTACAAAGCATGCACAGAGAAGAATGCCCCAAATATCACAGTGCTCACTAGGAAGCATAATTGGACAATTAGAGAAGACTGTCACCTATGAAAAATGTAGGTGAACATACATGAATGTGTGTTTATGGCTGTTTATTTTCTGTCCATGCAACAAGATTTCTGGAAAAAATTAAAAACTAATAATGGTTTCTGTTTCTGTGTTAATGAATTGGCGGGCTTGAAGACAGGATGTAGAAAAGACTGGCACTGGCATAAAAAGTACATGCATATATTGAAGATAGGTCAATGGAACAGAAAAGAGGGCCCAGAAATTGGCCCACACCTACGTGCTCTGTTAATATTTGGCAAAGGAGGCAAGAGCATACACTGGAGTAAACACAGGCTTCTCAATAAATGATGCTAGGAAAACTGGACAGGTACATGCAAAAACATAAAACTAGACCACCATAAGGAGAAACACAAAATGAATAAAGTATTTAATTGTAAGTCATGAAACCATAAAAATCCTAGAAGGAAAGTAAGGAGTAGAGTCTTAGTAGCAACATTTTTACCAATATATCCACTAGGGCAAGACAACCAAAGGAAAATGTTAACAAATGGGACTGTATCAAACTAAAAAGCTTCTGCACAGAAAACAAAAAGGGAACCCACTGTATGGGGGAACATATTTGCCAATGATACATCAAATAATGGGTTAATTTTCAAAATGTATAAAGAATTTATACAACTCAACACCAGGAAGACAAACAATCCATTTAAAAAATGGACAAAAGAGCTGAATAGACACTTCTCCAAAAAGGACATACAGATGGCTAATAGACATATTAAAAATGTCCACTCTCACTAATCAGCATAAATATACATATTAAAGATACAATGTGATATTACTTCACACCTATAAGAATGTCAATAAACAAAAAAAAGTGCTGGTGAAGATGTGTAGAAAAGGGAACCCTAGCACACTATTTGTGGGAATGAAGATTGGAGCAGTCATTGTGGAAAACAGTAGGGAATTTCCTCATAAAATTAAAAATTGAACTGACTTTTAATCCAATGATCCCACTCCTGGGAATATATCTTAAGAATCCAAAAGAATACAAGGCCTCTATGTTCATAGCAGCATTATTTACAATAGTCAATATCTGGAAAGTCCAAGTTCCCATCAGCAGATGAGTGGATAGAAAATCTCTGGTGCATTTACACAGTGGAATACTACCTGGCTGTGAAAGATAAGGAACTTCTTACCTTTTACAACAGCATCAGTGGGTCTGGGGAATATTATACTGAGTGAAAGAAGCCAGCTAGAGAAAAATATATGGTCTCACTATATGTGGAATCTAATAAACAAAATAAACTGACAAAATGAAAAGAGAGTCATAGATACAGGGGATGGGCTGACAGCTTTCACAGGAGACGGGGGACTGGATGGAAGAAGGTGAAGAGATTAGCCAAAGAACATATACACATAACCTGTAGATACAGAAAATGACGTGGTGATGAAATGATTGATATCCGAGATAATTTTTTTTTAAATTTTTTATTTATTTATCTTTAGAGGGGAAGGAGAGAGGGAGAGAAACATCAATGTACGGCTGCCCTCTGTGCGTCCCCTGCTGGGAGTTGGCCTGCAGGGAACTGGACTACAACCCAGGCATGTGCCCTGACTGGGAATCGAACCGCGATCCTCTGGTTCACAGGCCCGCGCTCAATCCACTGAGCTACACCAGCCAGGGCCTCCGAGATAATTTTTGATGGATGACTAGAAGCTATCCAGATGTAGCAGCTAGAAAATGCTTTCTAGGATGATGAAGAAAGACACAGAAGAGAAAGCACGGCATTCTAAGAAACAAACGCTGGTGTGGCTTGTGTTCAGAGCTTTCGTAGGAAAGCAGCTAGAGATGAGTTTGAAAAATTGAACCAGAGCCCTGGCTGGTGTAGCTCAGTAGATTGAGCGCGGGCCTGCGAACCACACGATCGCGGTTCGATTCCCAGTCAGGGCACATGCCTGGGTTGCAGGCCAGTTCCCAGCAGGGGACGCATGAGAGGCAACAATACATTGATATTTCTCTCCCTCTCTCCTTCNCAGCATCTGGAAAGTCCAAGTTCCCATCAGCAGATGAGTGGATAGAAAATCTCTGGTGCATTTACACAGTGGAATACTACCTGGCTGTGAAAGATAAGGAACTTCTTACCTTTTACAACAGCATCAGTGGGTCTGGGGAATATTATACTGAGTGAAAGAAGCCAGCTAGAGAAAAATATCATATGGTCTCACTATATGTAGAATCTAATAAACAAAATAAACTGACAAAATGAAAAGAGAGTCATAGATACAGGGGATGGGCTGACAGCTTTCACAGGAGACGGGGGACTGGATGGAAGAAGGTGAAGAGATTAGCCAAAGAACATATACACATAACCTGTAGATACAGAAAATGATGTGGTGATGAAATGATTGATATCCGATATAATTTTTCATGGATGACTAGAAGCTATCCAGATGTAGCAGCTAGAAAATGCTTTCTAGGATGATGAAGAAAGACACAGAAGAGAAAGCACGGCATTCTAAGAAACAAACGCTGGTGTGGCTTGTGTTCAGAGCTTTCGTAGGAAAGCAGCTAGAGATGAGTTTGAAAAATTGAACCAGAGCCCTGGCTGGTGTAGCTCAGTAGATTGAGCGCGGGCCTGCGAACCACACGATTGCAGTTCGATTCCCAGTCAGGGCACATGCCTGGGTGGCAGGCCAGTTCCCAGCAGGGGACGCATGAGAGGCAACAATACATTGATATTTCTCTCCCCCTCTCCTTCCCTTCCCCTCTAAAGATAAATAAATAAAATTTTAAAAAAGAAAAATTGGACCAGTAACTTATCATGAAGCTCCTTAAATAATATAATAAAAAATTATTAATTTTATCTTGAATAAAAATGCCCAACAATGGTTCGAATCCCTAAACATTCTGGGTGCAAACATTCTGGGTGCAAACAATGACTGCAATTAACGGAGAACATCAGTTTAAAGAGTCATCTGTTATAATGTTGCCAGTTCTGGAAAACCCAACCAAGACATTAGCAAAAGTTTTTATTTCTTTCCTGTCATTGGCTCCCAAGACTGGCTTCCCAGAAAGGATGCCATGGGAAGGCGAGGTCAGACAAGATGCACATGTTCCTATGTGCTTATTGACTCTACTCTCTAACCCGATTCCACTGTAGAACTCTAAAACTCTTCTCATCTGCTGACTCTGGTGACATAATTTGGACTTATTTACCTATTCAATGCTGGGCTAACAATCTGCTTGGGTTTACAAAGTGCCGTTATTACTGTGAAGATAGATATCTTTGCTGAAATGTCTCTGTAAATCTTACAGCTTAATGGACCCAAATATAACTAATGTTTAGTCATGTCTGTATTGTTCATCTGGCACACAGCATCCTTTTAGTCTAAAAGAAGTAAAGGTCACAATACTTTAAGTATTTATTTTATGTCATTTTTGGAAATGTATCAATAAAGTTTAAGTCAAAATCTAGAATTCTAATTAAGTTCTTAGTTATTTTTCTAGGAATTATGGATTAATAATGAAAACTACATATTTACTTAAGAGATAAAAGCATCAAGAAAAATAATTTTGCAACAGATATTGAATCACTTCAAAATGTTTCCAATGTCATCTTTCAGCATTTTATCCATTCTTTTCACTCTATATTATATTCTCTCACTGAAGATCTCAGTGTTAGAAATTCTGTTAGAAGAGCACATGGGAGTTCAATAAGCTGTCAATGATAAAAACTCTGTAAAAATTTGTTCTCAGAAACCGTCAATTGGTGATTTTTTACTGGGACTAATTTGACAGGCCGAAAATCAAAAGAAAATGTGAGAGGACTGAAGCTGTTAGCTACATATATCATTTTCCACAATGACTTGCCTGTAAATAAAAGGTTGCTCTTTATTTATTTATTTTTTAATTTATTTAACTTTTGTTCAAGTACAGTTTTCTTTCTTGTATTCCCAGCCCTGCACCCCTCCAGTGCTCCCCACCCCCTCCCATCTCCACTCCCCCGTCTTAGTTATTGTCCATGTGTCTTTCATACTTATTCATGTGAGTCCACCCCCTTTTACTCTGTGCTTCTCTCCCCTCTCCCCTCTAGTTGCTCTTTAGCTTCAGATACTGAAAGAGGTGAAAATAAAATGTTGCTTATTTTTTGTATACACTTTTGGGTATAATTTACATGTAACATAATATATACTACATATTTTATATATTTACTTATATAGATATGTAATATGGATGTCCAAGTGAGATATTTTTCAGAAAATAATTTAATATGTTAATTAACCGCATAAAATGTTTTAAATAATGAAGAATTTGAGCTCCACTAACTTGACTAAGGGCTCTTCTGAGAAAGTATTTAGTGTATCCCACTGAAAACATTTGTTTATCCCTCACAATTAATGTCATTTTTCCTCTTTTTAAATTGATACACAGTCACATATACAGTCATACATAGGTGTAAGATTCAGGCAGAATAATTAGGGGTTGTTATCTATTCCTCAGGATGGAATTCAGAGGATGCTGTTAGGGCCTCTCAGGACTTTTCATTGACTCACTATATTATATTCTACTCTCTTTCCATAGTTTACTTTTCTTTGTCACTGATGGAGATTTTTTACTATGCATTTTCTTCTATCTTTTTTACTCACACTAGAGAACACATTTTGTGCAAGAAGAGCTCTTTCTGTTATTTTGCATGCCACTGTAATCTTAGCACATAGTTTTCTATGTGCTAAATACCTGGAATATAATGAACAATAATATTTGTTGAATGAATATCTGTTTACATTTTATAAGAAGAAACTGTAATTGAGAGGAATTAAGTGAGTTGTTCAAGATTAAATGGCTAGTCTATGGAAGTTCCAGAAACACAACCAGGTTTCTTGGTGCCTAGAAATACATTTTCTATCTTCTAATTTCCTCCATATGTAATTATTGAACAATATGTAAACACACACACACACATAAGCACACACACTGTATTATACACATGCAAACATTTTTGAACAAAATTTTTCCCCCAAATATATTACTTCAAGCATTTTTTAAGAAATATTTTAGCCGTGGCTGGTGTAGCTCAGTGGATTGAACCCAGGCCTGCAAAGCACACGATTGTGGTTCAATTCCCAGTCAGGGCACATGCCTGGGTTGCAGGCCAGTTCCCAGCAGGGGACACACAAGAGGCAACCATACATTGATATTTCTCTCCTTCTCTCCTTCCCTTCCCCTCTAAAAATAAATAAATAAAAATCTTAAAAAAATATTTTAATGACATCACTGTCTAAGACTACTAAAAATGAATTTGATATTACAAAATGTAAAACATATTTATTTATTTATTTATTTTTTAAGATTTTATTTATTTATCTTAGAGGGGAAGGGAAGGAGAGAGAGAGAGAGAGAGAGAAATATCAATGTATGTTTGCCTCTCATGCGTCCCCCGCTGGGAACTGGCCTGCAACCCAGGCATGTGCCCTGACTGAGAATCGAACTGCGACCGTGTGGTTTGCAGGCCCGCGCTCAATCCACTGAGCTACACCAGCCAGGGCTTAAAGCATATTTATTTAAAAAACTTATAAAGAATAAAAATTGCCATCATGTATTATGAATTATTAAAAGTCAAGTGGAATCTTAATTTAAAATTGGTCAAAATCTATATAATTTTGTGTTTTTATCTATATCTATATCTAGTATACAATATAGATAAATGCCCCATAAATTCATATATGCATGTACACTATCTGTGTGTCTGCTATATATACATAGACACATATAAACTATGTAGAAACGTACTATACACACAGTACAAAAGTTACTGTAATGTTAATGTGAACAGACATGAATAATTTTTTTAATTTACAAAGAACTTATTTTTAAGTAATTTCTGGTTTGTATTTTTTTATTTCTGGTTAGCTTTTGTTTTGACTGGAAAAAAGTAAAACCAGTACAAAAAACACCTCCATATGTAAGTGGACCAACTATAGATTAAACTTGTTTCTGTTTTTACCTAAAATGTACTGCTTGCACTTGTCCATAGTTCAAAGTTTGTGAAGATGACAGGAAAAAGAATTCTCTTTGGAGGAGAGGTGCAGACTTTGGTGATGTTTCTTGCCCAAGTAGTCGATCCGCATAGAACCGATTCGGCTGCTCGACATCCTCCTGCTTGGCTCCAGTCAGCTTTTGATCCTGAATTGGAGATTCAGCCACCTCCTATCTCTGTCCAGGTTGGCTTCCCACCCCAGAACCACTGGGGCTGTGACTTAGGTCATCCACGACATCGTTTCCTTTTGTGGTGGTCAACTGATTTCAATTACCTCACAAAAAATACCTCAGACCTCTGAAGTGACTGCAAAATATGCGTCTTACTTTCTGTTGGGTAGGAATCTGGGAAGACAAATTCCTAGGTCTATCTGGCAGCCATCTTTCAACTGTGAGGGTAGAAGGAACTAACAGAAGAAATTACCCAAATGCAACAAAGAGAGGCAGTAACTCTGGATCCTGCTAATATCTTTTAGTTCTTTGTGTTTACATGCCAGATCTGGATTTATCAATGAACTAATTTTTGTTTATAGGTAAACATTTTTTTAATGCTCATTTCTCAACCCCTCCCCTTCAGCAACCAGAAGTTTGTTCTCTGTATCTACGGTTCTGTTTCTGTTTCGTTTCATTTGTTGATTTATTTTTTTAGATTCCACATATATGTGAGATCATATGACATTTGTTTTTACATGTCTAACATTTTCCACTTAGTACAGTACCTTGTAGGCTTGTCTACGTTGTCACTAGTGGTAAGATTTCATTCTTTTTTTTTCAGTACATACAAACAGATAATTTACAAACTAGAATTATTTTTTAAAAGTGTTTTTCACTCTGGATTGTACAAGAGAATAACTCAAGAGACCTTTTAAAAATATCAGTGTCAGGGCCCCACTTCCAAAGACAGGGATTCAACTGATCTGGCTCAATATTTTTAATTGTTGTTCAAGTACATTTGTCTCCATTTTCCTCCCACCATTTCTCCCCTTCGGCTTTGTCCATGCATGTACTTCAATGACCCTTCTTTCCCAAGTCATCCCCTCCTCTCTCCCCTCTGGTTACTGTTAGTTTATTTTTTATTTCAAGTCTCTATTCTATTTTACTTCCTTGTTTGTTTTGTTGATTAGGTTCCACACATAGGTGAGAATTATGGTATAATTCTATTTTGTTTAACTTTCTTTGGGTGGGACTTTCTATCTTTTACAATTTTAATAAACCTGATAGAATCCAATATTCTTGAAAAATATAATAAAGTTAAGGTACATGAACAGAATTATACAAAAACTCAACTTGTTGCTTTAGAATAATTTTAGTGAAGTGTATTTTTTTCAGTGGATGTTTCTTTTCTTTTTTTCCAGGGTACCTATCACTTTTAAAGCAGAATTCTTCATGAGTGGATTGTAAGTTATCTTTGCAACGCTAAACATGTGTGCAAGAAAGTTGGGTGAAGGTTATGGTAGCGGTACTGTCCACCTGTGTCACTTACTACTTGACCCATTACTTCCTGATGAGTAGAGGTCCCAGAAAACATTTATATCAACTAGGCGGAGCATTTCTCTAAACCTAAACTGTGAAGAAATGAGGGTGTGTTTGAGTAACTGCAGAAATGGGCACCGTGCCTCCGTTTTAACTAACTGTAGCTGTCTCCCGACACAATTGTAAGCACTAGAACCTTACTGACATACCTTCTGGGTGTTCATTCACTCAAGGGTGCTCACTAAATTGACACAACATGTCCCACTAGTGATCTCTGTTTTTGAAACTATCACATTCTGTATGTGTCCGTGGTCCCTCTGAATTCTACAGCCTGAAGTCTCCTTCAGCAGTCCTGTATTTGGAAAGAGTCTCCTTCAAAGTCCTGTGTTTACATAGGGTTTTATATTTGTAGGTTTTAATGGATTTTAGCATGGGCTGTAAACATAGTAATCCTGTTCTCCTCCTGTTTCAGTAGATACGTTGAGCAAAGGGAGAAATTTTATGCAAAGCAGGTGTGTGGGAGTGGGAGTGAGTGAAAGACTGGGTGTGAGGTGGTTAGACAGAATCTCCATGTGATGATCTGGTTAGGGCACTGGTTGGTTTACTTCTTTTGGTTGTGGTAAAACTCCAGAGGGAAAAAAAAAAACACTACATTGGTTAATTTCCTAACAATGTTCCTTGTTAACTTTCCAAGCAATAATCATGTAATCTTTTTTACTTTTGCCCCTATTATAGTAAAAGAATATTAATCATTATTATGTTATTTCTATCATAATTCAGAAAATACGACCAAATTCTCTTTCATAGTCCTTAGGGCTTTTGAGAGTTGCAACAGATCTAAATGCTTCACAACTGAATCTGTAGGGCGTTCCAGTTCATATGAAAAAAAGAAAAATATGCCTAGTGTATTTCTTTTTATATCTCAGATAAAAGGAAATAGTAGACACAGGTTGAACATGTGACATTATTTTTATATGTAAAGGCAATCAAATGCATATGATGGCAAGTCAGTTTGGATTCTTAGAAAGTCAAAAGCCAAAAGGCTGGTGATAATTGTAAAGCTCCAACAATTTTATAAGATTTTTAGCTAAATGTAGGTGTATCAACTAAAATATTTCTATTAGACAACAAGGCAATGAAATCTTTGTACTAAACTTTTATTCTCTGACCTATTTACTCAATTTTGAAACAACAATGGACTGAAAGTGGAATAATTCTTAATTCTGTATTTGTTGTATTACAGTAAATTTTATAAATCCAATCAGTGGATTTGTGAATGCACTACTTAAACTCTGTAGCCATCTCTATGGGATGCTTGACTACTTAATCCCAATGAATTTATAAGGCCTGCAGTGCTTAAAAACGTACTTTGTGTGGAGAGGTGATAATTACCCCATCATATATAAATAGTTAGGGACATAAAATTAAAAATACATATTAATTTATTTCAAAAATATTGTCATTGCCCTCATGTGTAGAGACAATTAAGTCATTGTGACATCATAACAAGATTAATGTGACCAATGAACCAGAAGAACAGTTTCCAAGGTAGTAGATAATGGACCCGTGGCAGAAAGGGACGAGAGCTTTTCCTAATTATAAGAGTCATGGACATTTTTCAAACAATTGCTGAAGTTTTATTACAAAATGCTATGACTGGTTTTTTTAAGCTCATTTTCTGATCACCCGTATCTTTCAAATATTTTATTTAATTAAATGTAGTAAAGACAAGTGCAGGCTGCAAACCAAAGGGTCACTGATTCAATTCCCAGTCAGGGCACATGCCTGGGTTGCGGGCCAGGCCCCCAGTGGGGGACACATGAGAGGCAATCACACAGTGCTGTTTCTCTTCCTCTCTCCCTCCCTTCCCCTCTCTCTAAAAATACATAAATAAAACAAAAATAAAGACAGAAATAGCGGTAAAGATAAAGACAGAGATATGTGTGTATATATGTTTTCATGGCAAAAGGATAGCCCGGGTGTTCAGACTATAAGGATGCAACCTGATTTCTTTCAAATGACTTGGTGCGTGGGTAATTATATATACAATGCAATAGATAGATGATGCATCATAGAAGTACACACTTGATATCCATATAATTTTATTAACTGATGCCACCACAATAAAGTTCATTAAAAATAAATAAAATTGAGAAAGTGTGCTCAATATCCCCATTGGCCAGACCCAAAAAGTCTTGCCATACGTTTCTTGGTAGGTATTACTAAAAGTGTATTTTTAAAAGTAAAACTGTAATTTAGATACAGTTAGAAAGTCCATTTTTACTTGCCTTCAAACTTAGCCCTCTTATTGGATTGCTTTACCCAGGAATGTCTCTGGAATCTGGAATGAGATAAGTCACAGTGTTATGGAATTCTGACTCAAGTTCCATTAAAACAAGACTTCTTATCTATAATTTACTTTCCTTTTTCCCCACTGTAATTGTGTTTATGTAATGCTGTTGATACATGTTGATACTGTTGATATCTGGCCCTCCAGAGAAAATATTACATGCTAATAGTCACACCAAAGAGCAGATTACCAAAGAGCAGATTACCATTTTTCAGGCTTAGCAGGGCTGTTCGAAAACATCTGCCTTTCTAAGGGTAGACATATAGAATCTTGAATTTGCTTCTCGATACACACATACTCCTGTGGGGTAGATAATGTGTTAAAATGACTTTTGATGAGTTCACTACTTTCTAATCTTCTCATGTTAATGTGTTACAAAAACTGTAGGAGTATGGCTTAGTTTCCATGTTACATCTTTTTTTAATAGAATGATTCTTTAGGGTAGTTTTAGGCTTACAGAAGAGTTGTATAGAAAGTATATGGAGTTCCTATATTGTGTATTAACCTCCTCCCTAAGCACAGTTTCCCTTATTTTTAAAAGATTTTATTTATTTATTTTTCAGAGAGGGGAAGAGAGAAAGAGAAGCATCAAAGTGTGGTTGACCATTGTGCGCACCCTATTGGAGACCTGGCCTGCAACCCAGGCATGTGCCCTGACTGGGAATTGAACCGGTGACCCTTTGGTTTGCAGTCTGGTGCTCAGTCCACAGAGCCACACCAGCCAGGGCAGATTCCCTTATTATTAACATCTTGTATTAATATAGCACACGCATATTCTAATTCAGGAATCAATATTAACTAATGACCATAGTTTCTATTAGAGTTCATTCTACAATTCTGTGGGCTTTGACAAATGCATAATGTGTGGTATCTATAATTATAGTAACATACAGAACAGTTTCACTGCCATAAAAATGCTATATGCTTCACCTATTAATCTGTCCCAATGCAATTCCCCTTAACCCTTGGCAACCACTGATCTTTTTATAGTTTGCACAGGTTTCTCTTTTCCAGAACATCACATAGTTTGCATTGTACAATTTGTAGCTTTTTTTCAGACTGGTTTCTTTCACTTACTAATATGTATTTGAAATCATTCTGTGGGTTTTTTGTTTTGGGGAGGATGGTGTTGGGGTTCAATAGCTCATTTTGTATTACGGAATAATACTTCACTGTATAAGTGTCCCACAGTTTGTTTATACATTCACCTATTGAAGGTCATCTTGTTTGCTTCCAGGTTTTGATGATTATAAATAAAGCTTCCATAAACTTTCATATGACAATGTTTGTGTGAACTTAACTTTTTACCTCATTCTGATAAATATTTAGATGATTGCTATATCATGGTGATGTTTGGAGAAACTGCCAAACTGTCTCCCCAAAGGCTGCATCATTTTGCATTCCACCAGCAAAAAATGAGAATTCCTCTAGCTCCAAATCATGTCCTGTATTTAGTATGTCAGTGTTTTGGATGTTAGCCATTCTAAAGGTGCATACTAGTCTGGATTCTATCTTGCCTGTGTTATATTAAACACTCATCCTTTTGTCTAAAATAACACCATCATCTTCATTATGGTATCACTCTCAACTACAATGTCTATTTGGCATTTATATCTGACTTATAATTATAGATCTTATCCATATATTTCATTACTTTGTTGGTCAAAATCTTGTCTGAACATCTGATATCCTCTTTATTCCTAATGTGTGACTTATACATTCACCCTTCCTATCATTGCCTGCACAAAGAGCTCTTGTCCTTGGGAAAATCACTATCTTGTTAAAGTGTGTTTATTTCTTTTCTTTCTTATTATCACAGTTTCCTTTGCTGTTGTATGAAACAAATAAGTAATTCTTAATGTCTATCTTCCTATTATTCTTTAGTGGAATTTTAGTTTCCAAAAAGAAATCATACATTTTAATTGTTGTAAATGCAGTGCATTATCTTCTTTTTTACAACTGATATCCTCACATTATTCCATTAGATGGTATTTGTGTGATGAATCTGGGACTGGAACATGGACCTTCTTGTTCCTGCAATGTTCACTTTCCCATTGATCAACAATAGCATAGGTATTTTATGGTCAATCCATCCTGTCACCCAAAATTAACTGAGAAGAAATTAGAGTAAGGGACATTAAATAATCAACATATGTTTCAGTTTATCAATTTTTTCTGGGATGCAAATATACCTTTTTTTGTAGGTGGGTTGAACTGTGTCTCTCAAAAGGCATGTTGAAGTCCTAATCCCCAGTACCTCAGAAGGTGACCTCATATGGGAATAGGGTCTTTGCAGATGTAATCAAAGTATTGATTGTCATGAAGTCATTGGCTTAAGCACTAATCTAATATGACTGGGGTTCTTATATGGAAAGAACAGAGATACATAGGGAGAACGCCATGTGATAACAGAGTCTGAGATTAGCCTGACGTACTTCCGACTACAGTGTCTGGAGGATCAGTGGTACCAGTAGTGCCCAAGGATTGGAAAGGAAGGATTCTACTCAGAATCACAGAGGGAGCATGGCCCTGATGACAGCATTATTTTGGACTAGTAGGCTCTAGAACTGTGAGAGAATAAATTTCTATTGTTATGAGACACCCCATTTGTAGTACTTTGTTACCTCAGTCTAAACAAACTAGCATCATTGTAGGACAAATAAGAATGTCAGTGAATATTACCAAGACTGCACATTTTGGGGATAAGTTCTTTTCTTGTTATATGGTTTACTGTATAATGGTATTTTATTTCTTACTTATTTTTTACCTCAGCTATTTTATCCTGGTTATTGTCTGTCCAAATAAGATTATTATTGCTAGTGGGAAAGTAAAAAAAGGAAAGTGTTTATTTGATATCTATGTTATGGAGAACCAGAGGAAATTGACTAAATATCTCCATAAAGCCGATCCAAACAAAAGAAGAAACAAAAAGAAGAATAGAATATGACAGCTCCTCAAAGATTAAAAAAAGTGCAATTTTAGGGGTTTTTTTGTGTGTGTGTTTGGCTTTGTCATTATAGTTAGTGACATTCAAACCTATTCTTTCCTTTTCTGTAAGGCAGTTAGCTTATAGAGGATAATCAATTTTAAAATCAATACTTATAATTTGTTTTGATTCAAGAGAAATTATTTACCATGCCTGAAAGATTTTGCCTTTGCTTACTAGAAAACCTGGGTCATATGTCAGTGATGCAAATTATTGTTTTCTTTGTGCTTTGTCACACTTTCCCGTCTTCACACCTGGCTAGACATCCCCATTTCTAGCATTTCATCTACTGGCAGTCACTAAGGTGCCACTCCTGCTTTCCCAAGTCTCACTGCTCTCAAAGGCAACAGGCAGAAAATGTGTAGTGAGCTGGCTCTGTCAAGGACTTGTGTTGGCCTTCTGAAACTTTAATTAAACACCCCCAATTCCTTAAAACATTAACAAGAATTAAGTAGATAATGGAGGTATAGAGTGGCTATTTGATCTCATAGATTCACTAGAATCTATTTAGGTTTTGGATAATAAATTTATTCATAGAAAGTTAACAATCAATAAAACGCAAATAAAGATATCAAACATGACTCACAACAGAATTGCCAGCAGTCTTTTGACCTCTGAATATGTCCCAATTAATGTTTAGAAACAGATTATTTCAACTATTAATTGCATGTTTTGAAGGTTTTTTGATATGGAAATAATCACACTTTACATCCATAAAACAACTCTCCCCTAAATGAATCCTGTGGTCTCTCATGCACTTAGTATTTCATGAAACTTATTTTAGGAAGCTGTTCTTTGGCTGATAATTCCAATGCATAGAACGTTCTTTGAATGGCTGCAAATGCAGACACTAATTTACTCAAAGAGGGCAAAGCAAAGCACAGATATGAGCTTGTACTTGGAAGGTGCTGAAAGGTTTAGCTTTGTTAAAATGGAGGAGGGTTTTATCTTGAACTTTATTGGCAGAGATGGTAATTTACTCAACCATGGCCTGATAGTGGAGGGTTTGACATGGCTGGTCAACAGGTTTTGAGCTTCATTTGAGCTATACAATTTGTCATTATGACTGCGTTTTATAAAATTGACTTGGAGGTGGAAGGCACCTGTATTAGGGGACAGAGGAGCCTCTAGGACTAAGGATGAAAAATGAGGTGAAGAGAGTCTAAACTAGGGTGATGAATAAGAGAAACTGAACTGAAGGAAAGGATGAATTTTGACTCAGTGGAATTTTGTAAGAGGATGGACATAAGAATGATGGTAGTGATAAAGTAATGCCTATGTGTTGCAAGGTACAAAGAATAAAAATAATTAAGCATCATATATATATATACACACACACACACATATACACACACACACATAGACAAACACACAATACCTGTTCATAAACTATTTTGCTTACTATTTTAATTAAACCTTATGATAAAGCAATAAACTTATAAGTAAAATTTTATTATCTGCATTTTCTTAGACATGTAACTATTTCACAAAAATAAAAAATAAGAAATTGGGCCTGTGAACCAGACAATTGCAGTTCGATTCCCCATCAGGGCACATGCCTGGGTTGCAGGCCATTTCCCGGCAGGGGCCAGTTCCCAGCAGGGGATGCACAAGAAGCAACCATACATTGATGTTTCTCTTCCTCTCTCCTTCCCTTCCCCTCTAAAGATAAATAAATAAAATATTTAAAAAAATAAGAAACTGGTAGAGAGGATATTTGAATCCAAACATTTTTATTCTAAACCCAATATTTTTTTCTCAGTGCAATACAGTGGTTTTTATATTATCATGAAATAAAGGATTCAACAAGTCAGAATATTTCTAAATTTGATAAACTATGAATTTTAAGGTTAAAAATAAAATTATTTTTTCCTTGAAATTTGCATTTATTTTGTTACTAGAAAGAACAAACATGGTATTCATTCATTTTTAATTTGCTTTTATGAGGTCTTTACTTTTTATTTTAAAAAAATTTTTGCATTTGAGTGCCTATAATGTAAATGTATCATATTTTTTCTTCTTCATTTGTTTTGTCAGTTTAAAGTATTTTATTAATTTGGTATTAATATACACTATTTGAAAAACAAACTATTTAAATGTCTAATTTTTTGCAAATATATTTTGCTTTTAATTACTTTCCATTTATACCATTTGGGAAGATGACAAATACAAATTTTTTTCATTCAAAAATTTGTGTAAATTCTTCATACTTTCATGTCTTTAAATAAATGACATAGTGTGGTGTTTCAATCTTAATGGGTCATCAGTATCTTATGAAATGAGAAATGTTTGTGCACACAAACTATTTTGAACACAGCCTACCTCTCTTGGTATCTTCCTCAATGTCAAACTTCTTTTTCTCAGGTGGAAGCTTGAAACTACATTTTCCAGGACCCTTTGCAACGGGTTATATACATAACTTCAAGCCATTACACTTACTCAGAATTATCAAAGATGATATGAGGCTGAATGGCTTTTCTGGCTAGTCCTAGTGTAGTCATTCAATTTCCTCTGTAGCAGCTTAGTGGAGGTTCTTTTTTAAAAAATATTTTATTTATTTATTTTTAGAGAGAGGGGACAGGAAGGAGATAGAGAGGGGGCGAAACATCAATGTATGGTTGCCTCTCATGTGTCCCCCACTGGGGACCTGACCTGCAACCCAGGCATGTGCCCTGACTGGGAATTGAACCAGCGACCCTTTCCTTCACAGGCCCAAGCTCAATCCACTGAGCTACACCAGCCAGGGCCTTAGTGGAGGTTCTAATGCCTGAAGTTAGAACAATCCTATGACGAGATTGGACATTTCTCATGGCTGCATCTCTTCTGATTGATTACATGACTCACTGTGCATTGAGAAACCATGGTAACCAATTGATATTTTTAACTACATCTTCTTCTGTTTTAATTACCTAGAGTAAATCTATCTGGAAATAAATTCCAACCAACACAGAGAAAGTTTCATATGATTCTTTTATTAGGTAAGATGCAAATACATATTTTGTAGCAGTGACTACTGATTTTTTTTGTACTCTCCATTCTTCCTGTTTCCTTAAGTGATAAAAGTCTCGGTTTTTAACTAAATGTGATCTTTCTAGAATTAAACTCTAAAATTAAAATTCCCCTGCAATTAGGAATGGCTGTACGTGGAAATCCTATAAGAAACTTTTGTAACCGTGATTGAGGGGAAGATGCACATTCCTCTTTGTCTCTTTTCCCCCCTGCTGGCTTTCTTAGATCATACCCTAAAATCTAACAGCAGATATATGAATTAAACTAATAATTGCACTTCCCATTTGATTCTAAAACTTTACACAACATCATCTACAATGTTACTGAGCTGACACACACTTTTCATATTAGTAATAAGCATATAAGCATTAGATATAAGCATATTTGATAAATTACAGTAAAAGTTTGAGTTATCGTTCTATTTAGTGTATAGAAAACTAATATTATCAGAGCATTCTCACATGCAAAACTTTTGAAAGGAATTATGGACAAAAGTATCAGAGGAAAGAGTTTTAATAACTATGTCAGTAGTTAATTCATAAAAATATTTGTCATCTCTCTGGATAATGAAGTGTTTATGGTACTTGTCAGCATTCAAATTAGTAAATTGTTGGGATTTTTTTTCTCATTCTAAATGGTAATCATTTTGATCTAATTTTGTGTTGGAAATTTGGTATTATTTTCTTAAAGAAGGCTGCACGACAGATTATCACAAATATAATGGTTTAAAAACACATACATTTATTATCTCACAGTTCTCTAATCAGAATTCAGAGTATGGCTTAGATGGGTGCTTGGCACAGAGTCTGAGGAGGTGGCAATCTAGATGTCAGCTGGACCACATTCTCATCTGGAGGCTTGAATGGAGAAGAATCTCTCTCCAAGTTTACTTGGGTTCCATCTCAGAGATTTGACCTAAAAGGCAGGAAATATATTTACATATATATATTTACAATAAATCCTCACTCAATGTCATTAGTAGTTTCTTGGAAACTGTGACTTTAAGCAAAATAGCCTATAACAAAACCAATTTTACCATAGGCTAATTGATATAAACAAGATTTAATTTCCTACAGCATATTTCTGGTCACAAAATATATCACCAACTTTCTAAATGAAAACCCAATATACTTCTAATATTAAACACTGAAATAAATGTGAGCTATAGCACATTTAAGAAATATTCATAGAAACAAATAAAATCATTATTTTCTAGGAGGTCAAGGGTGGCTGAAGGTTGTCCTGGCCACTCCTAGTGCAAGAGAGGACCCAGCCTTGGACAGGGTGCCCTTCCACGGGCGGCACTCACACACACCCACACCCACTCAGACTGGGGCAATTTAGATGCCTCAATTCAACTATACACACACAAATACACACATCTTTGGGATATGGGAGGAAACCAAAGGACGCAGAAAAATGCTATGCAGACATGAGAACATACAAACTCCATGCAGAGAGTGGCCCTGATTGGAAACTTTTGTGTGTTTTTTTTTCTGTATTAACCTTATAATGAAATGACATTGAACTAAACAAAGTTTTGAGGACCTGTTATACAACCAACCTAAAGGTAAGCAAAGCATACTTTTCCATATAAGTGATTGTCTTTATCCTTGATATCTGTCAAGCCAAGTTTTGGCAAATCTATTTTTTTGTAGTTTTTCCATATGGAAGATCAAGGTACATAGATCCTCATACATTTTTTCAATGTTAAAAGGATCTTTAGGTAGTCTTTTCTACTCCCTCTGCTTTTTCTTTAGATCTCTGAACTAATGTAGTATATAAAAACTATTCTAAGAGTATGTACTCTAACCAGCATGCTTTCTGGCTCTACTGCAACTTATGTAGGCTTCATTTTGAGCATTACAGTGCCAATATGAAATATCTCCTATCATCCCTATTTCCGAACCACTAGTTTATCAGAAATGGCTAGGGAATATCTAAATGGGTGTAGATAATAGGTGCTGAGAGTGAGTCAAATGTAATATTTGTGCAGGGGTAGGGTTAACGAGAGGCTAGTGGACAATGGGAAAAAGAAAACTGTCTGTTGCCATGGTCGTCCATGTCAGTGATACCCAATAACAGTGGGAAAGATGTATCTTCTATTATTGACCTAATAGTATGCTCTTTTTCTGGGATTTCAGTATTTGGAGACACTAATAGTTTTTTCTTGACAGTTTTATTAGCTTTATGGGTAGTGGAAATGTTAGCTAAGTAGCCAAATACACCTGTATTTTTGGCTTGAACTTCTGAGTAGCTTGGTTTAATTTAGACTTTGCAGACCAAGGCTACACCTGCAGCTATACAATCAGTTCTGGAACAGTGTAGAAATCATTCTGATTATGATCTTCCTTGAACTCAATAGCTCTAATTGTGTCCAAGACATAGAAGAGATGATAAAGTCTAAGAATATTATTAGTCATTCTCTGGGCAAACAATGAAGTTGCTTCAAATTTTATTCCACAGGATTAGAGAGAATTGGGAGGGGAAAAAACCTCAAATCTGCTAGGATGAGTAAATTTTTAAATAGCTATATGAACAAAAATTACAGAAAGAGTATGTTTACCCCATAATAAACAAAAAATAATGAAAAATCTAGAAGTCATTACCTGGAAATTTTGTGTTGCTACCAAGCCATGCTTGTCATTCCTGACCTATTAATATTCCTCTGCATAGAGAACTGGATAATCTCATATTAAGTATTTTCTCTAGCATTCATCATGAACACAATTTTTTTCAGATAAATTCCCAGAGGTGGAGTTGCTGAGTCATAAAGCAGTTGCATTTTTAATTGTTTGAGGGAGCCAACTCCATACTGCTTTCCACAGTGGCTGCACCAGTCTGCGTTCCCACCCACAGTGCAAAAGGCTTCCCCTTCTCCACACCCTCGCCAGCACTTGCTTGTTCATTTATTGATGATTGCCTTTCTGACTGGTGTAGAGTACTATCTCGTGGTTTTAATTTGCATTTCTCTGATAATCAGTTATGTTGAGCATCTTTTCATATGTCTATTTGCCATCTGTATGTCATTTGGAAAACACACAGGTGGCCAAAGGACCTGTCTATTGAGGTCCTTTGACCATTTTTAATTAGATTATTATTTTTGTTGTTAAGTTTTATAAGCTCTCTATACATTTTGGATATTAACTCCTTATTAGATGTATCAGCAAATATGTTCTCCCATTCAGTGGGTTGTCTTTTTATTTTGTTGATGATTTACTTTGCTGTGCAAAACCTTTTTAGTTTGATGTACCCCCTTTTATTTCCCTTGCCTGAGAACATATATAAGAAAAATATAACCACCCCTATATTCACTGCAGTGTTATTTACAATATCTAAGATTCAGTAGTAGCCCAAGTATCCCGTAGATGAGTGAATAACACAAGTATAAAACATTTACACAATAGACACTTCTCCAGGGAGGACATATGGATGGCCAATACACATATGAAAAGATGCCCAATGTCACTAGTCATCTGAGAAATCCAAATTAAAACCACAGTGAGATATCACCTCACACAGGTCAGAATGGTAATTCTCAATAAATTAACAAACAAGTGTTGGGAGGATGTGGAGAAAGGGGAACACTTTTGCGCCGTTGGAGCAACCACTTTGAAAATCAGTATGGAGTTACCTCAAAAAATTAAAATGGAACAGTCTGATGACCAGGGATTCCACTTCTGAAATTTATCTGAAGAGATCTGAAACACTAATTAAAAAGAACATAAGCACCCGCGTTGTAGCGTTGCTTACGATCTCCAAGACATGGAAGCAGTCCAAGTGTCCGCAAGTAGATGAGTGGGTAAAACAGCTATGATACATTTACACAAAGGAATACTACCCAGCAGTAGAAATGAAGAACAGTTTACTATTTCAGACAGCTTGGAGTGGACCTGGAGAACATTACGCTAAGTTAAATAAGCAAGTCATAGAAAGACAAATACCATATGATTTCACTCATATGGGGAACTTAATGAACAAACTGAACTAGAAAGCAAAATAGAGGCAGACTCATTGATGGAAAGCAAGTTTTCCATCTTAAGGGCAAGGGTTAGAAAGTGGAGGGATCAAACAAAAAAGGAAAGTTGAGTCATGGACATGGACAACAGTGTGGTGATTGTGTGTGGATCAGTGGGGATGAAAAAGGGTATAAAGACAATAAATGGTAAAGTAAATGTACAATAAAAATAAATTTAAAAAACAAAGTTGTGTTATAGATTTGGATGTTATTTTCTTTTCTCAGTTGTCTTTCCTCTGTGCACTTCAAGACATGGTTGTTAACAGATTCTCGAAATAAGTAGCAGCTTCTTGTTATTGTTAAAGGCACATTTTCATCTCCACCAACTAATTAAAAATACTTGAAAAACACTAAAATTTGCACATTATAAATTAATATGTACAATATGAGCAAACTTAGAAATCTTAAATTCATAAATATTATTTATAAACTTCTCTGTGCAAATAGGAAGTCTAATTGCAAAGGCAAGACACCTAAAATTTATAATTTAATTGGGAAAAAGTCACAAAGATCAATAAAAGCATATTTTAAACATAACTAATGCAGATGATTAATTTCTAAATAGTTTTATTATTGTTTTGAGCAATAGCAATTTATACTATAGCCTGTTTAAAAAATAAACAGTAAAGTACAGGTGTTGACAACATAACTCTATAGATGTTTGGAATTAAACATTAACTTAAGACAAAAATATGCTTATTTTTATTTTACTAAAGTGAAAATTACAGAGTAATTACTTTGGAGACTTCTCTCTGTAATTAACATTGCAGATTACATTCATTACACCACTAAAGTACACCTAAGAAAATAAAACTTCAGAAATCAAAGCAAATATTCAACATTCATAGAGTTCTTGGAAGAATTTGTGTTTATGCCAGAATTTCTGATCTTAATAGTTAAGAATGTATTTGTACTTAGCGTACCTCAGTGTTAAGTGCCCGGGGCCCTGGTTCCACGTGGCCCAGACGCAGATCTAAACTCTTCTGCTTCTTAGCGCTGCGACTCAGTCAAGGCACTTATTTCGGGTCCTCAGTATTTTCATCTGTAAAGTAGAAATAAAGTTACCTATTTCATAGATTATCAAGACGGGTGATTTGTGAGAGACAGCTGTGAAGTTCTTAGTGGGCAGTAAAAAATCACTGCCAATTACTTTAGCACTTGTTTATTTCACCATTTCCATTTCTTAATTACTCAGAGGGATCTTTGCAAAGTAATATGTTACAAAACTAGAATAGAAAGAGTGATTACTTGGCAATCAAATGTAATTTAGAAATTTATCTGACTGGATCATGCATTTGTTGAGGTAAGAGACCACGTATAATTCGTATCCATACATTAAAAAGTAGGCATTGTTGTATGAATTTAGTCTACAGCCAACAACTGTCAATAGGGCTAACACAGGTATTTGAGAAAAATTACGCGATCAAACACGACGGAGTTAGCCAATGATGGAAAGGAATGAGAACTGTGCCGGGACGTTAAGACAAAAGAGGGAATATGGAGGGGCCAAGAGAAGACTACAGATGTATGTGAGATGAGTAAAAAACTAAGAATATTTTTTCAATACTATAGGTTTCAATGTTATCACAGGCTTGTTTGTGGTATTATGATATACATATGTAATTTTTAATAGCAAAGATGACTCTTGACTTTTCAGTCAAAGTATATTAGTGTAGTTTAAAATGTCACTGGTTAATGGAACGCTTGCTGGCACCTGGAATTGGTTAAGTGATTAAAGCATGTTAATTGGCTTACCTTTATGAGAACTACTTAATTCACCCCAAGGGAAATGTCTTATATACTATTCCTCTAGATACACGTACAGATAGAGTCTGAAGTAATTTATACTATTTTCTTTCTCCTTCTTGTGTTCTTGTTTAAATATTTTAAGAGATCATTGTTTCAATAAAAGTCTTAGCCTTGAACTAAAAAGATATGAAAACAATTATAGTAATAGAAACCGTTAATATTTATTATGCTCCTCCTATACTGACACTATGCTAAGCATGAACATCTATTTTATGAATTAGGTATAATAATCTTGTTATTAATGAGAATATTTGATGAAATTTTATCAGTGCTATTCTGTTGTACAAAACCTCAGGTGTATTTAGTTCTTGCTGTTTTATCTGCCTAGAACATTTCTTCCTCCATTTTTCAAAGGTCTGACTTTATTGCCACTCTCAAATACCATCTGGCATTTTAACACCTCTCTTCATATCTCTATTACCGCACCACTAAATATGATATTATTTCTATATTTGTTAATTTCTTTAGTGGTTTTATCCCCAAGTAAATTGTAGTTTTACTTAAAGAACACATAAAGTCTGTCTTGTTGACCACTATACTGCCCATGTGCAAAGGAATGCCTGGGGTATTGTTGGCACTCAATACATAACTTGAGTGAAATGACTATTCTGTGATTCATGTAAGGCTGAATATAAAATTAGATAAATTAGTTGGTCATATTCTGCTGTCTTTACAGATCTACCTTCCCTCATTTTCTATACCTAAGGAGGCTACCTAAAATGGGTTCCCTTGTCTTTTCAGTTGTTATGGTTCCTAAGGTAGGGAACAATTTCGAGAAATCAGCAAATTGGTGCAAAATAGTGTTGGAGTAGTGATTTTGGGGGGTCACTCTCTGGCATGACATAGGTTTTCAGCAATCACGTATCTCTAGTGAAGACCACAACTCTGTTTTCCAGCAGCCCTTTCCCAAAGCTCTAGCTTTCTTCAGCCAAAACTTACAAACACTCTCTCTCTTTATGGTCCACGCTGATAGCTGATTTCGGTATCTTTTTACTTATTTTTGAGCTTCTGCATACTTCAACACAGCTTTTTCTCATTTACCCTGCCCATAGTTTTAAAATTAGTGAAGCAGAGAGTGAGAGATGAAAATAAGTAGGTGGATAATTGGTTACAGTGTAAGTAGGGGAAATTGGTAGGAATTTGTTTTGAAGATGGAGTGTACATGACTTGCTGATTGATTAGATGTGGAGTAAGAGGTAAAGAGAAGTATGAAGAGTGATTTAGGAAAATTTCATCTGCACAACAGAGGAAGCAGACATGCTCTTTATCATTATGGTAAAACTTGTGGCTGGTGAAATTGGGAGGGAGTAAAGAATTCTGTCCAGGACATACTGATTTTTGGAAACCTATAAAATACATATGGCCATGCAATTGATTTTGGATTTTGAGCTTGAAATAAGAAATATAAAGTTGAAAATAAGACTTATGGGCATGCATATAGAAGAGGGGATGGCTAAGGGTGAAACTGTTTTCCCTGAGATTAGTGAAAATGGGGATTTTTCTCTTACTATGAACAAGTTGATGAACAGAAAACCCACTGTACAGACTGCTTGACACCTTCACCTTAAACATTGTTTAAAAATATACAATTGGTATAGAAAGAATACTGTATAAATCCCTGAGGACAGAATAAGACAAAACTATCAATCCAGAGGGAAATGGTTGCTAAGCCATCCCAGCGAGATTTAAATTCATGGCATTAAATAGGTGAGGAGTAAATAGTACATTGCTCACGACTGACCTGAAATATTATGCTCATGAGCGTTCCAAGTATTGTAAATAATAAATCAGGGAACAGGTAAAAATCAATTACATGAGACACTAAGATCATTTAGATTCTGAAAAACATAAAAAACAATGAAACTGGATAATGGCATAGAAAGTCATAGGGTCAACTGGAGATAAGGGCAAAGGAAATCCTCTTTGAGACAGTAATAGGCCTGATACCTGAATAATGGGAGAAAACAAGCATAAGTATTAAGTAGACTTCAGGAAGAAAATTCCAGTTAGAAGGAATATCTATTACAGTTTTTCTGTAATAGAGTAGGTTTAGTCAGATAATACCATTGTAGGTCAAGGCAAAACTTTGATATTATCTAAGTGTGAAGGGTAGCTACTGGATATTTAAGCAGGTGAGTTTAAACAGAGCTTTGGATGTTTGGGTGTACACCGGTGGCATGGCTAGGGATTAACAGAGAGAGCAGGGAGATAAGAGTGTTGGCTATTGGAGGGTCAAGGTGGTATCTGATTGTGGCTTGGACTAAGTGCCAGGTGGAGAGGATAAAAAAATTGAAGCAGATATACTTAAGTATCTATACTTCCTGCCGTATTTATATACAACAGATATATTTAAATAACTATACTTCCAAGTATTCTAAAGCACAGAAAGATTTATTTGAAATGTCTAAGATGCTTTTATAGCATTATATTCATATCTTCCATATCATTTATTTCACTTTATTACATTTTACCTACTTACTTGAATTCTTCCACCACTAAAATGTATTGTTTTGAGATTAAGTAATCTTTGTATCAACAACAATTATACTAAAGCCTGAACTACAATAGTGTGGGAGCGACTTCTCTCGCAAGTCCCCCCAGTTGCCACAGATGAGAGTGAATATGACCAAGACATGATGTGATCTGCTTGGGGACGAGGGGTGACAATTTTCCCTGCTAGGAAAAAGCCATGGGCTGGTGGCTAGTTTCTCAGGGGAGACAAAGGCCCACAGCTGCTGAAGAGAAAAAGGCCTCAAGCCCCCACATCCAGGGCTTTTTATTGGGTCGTAATACATAGGAATACAGGACAGCAAGGATCAAACAGTAGATAACATTTCAAAGAAATCTGAGGGTTTACTATGAGTCTGTCTGTCAGGAACAGAGTTTTAGGGTTTCCTGCTTGAACCCTTATCATATGAATGAAAGCACTCTTAGCAGAGCAGATTTCACAGGTTTATCAGGAAGTCTTTGAGATGCCAGATTTTTCCCCAGGACACGCTCTAGCAAGGCAAGGAGCTGCACCACTCCCCAACAGGTATTCAGGCTTAAGGGGATTAGAGCTAGGAAGCACTTCTCCCAGAGAACATGGGGACTCAGGCTTTGTCAAAGCCGGGGTGGGGTGCTGGTGGGGTGGGGGGGTGGAGCAAAAGTCCATTGCTCCCTCTTTGTTGCAGCCCCCTGAGTCCTCTCATGAAGGCCTCCCAAGTGATGGAGTCTGGCTTAGGTTGCCCCCCACTGTGAGGGGTCTTATCTGTCGTTGACTTCCGACCAAGCTTTGGGGGCAGGGAGGAAACTGAGGCAGCATTTGCTACCAGAGACAAGCTTTGTCTCCTGCGGCTGGTGTTCCAAAGGTCATCCCTCACCCTTAGCCACAAGGGGTCGAGAGACAATTCCTAAAACAAGGCAGAGTGGTCGGCAACGCAATAGAAGTTCCATAAATATTTACAAATGAATGACTCTATTATGAAGTGAAAAAATAAAAGATAAAATAAGTCCACATATAAAATTATTATAATTATTTAGTTTTGTGATTCAGTCCTTACTGCATAGAGTAAGTTCTATGTGTTCATAGACTGGCAAAGAGCAGAAGTTGCTTGCTGAGGCACGATAGCAAGCATTGGGAAAAGTTTATTGGTATGAAACTCAAATCCACCATAACGCACGGCAAGTCTTAGGGGATAAGTTTATTCACAATTTAGATAAGGATTGTAGAATTGCTTTTATTCAGAGTATCAAAACAAGACCTTTTGTTCTGTTATTATTATTATTGATCCATGTAGAGTGCACAGACATGTGTAAGATTTAGTGTAACATTATTAGTCATCAGTGGCAAAAACAATTTGAGTGTGTATGGTAAGAAACTACTGGTATCTAATTCACAGCACGAGACTTTGGTACCCCATACTGGATAGAGCGCTCTTTAATACTCCTCTGGGGATGCCAGCAATTGGGATTCTCTAATAGCACTGTCTCGGGTCTTCCTGTTAAGAATGATGTAGAATGTTCGTTTCTGATAGATTCTTTTGATCAAATTAGGATAGTGTTATTTTACTCTAAGCTTGCTAAAAGTTCTTTTTTTGTCAAATGGGGAGTTGCTGGTGAATAATACCATACATTTTGCATAATCTATGAAGTCGATAGTTTGTTTTTTTATCTTTCAGACTTTTAAGATACTACATCACAGCATTATTATATACTCAAATGTTCACTCAATTTTGCATTGCTGGGTTAAACTCTATTTACTCAAAATGTAGTAATGCTTTGATATATTGCTGTATTTGATTTGCTAATATTTTATTTAGAGTCTTTGCATGTGCATTCATAAATAACCTTTAATCATCGATAAGGTTTTTATTTGTGTTCTTTTGCACAAGTATTGATAGTGACATTAAGCTTCCTTCATAAAATAATTTGGAAGCATCCCAATTTTAATATAATGAAGAAATTTAATTAATATTGATATTTTTAATTTTTAAATAGAATTTTCTATGAAATTATTGCATAATGGTTTTGTAAGTAATAAAATAATGCTTTGATTTCTCTTACATTTTTAGGTCTGATCAAGTGTTTAGTTCTTGAATAATTTTTTCCTTTTGATAAAATTTTACAATTTAGTAAAGTAAAGGTGTATGTGGAAACATCCTGTGACATTTTAATGCCCTTTTACTCATTTGGATTTTTAAAAAATATCATGCTGTTTTTGGGTGTTTTATCTCTTGATCAAAAAATGTAACGTATGCCCAATACTCTTTAAAATTTTTAAAAAACTTAAAAAAATTATATTGTCTATTATTATTTGTTCATTATTAGATTCTTAAATTTATCTTTATTTACTTATTTCTTCTATCCTATATTTTATATTTTTCTGCTTCTTGACTTGTATTGCTGACTTATTTATTTTCAGTCTTAATATTTTTATATTAATTGTCTACCTTAGAATTCACACCATTGAAAAACACCCCAAATCCTTATTACAATTTCTCTGGCTATTACTGTGGTTGATAACTTACATGAATAAATTTTAACTCTCTTCTGGTTCAGTGATTGCTCCTAGAGCAAGTAAACATTACTGATGTGAACCACATCACATGGAAAAAATGTTTTTATTTAATCCACACAATTGGGAAAAAAATTGTCAGCATACAATATTTCCTCATTATCTCTTCATGTATTTTGTTTTTATTTCTATGGAAATTATTGTGGTGATATTGGTTAATAAAATTATATAGCTTTCAGGTGTACAGTTTTATAATGCATCATCTGTATATTGCATCGTGTGGTCCCCTCCCAAAGTCAAGTCTCCTTCCATCACCATTTACCCTCACTTTACTCCCCGTAGGAATACTCCCAGTATTCCTATTGGCTTTTCTTTTCTGCTGTTGAGTTCTGTTAGTTTTTAATAAGTTTTTGATATTAACCCCTTACCAGATGTATCATTGGCAAGTATATTCTCTCGTTCAGTGTGTTGTTCTTTCATTTTGTTGATGGTTTCCTTTTCTTTGCAGAAACCTTTTAGTTTGCCTATACCATTTATTTGAGCTGTGATGATTGTGTGTGTGTGTGTGTGTGTGTGTGTGTGTGTGTGTATATATATATATATATAGTGATACAAAAGACAGGATNAGAGAAATATCAATGTATGGTTGCCTTTCATGTGTCCCCCAGCCCAGTCATGTGCCCTGACTGGGAATGGAACCGAGATCCCTTGGTTCGCAGGTGTTTTATTTCTATGGAAATTATTGTGGTGATATTGGTTAATAAAATTATATAGCTTTCAGGTGTACAGTTTTATAATGCATCATCTGTATATTGCATCGTGTGGTCCCCTCCCAAAGTCAAGTCTCCTTCCATCACCATTTACCCTCACTTTACCCTATTCTCCCCCCCCACCCCCCTTCCTTCTGATAATCACCATACTGTTGTTTGTGTCTATGAGCGATAATTTCTTTGCTTAATCCCCCCACCTTTTTTTACCCAACCTCCTAATCTCCTGTCTGATCTCTGTATCTTTCTATTTTGTTTGTTACTTTATTTTGTCCATTAAATTCCACATATAAGTGAATTCATATGGTACTTGTCTTTCCCTGAATGGCAAGTAAAAATACCCTCTTTCACTTAGTAAAATACCCTCCTGGTCCATCCATGCTGTCATAAAATGTAAGATTTCCTTCTTTTTTATGGCTAATTAGTATTTCACTATTTAAATATACCAGAGCTTTTTTATCCACACATTTACTGATGGGCACTTGGGCTGCTTCCAAATCCTGACTACTGTAAATAACATTGCAATGAACTTAGGGTGCATAGATACTTTCAGATTAGTGATTTGAGTTTCCCTGGATATGTTTCGAGAAGTGGAATCGCCGGATCAAAAGCAGATGCATTTTTAATTTTTTTAAAAATTTATTTATCTTTAGAGGGAAAGGGAAGGAGAGAGGGAGAGAAATATCAATGTATGGTTGCCTCTCGTGTGTCTCCTGCTGGGAACTGGCCTGCAACCCAGACATGTGCCCTGACTGGGAATCGAACCTCGATCGTGTGGTTCGCAGGCCCACACTCAATCCACTGAGCTACACCAGCCAGGGTCATTTTTAATTTTTTGAGAAAACTCCATATTGCTTTCCATGGTGGCTGCAGCATTTTGCATTCCTACAAACAGTGCTCAAGGGTTCCATTTTCTTCATATCCTTACCAACACTTAGTTACTGATTTATTGATGATAGTCATTCTGGCAGGAGGGAGGTGATATCTCACCCTGGTTTTAATTTGCATTTCTCATATGATTTGTGATGTTGAGCATGTCTATTGGACATCTGTATGTCTTATTTGGAGACGTTTATCTTTTCAAATTTATTTATTTATTTTAATTATATTTAATTGATTATATTATTTTATTGATTATTACAGTTGTCCCAGTTTTTGCTCCATCACCCCCCTCCACCCAGCACCCCTCAGTTCTTCAGGGAATCCCCACACCATCTTTCACGTCCATGGGTTGTGTGTAATTTCTTTGGCAACTCTATTTCTTGTACTGTATTTTATATCCTCGTGGCTATTCCATAACTACCCATTTGTACTTAATCATGTTTTTATTCAGGTCCTTTGCCTATTTTTTAATTGGCTTTTCTTTTCTGCTGTTGAGTTCTGTTAGTTTTTAATAAGTTTTTGATATTAACCCCTTACCAGATGTATCATTGGCAAGTATATTCTCTCGTTCAGTGTGTTGTTCTTTCATTTTGTTGATGGTTTCCTTTTCTTTGCAGAAACCTTTTAGTTTGCCTATACCATTTATTTGAGCTGTGATGATTGTGTGTGTGTGTGTGTGTGTGTGTGTGTGTGTGTGTATATATATATATATAGTGATACAAAAGACAGGATATAAAGATAGGTTTAAAATCACAGATTATTAAGGGTGCCATATAGAAAAGACAAATAAAACAAACCAAAACAAATAATCTTCCCTCCCCCTCCCCCTACCACAAGTAGTACCAAAACAATCTGGAATGAATGATTCTCGGACGGCCAGTTGTCAGAGTATAATGGTAGCTCCACGCTCCACATTCTGTGAATGTACAGTTAAGGGAAAAGGGGAAAAAAGTTGATTGGGTGGGTATTGTATGTTAGTGAGGGAGAATTTTAAAAGAGTTCCACTATTTTTGCTTATTTTTATCTTTTTTCAGAATTTATTATTTTTTCAAGTTATTTTATTAGTTTTTTTATTTATGAGTTTGTAATTTGTTGTTTTAATTTTCTGTGTATAATTTCCTTGATTTATATGTACATTTCACATATTTCCCAGTCTTCAGCTTACCTGTTTATTTTTTAGTGGTGTTTGGGTTAGATTTTTTTTATTGTTTTGTTTTATTTTGTTTTCTTTCTTTTGATGAATTCTACCTTATTATCCTAGAAGCAGTGAAATTTCAAGGGAACATGACTAATTGTGATTTTCTTTCTCCCCAGCACACTAGTAACATCACTTGGAGGGATCTTTCAAACTGAACATTTCTTTTCATGTTTACTTCTGAGAACTTTGTTCAGTTTTTCTTCAGTAACATGGACATCAAAGGGGTTCTATGGAAAATAAGCTCACACAGTGGGCTGGTCTAGGTCGTAGTGCGTGGTCACACCCCAGGCACATAACTTTTTACTGAAAGGTTGCTCTTTGCCTTAAGCAAGCCCTGTCCAATGTTTCTGTGCTTCTAAGTAAACACACCTCTGAAGTAAGTATAAACACCCTCAGGAAGCGTATTATCTTGTTCACTGTCCTGTAATCCATGCCCTGTCTTGCCTTCTCTCACCTTCATGCCATCTTCCTTTTTTCCTCCTTAATTTCAAATGCTGAAAGAAACTGGACAACTGTCATTCTCTGCAGCATTTGAGATCCTGCCATTGTCAACAGTTTGGGCTCAAATCCTTATAAAAATTCTTTTCAGGTCTGGGCATTTCTCACAGTGACGGAAATTTATACTTTTTATTTTGCTAATCTTTCTGAGGTTATTATTGGTAACATGTTGAAATATTAAGCATTCTTTATTTCTTGTGTTTTCTTCTACAATTTTAATATTATTTCAGTATGTTCTGAATAATTCTGCTTTATAACTATTTTGTTGTTTTTATTTATATAAAATGCACAATACACATATCACACACAATAAATATGCAAAAATATTTAACCTCTGGAAACTCTTCAGTTGTGTTGCTGTTCCACTTTTAAAAGTTCCTTTCTTGTTTTTTAGATATTATATTCTCTGTATTATACCTTATTAGATTAGAGTTTTAGAGTTATTTAAATTCTGTTTTCAGTATCGATGCTGAATATATGTATTCAGCATAGATTTTATATATAAATATATATATATTTATATATAAATTTGATCTATATAATATATGATATATATGTGTGAATTATATATAATACATCTTGGTCTTCCTCTTTCAAGTGACTGGTATTCCTCATACTGTTACCAGGCAGGGGCCTGTCCCTGAGCGGGTCTGCCTAGGGCCAGCCAGGAGTGTTGGTTCTTGACTTCAGGTGGGAAAGATTTCACAACATGAGTCCAGATGACTATGAGGGTACACTTATTAAAGCTGGGGACAGTGAGACAAGGAAGGGCCTAGCATAAAGGAAGCAACAGGAGAGCCCAGGCTGGGGGTCTTAGGATTTAAAAGTCAGAGAAAAAGGGGGTCTTTAGGGACAGGTTCAGGAGATGGGCCAAGCTGGGCCAAGCTGTCAGGACTCATTGCCTTCCAGCTTAGGAGACACGTGCCTGTGAAGAAAGGAGTGATGGAAGAAGAAAGGAACGGTGGAGTTGCTTCCAGAGGGAGAGCATGCATGTGCACTGGGTCCTTGGCCTCGAGGCTTTATCTCTGTCTTGCAGGTTGAATCTTAGGGAAGGTCTCAGGGGAGGGTTTTGGTAGAATATTCATCAATTCTCCAGGTCGGACCTTTCAGGGTCATGATCTCCATTGACTGGTCAATGGCAGTACAGGAGATCTTTAGTCATTGCAGTTGGTTCTGGCTTTGCCCACCTGGTTCTGCTGTTTTTTGGGGCCTGGAGCAGAAACAGAGGTGAGGCCTAGATGTTAGCTTCCGGAAGGAAATGTTCTTATTTTCTCAGTTGCAGCTCCTGCTGGGAACTGGGTCCTTCCGATCTGGTGACCTGGCTATAAAATGTTTGGCCAGTTTGTTCAGCTGTTTCAGTTTTTCTATTCCACTCACCAAGAAATTTTTCTAGCTTCTTACTATCCTTTCTCAGTACATTAAAAGTCTTGATTATCTATTAATATTTTTAGAAGAGAGACTAGATAATTTGTTTTCTTTACAATTGTGTAAATACTATTGCTCTCTAAACTTTCATTTGAATAAGCAATCTGATTGGGAGAATAATTACAAGTGTATTAAGCCATCTATCTACAGGGTTTGTTTTGCAGAAAAAAAAGCAGGTTATGGAGCTGGCTATCAGACTGTATGTATTGGAATTATCGTAAATTTTCTGTATGCAGTAGTGTTATGCTTTATGTACCACAGACTTCTCAGCCTTGCAAGGATTTTTTAAAAACCTGTATTATACTATTATAGTTTGTGTAATTGTTACATGGGGCAGAATGATGTTGATGACTGAATAAAATTCTCTTTTTGTTGGAGAGCTGGTTGTTTAATGATTATGCCATCAGAGCAAGGGGAGTTATTAGATTGCATATCAATTACTGGAGCTTCCTGCCATGATGGCCCGAGGTATCCGTACCTATTATAGGATTATACTTGACCAAAATTTGAATGCTTATATTCCTGAGCTGACCCTTTCTTCCCCACACCAGAAAATTCTGAAAACAGTTTGGTAAGGAAATATTTGATTACAGTCATCTAATGTCATTATGCACACTATAAACTTGGCTGAAATGTGAATTCTTCAGTGCCTAGCACTTGAAGAACTATGAGAACTAGATAAGTGTTGTGCCATAAAATTTCTGTAAATGGAATGTACATGTCTGTACTGGCCAATGGGCAGCCATGAGCCACTTCTGGCCACAATACACTTGAAATGTGGCTAGTGTGATTGAATAACTGGTAGTTTAATTGTTTCTGATTTAGCTAATTAAAATTTAAATTCAGACAACCAAGTTTAGCTGTTGACCAGTTGTTGGACATACCCAGATCTAGAGACTTAATGTTAGTTTATTATTCACAGTATTGCTAATATCTATCTTACAGAGCTGTGTGAGCTGAGCTGAGATAAAATATTCAGCATGTGGTAGACATTCCACAAATATCTGTAAAATTACCCAGGGTTTATTTCTCAGTTTATAGGGTCCAGCACATATAATGTGCTTTTTTATTACAAAATATTTTAGTAAAAAATCATAAGCATGCAATTCTGTAGCATAACAATATCACACCTATGCACCATATGACATTTAGGTGAAATGTTCAAATATTAACACTAGAAATTGTTACACCCATATTATTTCCCTACCAACCACACCCAAGTCACTTCTGCTGTGTCCAGAATATACTAAGGTGTAAAGAAATGTTTACCGAGAACATCATCTTACTAGCTGATGTCAATTTTCACTCAAAATGCATTATTGTCAATTGACCCAGGAGGATTTTCTTTTCTATATTTTAACATCATCATGAATAGAAGTTTATTTTATTCATGACCTCTTTATTTTCTAATTTAAAAGTCTTGTTTTTGTGGCATTTTGCATTTTGGTAACATGCGCTTTAAGTTCAACAATTCATTTCAAACCAATTTAATTAAATCCAGTGAACTTTTCTTTATGCTATGTGCTCGTTTCTAGGTGTTCTCTCCCACTTATAATTGATTCATGTTTTAAGCACTATTTAATTATTTCTTTATTTTTAATGAAATGAAAAGGAATATCTGCAAAATAGCAACAGCTTGTCCACCTTTCTATTTATAGATCTATAGATTGGTATGATCTGTATATTTATAGGAAACATAAAGTAAAAAAGTATTTTCACATTAAAATAAGACTATTGTTGTTTATAGCATATATATGATATGGGCATATTCTGTAAAGTATTCATTCTTAACAAAAGGCAACATAGAGTACAGGAAAATAATATGAAAGGCTCTATTGTAGTAGTGACTTTGTAACCTTGACACTATGACCTTGGGACTAGTCATGTAATCTCTCTAAGGATCATTTTCTGCATCTATAAAATGGGAATGGTGGTTCCAAACTCTAATGAAAGATATTTTTTGGTAATTAATCCAGAGAAGAAAATTGAATATAGAGTTAATAATTAAGAGTGTGATAGGTTTCAAAAATTCCAGTTGGGGACTCCAAAGTTCCACATGAATTGGAGAATTAAATAAGATTACAGTATTTTCCCTTCTTTTTTGTGTGTCCAGCCTATGTATTTATTTGAACAACCAAATGTGTCAGGTTTTCTGCTGTACCCCAGGAGAAGAAGGCCAGGGTTTCTTTATTCAGTGGGCCTCACACTCTGATCAGATCCAAACTATGGAGATAAACACAAATCCACAGACCACTTAAAAATGCCAAAGGTGAAGCCCGAGGTTCAGGACCACTCATGAAATAGCACGCGGCTGCACACTCATTTTCTGTCACGGCACGGGATGAGGCACTGGGCGCCTCAAGAAAAACTGGGTGCTGGAAGGTATAGTGCAGTGCTTCTCTGTCTCCTGGCTACTGGCAACCAGGAGAACTGGCTCTTTTGTGTTTTTCATTCAACCTCCAGTTTATGTGTGTGTTTTTGTGTGTGCTTGTGCATTTGTGCGTTTGTACACGTGCACGCACACATGTTTCACATAACCACACATACACCCCTGTCCTCAATCTCACTCCATGATGGTTACAAACATCTCAGAGAATGAGAGACACAGGATGACAACAGCAATGACAGAGCGAACTAATCAAGTGTCCTACAAATGTTATTGCAGAATGGGGACTCAGGAGATGAGGTTCAACACCATGTTCTTTAGATTCTATGGACTTTTCCTATGCAAAGAAGAACCTCAAAAGCCCATGGGCAGAGAGCTTCACAGAGCAGAGGTTGCATGTGCGTCACCTGAGTCCCAATTTCCTGACAGATGTGCACAGACTACCCCCGACCACAAGTCCACTGTGCTAAATGAATGTCTGTTTAACTAAATACTTTGTTTGGGAGCTGATTCATTTCACCCTTGACCTGAAAGCTCTTGGAGAAAAGCTTTTACGTCTGAAAATATATAATAAAACTTGGAGAGGGGGCAGCACATCTGGGCTAAAAGGGACATAGAGGTCACCTGCTCTGCTCCTTATATTTATTGGGACCTCAGCGAAGTCTGGTCATCTCTGGCTCACAACTCTGTCCCTGTCCCTAGCACAATAAATGACACCCATGGGTATTGTGTCCTGAAGAAATGAATAGATTCATTTATTTAATCTTAACTCTTCCCTGATCTCTATTGACAAACTGAATTCATTCCCTCAAGATGACAATGTTTTTATAACATAATGAAAAATAAATCTGGATTTTATACCTATTTCATTCACTTAAATATCCAATTGACCTTGGGTATGTACATGAACTTCAATTTTCTTATCCTCACCAGGTGGACAATACCTACCTTTTCCAAACACTATGGGTTATTGTGAAGACCCAGGTGACTTCATGTGAAACAATTGTGTGAACTAACACAATTTTACTATTAGAACCTTATAAGGCAAATAAAAAGTTACCGAATGAATAACACAACGAGACATCCTGTGCTTTAGGAGTTCAGAGAAATAACAAATCTCTAGCCTGGGCTAGCAATGGAAAGCATCATAAAGGAGAAATTGAAGGCAGAAATTCACTATATTCAACTTATATTTCACATGTTTTTATTTGCATTCCTTTCATTTCAAAATTTAAAACAAATTAAGATAAACTTGAACGTCAGGGGAAGGACAGCAGAAGATAATAATTCTGTTTAATGAAATATTATTGTATCAACACAGAAATACAGGGTGTTCAAATAAATTGTTAGTATTTCATTTCATAGTCTAAGAAGCCTATATGAGGAGATTTTTAGATTTCGACAGATAAAAATACATGATATATCAGAATCATTTCTATTTCATTTAAAATGTTATTTAATATCAATAAAAATAAAACAAAGACATAATAGAAGAGCTTCATTTCCTCACATCTTACCTTTGTCCCTTAATTTTAATATAATACTTTCAATATATATGGCTTTTCTACTCTGTAAATGATTCTCAATTTTTTAAAAAGTCTATTTTCTCCAAATAAGGTATAACTCTATATATGACAAAAATGCTAAAATATTTTGAACTAATTGTTAAAATATTTTTCTTTACTTGGTATCACATTCAAATTCTACAAAATATTTTTTGCTATGAACAATATTAATAAGATACTTTTAAAGAAGATAAATCCATTTGGACTCAGTTTAAACAATTTACTATGAAACATGATTATTATACTTGTAAAGTTCTTTCTTTGACGTTTCTTATTTCCAGGACAACTCGACTTTAATTTTTCCACAGTTTTTGTTATGCTTCTTCGAGATGTTGGAAAAAAGTCCTGGAGCAGTGACCCAGGAATTCTGGTTTGACTGCCAAAGGAGGCTGAGCTCATGAGGCCAGAGAATTAGAACAGTGAGAGAAAGCAGCCCTGATGTCCCCTAAAAACAGTGTTTGAAGAAAGGAAAAATGAATGACCAGTTGCGCCCAGTGTGGCTGACTGGGTGAGTAAGATGAGGTGGAGAAAGGGCACTGGCTGTAAAAAGCACTGATAACTGACAACGGAAGCCCGCACTCTGGGCCTGCTACAAGGTACAGACCCAGGCAGTGCATTCCTCCATAAAATAATCTCTACACTCCTGGCTTGACAAAAATGTCTTCATTATTATCAAATACAAATATGTCACTAATTTTGTCAGATTATTAAAGATAAGCCACTGATTAAATTAGGAAAAAATGACCTAAGGTACTATTCCTGGGAAATGATACATTTTTTCCCCTGTAAGATTCTACTGTGGTCACCCTGAGAGAAAGGGTTTGCGAAGTTACCCTGCCTCTTCTACTACTGAAATTCTCAGGTCTACCATGCAGTCAAGGTTATCTGCGTCCGCCTTTGACAGCAGCAGATTCAGACTGCAAACTACCACGGCATCTGGATGCAGACACTGCCTACTTTGAGAGGAAAGGGGATGTGAAGTGTTTCCCAGAGCCAGAATAGTGTTAAGTATGTAACCATATGTTTCAGGTCTCAGTGTGCTAAAGATCAGATCCCAAATGGTAGAAGCATTCACGCATTCTTTAATAACATGTTTGAACTTGGTCGGGAGCTGTAGGTCTTCATGTTCTGGGCGTCCTTCCAGATGTAAGTACAGGTGATTGTGACCTCTTAACCTGCACTCTAAGGTTGGCATGGCTAAAGGTGAGGGTGAGGGGGTTGGAGACTTTGCTTCCGTAGGATTCCCTTTGGTGCTCTGTCATGTCACTGCTTCAGAATGGGAATGGCACACAGAACAGAACCATCACGAGCTTGACAGACTCCACTTACAGCTGAAATGTTTTTTCTCCCCTTTCCTATTCAAGGATCTATACAGGGTGGGGCAAAAGTAGGTATACAGTTGTTTTTATGGAAAAATACAATAATAAATAATAATGTAACAATAAACTATGATTCACATAATCACAACTACAAACCTACTTTTGCTCCACCGTGTATACTGAGGGAAGATATCACGATTTAAAAGTGAGTTAGTTCATTCTTTATTCCACACCACTTTATATTTCTTAAAATTGGGTAGATAATCTGGCATCACTTTCAGGCTTTTCTGATATCCAAAGTAATATCAAAGCCTACTTACTGAGGGCTGAATATAGTACAACTGCATATTTTGTCTAAGGCTATTTCTCACATACTTATATTTTTGTGACAAGTCAAAGAAATTAAAATTAAAATTAAAATGAGGAGATTTAATGAGAAGGAAAATAATTTTCTTTGCTCAATGGAATTCATAAATGTGGCTTTTAGAATTCAGGTGTCTCAGATACTTATTTTCCATGCATTTGAAGTTGGAATTCTGGTTTGACTGCCAAAGGAGGCTGAGGTGTCTCAGCCTGCATATGAATGCCTGCATATGAGAGGCAAGAATATTACTCTGCATATGAGAGGCAAGAAATTATTTTTTGAAATGAACTTAATCATTTTAGTTTGATTGCATAAAAATATGCTTTCAGAATCTATGGCAAATTGATTTTGGAGGGAGAGGGATTTCCAAGGCATTAAGCGATTTGCTTTTGCTTGTCAGCAAGACAGAAATAAGAAATATTTTATCTCTTTGGGGCCTGTGGCTCTTGTTTGGTTCATTAGTTTTCATTCGAGTTCATCCACATGCCACAGTTAACACACTAATGCTTTAATGAGTGTGTATAAATTAGCTGAGGCAGAACTTGCTCTATAAATTCCAAAGATATAATTGCTTCTATAATGTATATAATTTTCTTTTGTTTAATTATTTTCAATTAATGTATAATATAAGCCAACCTATTATTTTTTACATACAAGTGTACGAGTTGTCACTGCCTTATCTGGAGCTCTAGACATCTGTATCATTAGAATTTATGTGAATGATGGTTTGATGATCACAAAATCTAAGTGTAGTGAAACCTGAAAGTTTTCATGGAGGTGTATTGAATACTAACTTTTTCCTGATTTTGTTTCTAACTTTTCCTCTGTCAGCAAAGGTGTGAAGATCTTCTTTGATCCATGGAAACTTTATTGATATTTTCATTTTGATATTATTATGCTCATTATAATTTTCACAATAAAAGCATTGGCTCCTTGGGTGAAGAAAACATAAAGCATTCACTGATATTCTCAGAAAAAGTACAACAAAAAAGCCAAGTAAGCTTAGCCAGTATTTGTTGACTCTTCTTACTACGATGCTTTTCTTCCTTCCTCCCAGTAGATCACCACCCCTCCCCTTCCCGTGTCTCTCCTCCCAGTATATAGTATGATGAGCTTATTCTTTACACATGATCACTTTATTCTTTTAGAGTTCATCTGGCTCATATCTACTGCTGCTACCTCCAAAGCATGTGGTTGTATATTTAGCTTAGTCCTCTCAGTCACACTCCTTCCCATATTTCAAATTGTTAAAAAAGTTCCATATTTCTCCCAAATATTTCCCCTACTCTCTTAACTGCTCTTACTTCTTCCAGTCTGGACCACCTCTTAATTTGTCTCCTTGATTTCTGTATCTTTCCTTCTATTCTATCTTTTATCATAATACTGATTTTTTTCCTAAAATACTGATATAATCCTGCCATTCTTGCTTCAAAATGTGTACTATGTATTAGTTAATATCCACTATGTAACTTAACCTGCCTACATTTCCAGACTCATTTCCCATGGTAACTCCCCACATGCTACTAGGTTATTCATTAGTCTCCAAATATGCCAGAAAATGAATTACTTTGGTATCTTTTCCTGTAATTTATCTTCTTGAATAAGTATTTTCTGATCTATTCTTTTGCTATTCTTCAACAGATAGTTCAAATATGAAGACTTCCCTGCAGTTGAAAATAATCTCATTTTTTTGGAAATCACATGTAAAACTTTATATTATATGTTGGAAATAATAATATATCTAAATATTTATCTCTCTCATCATACTTTGATTTTTCTAGTTCTTGCCTGAGTGGAACTCATCTTCCAGCGTGAGTGATGGTAATGTTCTCCAATCACATCCTTTCTTTCCTGACTCTCTCTTTTTGCACCATCTTCACAAGGTATCAGGGAGGCTTTTGTCTCTGCAATGAACTCTCTGGACTTGTTACACTGCAAAGGGTGAACCCAGTTCATAGTTATGTTACTACAGCAATTCCTGACAAGGAGTTAGGGCCAGTAATGCAATTTACAAAAAGGTACTTAAAGATTAAATTAATTATACCTTCCCATCAACTTGTTTCCTCTTTGTGTGTGTGTGTGTGTGTGTGTGTGTGTGTGGTCATGCTGCTTCTGTTTGCTCAAGTAGCCAAAAAGCTCCTCAATAAAAGCAATCTGTTTTCTATTTTTTGCATCTCTCCTACCACTGCTACCCATGACACCCAACAGAGTTTTGTAAATGCATTAAAATCTCACTAGATAATTGGATTTTTTGTTTATTCCTATAATTCCTGAATTAGTCAGCGTACAATACTTAACATTGTGCTATACAGACAGTTTTGCCTCTCTAACCTACAAATGTTTAGTAAGTTTTCCACAACAGTTGAATGCACTATATGTTTAGGTGAATATATCCCTCTTTATCATGTATATCATATTTTAAACATTGAATATTGTAAAACATTTTATTTTCCTTTTTTATCCTCCCCCAGAGACATTTTTTCATTGCTTTTGAAGGCAGAAGAAGGGAGAAAGGAAGCCAGAGTGAGGGAGAAACATCAATATGAGAGAGAAGCATTGATTGATTGGCTCCCATACACACCTGTGTTGAGGATCACACACACCCAGGCCAGGACCAGGACTGAATCCACAACCTAGGTATGTGCCGCCACCAGCAATCCAATCGGCAACTTCTTGGTTATCGGATGATGCTCCAGCCAACTGACAAACACTAGTCAAGGCTTTGATCTGCATTTTTAAAACTATGTTTTTTACTACTATCTTCTTCCTTTGGCTCTGGTTTAGTCAGCCTCTTTGAAAACAACATATTCACAAATACAATGTGAGCAAGCAAATAGAAATATCTACAACATGGTTACTAAGTTTTACAATAGACATTAGTTTGAAAATACAAAGGTTTTCTCTTAGAGAAAAAAAAATAGATTATTCTGTAAACATAGTAACAAGTAACCAAAAGATGTATGTTTTCATTTCTGCGGTGCAAATTTCCAGGAGTGTGATGAGTTGGTTATGTGATTATTACATATTTAGTTTTATAAGAAACTGTATAATATTTTCCAGAGTGCCTGTTTTATTTTCCATTCCCACCAGCAGTGTATGAAAGATCCAATGTCTCTCTGCATCCCTGCCAGCATTTTGTGTTATCATTAGATATTTATTTTATCTAGTATAATGGAGGTGTAGTGCTATCTCATTGTGGTCCTAAAACATGTTTCTCGTATGGCTAGTGGTGTTGACCATCTTTTTTTAAAAAATATTTTATTTATCTTTATTTATCTTTTATTATTTATCTTTAGAGGGGAAGGGAAGGAGGGAGGGGAAGAAATATCAATGTATGGTTGCCTCTCGTACATCCCCTGCTGGGAACTGGCCTGCAACCCAGGCATGTGCCCTGACTGGGAATTGAACCACAATCATGTGGTTTGCAGGCCTGTGCTCAATCCACTGAGCTATACCAGCCAGGGCTATCATCTCTTTTTTTAATACACATTTGCCATCTATATATTCTTTTAAATGATGTTTCTGGGTATAAATTTGTCAGTAATATGGCTTGTGAGACTTTCTCTCAGTCTGTAGCTCATCTTTCCATTTCCTTAACAGCAGAGCAAAGATTATTAAGGAAGTCTAAGTATACCCCCCTTTTTTAAAGCAGGGTTATTGATCGTAGTGTTATGTCTAAGAATTTTTTACCAAATCCTATGTCCCCAAATAGTTTTCCTATTTTTTAATGCTGTATAGGTCTACATTTTACATCTAAACATTACATATTGAATTAACTTTTGTGTAAGGTATAAGATTTAGCTTAAAATTCATTATGAATACATTATTATATAAAATTCCATCAAAGATAATATACCCACATCCTGTTTACAAGCACTTCCGAAGTCTTCCAATCCTCAGCACTCAGGAATCCGCAGGACAGGTTTTGTGCGTGACCATTTAATTTAGCTCCTATCATTAGGCTGCTGTTGTTTCTTTTTCTTTAAACACATGTCCAAAATGTACTACACAATTATGTTTGTTATGATTCAGAAAGAAAACACCAATATAGAAGATAGAAATGTAATGACGTACTTTTTACATCTAAAACATTTGAATCATAATAACCCGTTACAACCAAGAAATAGTTTGTAAGTTTTGTAATTTTAAGTGCCCTTGTCTCCTGCTAATGGTGAGTCATTCTTGTAAGTGAAATGAATATTAATAAAGGTGCAAACAGTGTTTTTTAAACAAATTCTATGAATGTTATTTCAATAGTAACAATTTGGATGCAAAATCATCCTTCAGGTAACTGAAATGTAGCTCTGAAGAGTACTGTTAATCTTGTTAAGATAGCCAATGTGATGTTACTTAAATACTAACCAATAACATTTTCTGGCATTTAACATTGTCTGATAATTTGCTAGTACTCAGTTCTGTGAAAATACTACTAACTTTATTATTTAATTATTAGAAATATGCTTAAAGTGTTAGGCAATAAAGGATGATTAATTACTTATAAATTCCTGAGAATTCTAATTTTTATTCCCAAATGCCAATTATTAACAGTTACTTTGAATTTTGAAAAAAATATAGGTTAAAGAAGTCATTTGAAGAGAGACAAGCAGAAAATAAGATTACTACATTTTAAAAGGTCTAAATGCAAAGAAAATCACTGGGAAAAGACTGTAAATATCATAACTTGAAAAAAAAAGGATCAAAAAGTAAAACAAGTAATACATTTTTACATGAGAAATGTAATTATTATCAAATACTTTAATAGAGTTGATATCAAATACATGTTAGATCAATAAATGTGGGCATAAACTTTTTTGCAGAGCAATAGAGTATTTTTTATTGGACTGCTATTGCAGTTGTCCCAATTTTGTCCCTTGACCTTTTCCACCCATCCCACCCCCACTCCCACAGTGAATGCCCACACTGCCGTTCATGCCCCTGGCTCAGTCACATGTGTTCCTTGACTAGCTCTTTTCCCTTCTTCCCACCACGTCACCCTCCTCCCTCCCTTCTGAGTGCTGTCAGTCTGTTCCACGTTTCCGTTCCTTCGATTCTAACCAGAGGCATGGACAAATTTAATTCGCCTCTTAAAACAAGTAAAATTAAGGAAATAATGACAATAGTGCAATACAAAAATGGAATATACATCTATATATTGTGTCTGTGTATATCTTGTATGGATTACATATATTATATCTGTATGAATATGTATATATAGATACAGATATAGATATAGTCATACCTAAACATAGAAAGGGATGTTTAACTTCATTACTCAGGAATCCCAATTGTTTAAAATGAGTCAATCCCAACCTAACAACAGGGAAAAGCCACATAATCTACAAAAGTATAACTTTCCTTGACCCCATGTGAGCCGCGATGGCAGGATAACCAATTGGCCCGCAATCTAATGGAAGGTGCGTCAAAGGAGAGAAGGGACACAAAGCACTAACTAATCCGGGTCAGAGCCCAGGGTGAAGACTTAGCTTTGATAAAGGGATAAGGAGTTTTCAGCTAAAATTTTCAATAAATTGCTATAGGCCATTGGGGTTGTGCAGAGCCTGGGAAACCACAGGTACAACCAGTCAGGAGAGTGGAAAAGGTCTCCCTCCTGTGCTGGCCAAGGGGGCGGGAGGCACTGCTACTGTGGGAAAGTCAGAAAGCACCACCAAGACTGCTTAACTAGTGAGGTGAAGGAAACAGAAAACAGAACAAAAAAATAAAAACAAACAAAGAAAGAAACATAAATAAAAACAAACCAACAAACAAGGAAAAGCTTTCTACCCCTGAAGAAGGGGCAGAGAAATGTCCAGAACCTAGGTCATTGGAAATTTCCTAGGATTCCTGGGGAAGGCAGCATCACTACAAAATCCTCACCCCCGGAGACTGAGATCTATGGCATGTATCTCTAACGTTAAAATAAAACACCCAGAAATGCCTCTCCACCTTACCCCTCTCTCCACATTGCCTAGGAAGGATCAAGGACCAACGAACAGCAGTCTACCACTGGAGAGGGACAAGAGTTTGGAGAGAGGTTCTCGCTGAGGTTTTGGCTAATCAGAAAAGTCTGAATGTTTGGGCAATAAACCCTCTGGCAGCCCACTCTGTTGAACCACAGAATAATGGTAGGAGACCTCAGAAACAGTTATGGACTAAGAATAACCATGGCAAGAACAAAATCTTAAAGCCAACTTAACTCTTGAATAGATTAACATAACCCTAATCAAATACCTCAGTCTTTACTGTTCTACACGCAATACCCAGCTCTCAACCAAGAAAGAAGAGGCAAAAAGAAACCGCATGCAATAATGAAAAAAAAAAAAAAGCAGGAACAGACTCAGTTTGTCCAGATGTTAAAACTCTCAGAAAATGAATATAAAATAAATGGTTAATATGTTTAAAGTCTCTAAAGGAAATAATGTACAGCATGAATTCATAGATGGGGAATCTCAGGAAAAAGGTGGAAGCCACAAAACCCTAAAACCACTAAGATACTATTTTTATCTATCAGATAGGTGAAATGGCAGATACATGAAAATTAAAAATATAGCAATACTTTCTTTCAATGCATCTGTAGGGAAACAGCCACTCTCAGGTGGTGATGGTAGAAATACATCCTGGTGGAACTCATTGGCAAGGGAATTACAAATATTTAGCCAAACTCCCAATTAATCTAGCAATCCCACTTTTAGGAACTTACCCTGAGGGTAAACCTCCTCAAACCTCCTCAATTAAAACATTGATAATTGTATTGTTTGTAATTGTAAAAGTTGGAAGCAACCTATATGTCCATGAAAATGAGCATCGTTGAACAGATTATGGCCTGTTATCCACCCAATAGACTGCTGTGAGAATGAGAAACATATCAGCTGAAGGAGAGTGGATTTTAGAGTATATGACCTGATAGAGTATAGTGCAAATGATTATTTACTGTGCACACATTTCATGCGTAAAGAAGGAAAAACAAGAATATATGGATCTCATTGTGCAAAATGAAGAAGCAAATTTAAACCAGAAATAAATGAAAATGGTCAGTATAGAGGGTGGGTGGGAATATGTCATGAAGCACGAAGAAGTGGAAACGCTGAATTGAAATGGCACTTTACTAAGTATCCTTTTTTAAAAAAGCAGTCCTAACTTATAGATCTAGGTTAATATTTTGTATACTTAAGAAATAAGTAAGGGAGGACTTTGAAGTCTAAAGATAAATTTTATTCATTTTTTAATAAAGGGGTCTTTTCCTATAAGTTTCTTTATTCTCTTTCTATGTAATATTTGGTTGGAAAAGTGGGAAAATACTGGTGGTTTCTATATTGCTAAACTTTATCCTTTTTTTTCATTTTCTACTCAGCCTTGGGGAAATATCATACACAAGTGGAAAAACTTTGGATCTGAGTTGGCAGTCAGGTTCAGTTATGAGAAAGTCGTTGCCTTTATGATTTTCAAAGCTCACATTTATACAATGAGGAGAGTAATTCTTCTTTCTGGCAAGTGTGGTTAGAGGATTTGTAAGACAACAAATTAACAGAACAATCCCTTAGAGAATAAGGCTGTGAGAAATCAGCCTTACACTGTTTGCTGGTTGTCCTTGACAGAGAGATGGCTGAATTCTTGAATAAACTAGTACATATTTAATCAGGTATACTAGTGAAGATATATAAAATCTAACAACAACAAATTGACTACCAAATTTTTCATCTATCTCAGTGATTGTATTTAGTGTATTTAGGGTGATTGTTCAGTATCAGACAAAAGTATCTTAAAGAGGTTGGGTGGTAAAATGGTGTAGACATGTGATCTTTGCCTAATGTGGTGTTGGGCTGGAGGTTCTCCCAAAGTGGAGATGTCCCTCACAAACTTTGCCTTGGGGATGGGAGAAGTGGAGGATGGCCATTGAGAGGTACTCTGCATATCTATGACAGCTTGATTAGCTTTATAGTTATGTTAAATAGCTGTGCCACTTGCGGGGGCCAGGAAGATGGATGTGGCTGTGATACAGAGACAGGGAGCTTACAGTGCCTGTGCAAGGCAGGGAGGTGGTTCCCCTATTACAGTGCCTGTGTGAGAGACAGGAAGGCAGTTCCCCCTGTGTCACCAGGCCACGCCTGCCCTGACTGATAATGGTAGCAAAGAGAATGTAAACTGTACAGAGGACTGGCAGAATGTAGCCCATTGTAGGAGGAGTCAGAATGGGGTCATGAAGAAGGCTCTGGGTCAGGATTTAAATGAAGGCCAGCAGCCATGAGGGGGTGGATGGGACGTGTGGTTTGAAAGGCCCCATCAGCCCACCATGAGGTATGGTGTGTAAGGAGGTGCCATGAGGCTTTGGATTAAGATCTGGAGAACACAGTGACATGGCTGATGGACCTGCCCAGCCAAGCACAGATTAATGGGAGATGCCCGAATGCTGAGCTGTGACAGGGAATGCTTAGCCATGGACTTCTATTTTCTGAAAGATGGTATCTCTGACTGGCATATTCTAGCCTGGTTTGGCAAAGCAGGGCAGGATGATGTGTTTGTGGGTGTTTTAGAGGGAGTGGGACTTAGTGGCAGAATTCTGCCATCATTCTAATTCTGTATAATCGTTAAGTAAACGATTCCTTTCCTGTTTCTCAAACTCTGGCACTGGGACTCACGCTTCTCGGTGGAGGGCAGTCAGACCCCACAACTGTTTCAGAAAAGCATAGGCTGTGGTTCTGTAACATTTGAATCTGAAAAAAATTAAGGTAAAGGAGTTCAAATCCTACCTCTGTGGCATAGCATATTTCTCTTACATTTCTTAAGCCTGCATAGACTTAACATGAAACTGGGATAATAAGAATCCCGACCTAGCAGAGTAACAGAATGACACTTCACTGAGAGTAAACACCGGGTGACTTTGATTGTTAAATTTGTTGTTATTGTTTAATAACTTACTTAAATCAATGTATTTTGAAATAGAAAAACAACTGTAGGTCTTTTCAATACAAAAACCAGATCTTCATAAGAATTGCAAAATAAATCAAACTACTAAATTAAGAAAAAAGTGGAGATAGAACAAACTGATAATTAAAAAAGTGATAATGAAGAAATTAAATGACAGAATTATTTTAAAGAATGGTGAGCATTTTGCACAAAATTTTTGGGGCCTGGATGCCATGTATGATTTTTCTTATGTAAGATTTTCCTGATCTTATCATGGCAGAAATATGAGCAGTATATTACTATAGAAGGGAAAGATGAAATTGTGAAAAATAAACTCTTTATTTAAGAAACACAGGACTTGAATAAGCAGTCTTAGATAATGATAATATGATGTCTTTAATTAATGGGTAATCCTAATGACCTTTCAACTGCTCTGAGGACAAAGGAGAATTACAAATTATTTCTATGATGTTAGCCTAGCATTTATTTTTTATCCTTATTATGTGAACAGAAGTGTTTATTTTTATTGTTTCTTTCTATATTCTTAATTTTGGATGTTTAATTTCTTTATAATAATATTTGTTCTTTCCTTTATACTAAGCTTTGTTGAGATATAATTGGCATATAACATTACATAAGTTTAGGTGTACAATGTGTTGATTTGATAAACCTATATGTTGCAATATGATTACAACTCTAGTATTAGCAAACAGCTACTTCAAGCTCAGTACTTAACATTTCTTTTTGCGTTGTGGGGATATTTAAGGTATAGTCTCTTAGCAAATTTAAAGTGCATTACAAAGTGTTATTAATTATAATGATGCTCTCCGCTATGCTCTAAGAACTTATTCACCATCTAACTAGAAATTTGTGCTCTTTGAACAACATCTCCCCATTTTCTCCACACCAGCTGCTGGTAACCACAACTCCCTTTTCAGTTTCTGTGAGTTGAGACTTGTTTATTGTTTTTCAATTACATTCATCCTACCATTTTCCCATTGCTCTCCCCTGTTCTACCCCACCAAAGTTCAGCAATTTTAGATTGCACATATAAGTGATTTCATACAGTATTTGTCTTTCTCTGTCTGATTTATTTCTTTTAGCAGAATTCCCTCAATATTCAATGGCAGGGTTTCATTCCTTCTCATGTCTGAATAGTGTGTGTGGATGTGGGGGTGACTTTTCCCAGACATTTCCTCCGACTGCCACGGATAAAAGTAAACAAAACAAGACGTGATCTTGAGGAGGAGGTTGTGGCCAGTTTCTCAGGGGAAACAAAGGCCAGCAGTGGCCAGTTTCTCTGAGGAAAAAAAGGCCTCGAGCCCCCTCCTCCAGGGCCTTTTATTGTGTTGTAATACACAGGAATACAGGGCGGCAAGGATCAAACAGTAGATAACATTTCAAAGAAATCTGAGGGCTTAGTCTGAGTCAGAGTCTTTCAGGAACAGTTTTAGGGTTTCCTGCTTGAACCCTTAACTTATGAATGAAAGCACTCATAGCAGAGCAGATTTCACAGGTTTATCAGGAAGTCTTTGTGATGCCAGATTTTTCCCCAGGACACGCTCTAGCAAGGCAAGGAGCTGCACCTCTCCCCATCAGGTATTCAGGCTTAAGGGGATTAGAGTTAGGAAGTGCTTCTCCCAGAGAACATGGGGACTTAGGCTATGTTAAAGCTGGGGGCGGGGGTGCGGCATGGCGAGAGTCCATTGCTCTTTGTTGCAGCTCCCTGAGTCCTTCCATGAAGGCCTCCCAAGTGATCATGTCTGGCCTAGGTTGCCCCCCCGCTGAGGGGTCTGACCCACCATTGACTTCTAACCAAGCTTTGGGGGCAGGGAGAGGAAACTGAGGCAGCATTTGCTACCAGAGACAAGCTTTGTCTCCTGTGGCTCACATTCCAGATGTAGTCACTCATTCATCCTTAAGCCACAGGGGATAGAGAGTTACAATTCCTGAAACCAGGCAGAGCAGTCCACAACCTGTGTGTGTGTGTGTGTGTCTGTGTGTGTGTGTGTGTGTAGAACTCATACAACTCAATGAACAAAGAATATGTATGAGTGTATATATACACATATAAATAGATATATATGGTCTGTCCAGAAAAATGTCAAGCCATTGTTAATGAGATGAGAACAGTTTGCGCAGCATCGATGTAACCCGGCAACCAAGGAGAGTGGACTGGAATGTGGATGCATGAACAAAGACGACTTCACTGTACTAATCAGTAGGGGTGGTAGATGAAGTTGAATAAGCATGTGTACTTTGTGGCCATCACATTCCAAATGATCGAGTGAGTAAAGCAATAAATCTGCATATCTGCATCAAATTTTGCCATGCAGAATTTTTTGGTGAAACATCAAATCACTTAGGTGACTCAGCCCTGTGTGACTTCTGGCTTTTTCCCAAACTAAAATCACCTTTGAAAGGGAGGAGATTTCAGACCATTGATAAAATTCAGGAATATATGAATGGGCAGCTGATGGCAATTGGGAGAACTCTGTGAGGTACCAAGGTGTCTACTTTGAAAGGGACTGAGGCATCATTGTCCTGTGAACAATGTTTCTTCTATCTTGTATCTTCTTTAATAATTTTCTATTTTTCATAGTACATGACTGAATACTTTCTGGACAGACCTCAAGTTTTTCTTTTCACTATATCCTCGCCAATATGTATTCTTATTTTTGGATGCTAGCTGTTTTAATCAGTATGAAGTGATATCTCATTGTTTTTGATTTGCATTTTCCTTTCAGTGACATGGGGTATCTTTTGTACATACTGACCATTAATTTATCTTCTTTGGAAAAAAATGTCTATTTGGTTCCTCTACTCATTTTTTCACAGATGAAAAACAATTCTCATTGTTTTTACTTTTGCTATTGAGTTGTATAAGCTCTCTCTATATTTTTATCTTAAGCCCTTCTAGATATGGTTTGCAAATGTTTTCTTCCCATCCATATGCTGCCTTTTTATTTTGTTGACAGTTTCTTTTGCTGCGCAGAAGTGTTTTTGGTTTGATGTGTCCACTTGTTTACTTTCATTGTTTTTGTTTGTCCTCTTCATATTAAACAGAATCATTGTCAAGACAATGTCAAGGAGCTTTTTCTTACATCTCTTTCTAAGGTTTTTAGCTGTCAAATCTTATGTAAGAAATCTTATGTGAGTCATTAACTAATCTATTTCAAATAAATGTGCATGGTGTAAGACGCCATTCTGTTTTCATTTTTCTGTATGCTATTATCCAGTTTTTCCATCATCATTTGTCGAAGAGACTATTATTTTTCTCATTAAGTATTTTTGGCTTCCTAATCAATATTAGTAAGGATTTCAGGTAATGTATGTTTCTTTCTCAGTTTGTTTGTTTGTATTTTGTAGTTGCTAGCAAAGGATCTCTTACTCATATTATTTTAGAAAAGTAAAATATGACATCCTTTTTAGATTAGAATTAAGGATATTCTCTATCTTTTGTTTTACTTGTGATTTTTTGCTGTACAGGTACAAGATATGTTGTGTTCATTTTACTTTCTAATTTAACTATAAATGTATCTGTATTTTCCTGTAATCACTTCGTCATTTAAATTCAAAAATATAAAACAAACTTAGTTGGGTGTTGTGTATATTTATCATTTTAAACAGTTTATACATTTAAACAATGACTGTAAACTCACTGCTAATTTAAATGTTGTCCCACTCACTTCAAAATATATGTGAATTGCAATATTAACATTAGCTTATATATGGTATGATGGATTTTAAGCAAGACTATATTAGACTACTGCCAGATAGGAGATATTGGAATTTTGAGTATTTAATAATAAATTTTTAAATAGCATAAACACAATTTATTATGATAACTCATATACCTCTATTTTTGTTTTTTTATTTTTACATTGAATATATTGTCATAGGAATTGGAATTCTCTTTTACTAACATTATATGCAAATATCCATCTGCTCTCTTTCATTAGAGATTAATTTCAAAAGATAATTATTTGTATTCAATTTTAAAACTTCTACTGAGTAGTTTGAAGCCTTGAATTATCTTGGGTAGTAAAGGACAAAATCTGCCTATTTTCAATAATTACTGGCAAGTCATAAATACACATCCCTTTGTATAAGTCCATGTAGGCAAATCTTATGTAAGAAAGATTTGTATAAGTCCATGTATTGCAAATCTCTAAAATTCTAATTTCTGAAAGAACTATTTTAATGGAGCAAAATTGAGATGCTATGCATAAGTTTTAATCTATGCAAAATATATTATAATATTTAATTGTAAAATGTAAAACAGATTTGTTCACTTGAAGTCCAGATGGCTGAGTGTGGTATGATTCCTTTGACAATTTTTGTAGAGAGAAGGGAGCATAAACTGTGTAGTAACTTGACTTGAACTCTCTAGTTGAGTAAAGGGTCTTAGAACCAGAAATTAGAGAAGGCTTAGATACAGCATAATAGAAGACAATAAACCTTACTGGAAAAACTAAAAATTATGATACCGAGAACATAGGAACATGTGATATTCCCAGCTCTCATCTGTAGCTTTAACTTGAAATTATGGGGAGAACAATTTTTTGGACACTAAACCCTGTTTCATAAATGTAAAGAGACACTTAATGAATAGAGATACACTTAATGTAAAGAGATACTTAATGAATTTAAGTATTTTTTAGATAAAATAAAAACAGAAAGCTTAAAAAGCAGATAGCATTTGAGTGAAAGGGAAAAAATAACATAAGCAACACTGTGCTCCAGAGAAGGCGCACACTAATGGAGGTGAATAAACAATAGAATTTGTATCAAAGAGAAATAGTTGTGACTAACTTCAACAAATTTTTCTATTTTATGTTTAATCACAACATTTTATGATCTGTTGAATTTGGCAATGGCTACATTACAGCAAAAAGATGCACTTCATGATTTATTTTTCCTTTGTGATAAAATAAAATTTAAATATTAAGGTTGTAGAAGGGTATTAAAATGTAAGCTTTGAGCTATGGAAATCTTTGTTACCCTGAATTTAGCTATGTCACATGGCAATTTCCCTTTGATCTTTATAGGAGACCTGAAAGGTCTTTCTGAGTAGGGAGACAGATCAGAATTTAAATCTTTGTTTTGGCACTAAGTGTGGCCTTGGAGAAAATGATTTCTCTGTTTCCCAATTAGTAAAGCATCAATTAAAAATATCAATCTTTTGAGCGCCGGCCTGCAAACCAGACCATCGTGGTTCGATTCCCAGTCAGGGCACATGCCTGGGTTGCAGGCCAGTTCCCAGCAGGGAACACATGAGAGGCAACAATACATTGATATTTCTCTCCCTCTCTCCTTCCCTTCCCTTCTAAAGATAAATAAATAAAATCTTTAAAAAAATCAATCTCGTGTGATTGGGAATATAGAAATCTGGGTGACTAGTCCTCTCTTCTTCTCAGGTTCCTTTTTGATATATTTATTGAAATTTACTATACTTAGAAGATAACCTTAGAAATAGAAAACTCGACATTTATTATCTCTCCTACAATATTTATAATATGCATGATAGTCACTCACAAATAGTGCTATTCTTCTACCAAGTTCTTGGTAGTAATTAAGCTTTCATAGAAAGCATCATATTAACCTCTTTTCAGAGCATTTAAGTTGCTTCTGATTGTATAAAAGTTTTAAGAGGACTAAAAAATAATAACGCAATCACCTTTTGTTTTTGCTTTAGCAGAGAAACATCAATCAGAAAAAGCACTGCAGTGTGTTATTTTGTTGAATTCGGATTTCTCTAAACACCACAAAATACATTTTGGGGAGCCACCAGACTAGAGATTATGTCTCTGGTTCCTGCTATTGCTCTGTTGTTTTAACTGACCCACTCAGGTTGGTGAGTGAGAAGAATAAGATTATTTATTTTACAGAAAAGAAAAGTAGTTTGAAAATTGTATTTATAAAAACCACCTAGGATGTTCTCAATAAGATCATATGTATTCTATGGGGCTTACACTGAAAATGTTGAAATACAATATCACTTTAATTTAATTTATGAAAAATTGTTTTCTAGGAAACTGGTTACATAAATTATGGTACAACCATGTAATACAATACTATTTAGCCTCTGAAAAATGATCTGCAAGCACTGATATGGAAAAATTTCAATAATCTACTAAAGAAAAAACCAGGGTAGAGAAGAGTTTGTTTGGATTGTTACCTCTTTTAATCAAGCAAACAGAATAGAAACTGATAACCAGGGATCACGAGTTTCAGAAACAGAGCTGAGATGAAGAATATCTTTTTACAAATGCACTGTTTGTGCTATTTCCTTTCTATTTTACTATATCTGTCTACTACTTAATTCATAGCATTTAAAATAAAGTGAAATAAATCAAATTGGAAACAAAATAATGAAATGATTGATGTGAATCTTCAAACTAAAGCATAATAATATACCTCTTATTTTATTGTGTGGCCTTATAAAAAATGAATCCAAATTTTCAATGTAGTTGACTACCGCATTCAAATTATGATCATAATTCTGGATACAAAATAACATATGAAAGAGAGACTTACATTTATTTGTTAAGGTAGTCCTGCCCTTTTAATTTTTCATAGTTTTAAAGTAGTCAAAAGAAAGCAAGTCTTTAACTTAAAGAAAAAAATTACTTTCAGTATGTTTAAACCAAATTAATCTTACAAGCCTCAATGGTGAAGTTTTAATAAATAACTTTTCATTGATATAAGCCTAGAAATAGAATATTCATAAAATTAAGGGATTTTTATAGTGCTATAATATATGATATAAGTTATCAGCTGAAGGAAAAATATTAATGACTAATTGCAAAGGTTGCTCAGTCTTAAATCACACAATTTTCCAGTTGACACAACCTACTGTTATCTCCAATAGAGGTAAGATACCTCTCTGTAGCAAACCTGATACTTATCATTAAATGGGTTTAATTAAATTAATAGCAACCATCATATATTTATTTCATGCTTTGTACAACTTTTGAATACTAAATAATACACATATTTTGGTCACATTAACCCACAAGTTAATTTTAACTCTAAATAAAAAGAAACCAAGCTGCAGTCAGAGCTTTAAAATCTCACTTATTCAGGTTCTCTCCTCAGTGAAAGGCTCCCTGGGTCACTACCACTTTGACTCTGGAATTTAATCCTTTTCTTTTTCAATCAAAAGCTCTTCAACATCACTAGTGATATTAACATCATGGTAATCAATTTCTTGAGGGAAAATTTAAAGAAATGTTCACCTATTCCAGCTCTCATAAAATATATTTTTCCATTTAAAAGCCACATTATGCATGGGACTTTATTCCTGTAAAATTATCTTTCTATATCATACTTAGAATTCTAAGCTCATTCAATTCTGCTGCTCATCTCGCAGCTCATTTCAATATTTTAAGTGCAGCATATGACATTTGTCTTTTCTTACTTTCTATTATTTAATTTAATATATTTAATTTACTCACAAATTCCTGGCTTTTTTTCCTTTTGTGGTGTACTGCTTGCCTTTTAGTATGACTTTCTGATTTCTGATCCATTTCTTCCCTCATATTCCCACCAATATAAAATATTACTTCACAGAAAATATCCTTCCACTACTTGTTTGGTTTCTAAATCAGATGTGACCACGCTGACCCTTACACCTTCTTCGTAACTTAATGGCAATCAACACAATCTGTAGTCTTCTCCACTTACAATTTGTTTCCTGTAGAAAACTTTTCTGAAAGCAAAAATATTCAACAAATCAGTTTTCTCTGAATATATATGTATATATAATGATCCAATTGTTATATGAAATGTATATTATTCTCTATATTCATATTGTTATTCATGTTGCTCAATATAGTTAAATGTCATATCTAGTCAAAATTAGCTTTGTGATGTAAATCACTAGTCTGCTGTTCTACATATCTTCCTCAACTAGAATGAAGCACCCAGACAATGGGAAACATAAACTTTTAGACATGCAAATCCATAAAATTGCCAAGTGGGCTAAAGTTAATTCTTCAGCCAAAACTCTGTCACATGACAGGGGGGAAAGCAACAACAAACCTCTACTGGTTGAGAAGTTTTCTAAGTTTATTTCATTACTATGATTTTTTTAACTTTGTGTTTTGAAATTGCTGCATTGTGGCTTCTTCCATCTCCAGCTCCTCAACTTGATTTTTCTCGCATCTGCAGATACTGCCACTGAGGTATCTGCATAGTCATCAGGCTCTCTCCTGAAGGTGTCCGTTCACTCCTTGCTTTCACTTAACACCTCACCCTGTGGGTCAGTGGAAATTCAGGTGCATCTTTGGGGCTCCCGTAAGTGAAGGAGCAGACTGAGAACTGGGTTGAGGCTGAAATGGACTGTGATACTATTTTAGTTATAGGAAAATTGTGAAGTTGTACGTTGCTGGTTCTTTTCTGTGTGTGTATGTGTGTTTTCATAATGAATTCATAATTTTAAAGAACTCTGCTGCTTTTCCTTTAATTCTTCTGTTTTGAAATGCATATCCACTGTCTTTAAAAATGATCTAAAAATTGCTGTGCTTAAATTTACATCCCTGATATTTCATCAATGTTGCTATACTGTTTCAATTTTTATGTTGCTTTTAATGTTTATGCAAATTAGATTTTTTAAAATTATAGAGATAATTTGTTTTTCTTATTTCTGGATGCCTAAAATTAAGTATTTTTTTAATTAAAATTGAAAAATAGGTGAGGACTTTAGTGTATATTATTCTATATTTATTTTGCCTGGAATATATGGGCCTTTTTAAATTGTTTGAAGAATTTTTAAAAGTTATATTTCAATACATTTCACTCATTTTTCTAGTTCAATTACAGAGATACTTGTTCCCCCTGTTTTGGAAAATCTTAGTTCTCCTTATCTACTATTGTCTTCCTGAAAGTTTTAGTCTTTTTCTTTTTTCACTCAATATAATCTTCTCAACATTTTCTTTCTATGTCAGTAATTCAGTTTTCACTCTCTGATATTTTATTTACTTCAGTAATGTCTACAATGATACTTTATTTGTCCTCAATTTATTTCCTTAAATTAGTAATATACCTCTTAACCACGTTTTCAACTTATTTTTGAGTCATAATGTTGTAGAATTAATATTTGTATTATTATATTCTGCCCTGGCTTGTGGAGCTCAGTGGATTGAGCGTGGGCTGTGAACCAAAGGGCCTCTGGTTCTATTCCCAGTCTGGACACATGCCTGGGTTGCAGGCCAGTTCCCCAGTCAGGGGACACATGAGAGGCAACCACACATTGATGTTTCTCTCTGTCTCTTTCTCCCTCCCTTCCCATCTCTAAAAATCAATAAATAAAACCTTTAAAATATTTGTATTATTATATTCTAAAATATCATTATATTTCTTTAATTTTGGAGCTATGTGTTGTACACTAGGTTCTTCTATTTGAAAGCTAATGATTTAGGAAGGTATAAGCAAAAATACAAGAATAGATGTCAGGAAGATTGAGATTATAGCCAACTTGGATGATAGCCAACTTAGAAATTTAATCAGGAGAAAGTGTTGTGTTTAAGAATTCAGCACAAGCCATTTTATTTCTCTGTTATCACCCTTTCGACTGACTATGACAAAGTTACATCACATCTTATGAGGATGTTTTAACAAAATAGGCATTCCCCCATAAACTCTTCTTTCTACTTAAACACTAAATTAACAGCCTCTCAGAAAACTACCACTATGGCATTTTGATCAATGAAGAGTCAGAGTCCTCATAACAACTATTTTAGGGTCGCTCCGACTTTATCTGAGTGGCTTATTGCCCGGACTCAGGGAATTTGCTGAAACTACATTTCATAACTGTTCTAGTGTTATGTTTCTTTCAGAAGTTGTAATAGACAAAATAAATGAATATATAATGCGTGTCTTTCTCTACTCGAACTAACTTACACAGCACTATGAGCAAAATTGTTTACATCATATTATCTTGTAATATAGCTTATAAAGTGACTTTTTAAAAATGCAATTTTTCATTTGGAGGATTTTTAAAATAGGCTTTATTTTCTGGAGAGTTTTAAGTTCTCAAGAAAATGCAAAAGAAAGTAACTAGGTCGCCCCTAAACCCCTGCCCTGACCGGTGCACAGCCTCCCCCATTTTCAACATTGCCCACCAGAGTGGCATGTTTGTTCCAACTGATGGACCTGCATGGCGCATCTTTCTCATTCAAAGTCCCTACTGTACAGTAGGGTTCAATCTTGGTGCTGTGCATTCTCTGGTTTTTAAAAAATTTATAATGACAGTATCCGCCACTACAATATTGTACAGAGTTGTCTTACCGCCCTGAAAGTCCTTTTTGCTTAGTCTGTTCACTCCTTCCTCCCCTCTACTCCCTGGCAACCACTGATATTTTTACTGTTTCATAGTTTTTTTCTATTTAAGAATGTCATATACTTGGAACCATACAGTAGTATGTAGTCCTTTCAAATTGTCTTCTTCTGCCATGTAGATGCATATAAATTCCTCTATGTCTTTTCATGACTCAATAGTTCATTTCTTTCTAGCACTGAATGATATCACATTGTCTGGAAGTAACACAGTTTATCTACCCATTAACTTACTGAAGGGCATCTTTGTTTCTCCTAAATTTTACCGGGTGCTATGAACATCAGTGTGCACCTCTTTGTGTGAACATACATTTCCAACTGCTTTGGGTAAATACCAAGCAGTGCAATTAAAGTGTTGGATCGCATCTGATGAGATGGTCCATTGTCTAAGAAGTGGTGAGTAGAACAACATAGCTGTGCCGTTTTGCATTCTCACTGGTAGTGAATGAAAAGTCTTGTTGCTCTCTATCCTAGCCAGCATTTAGTATCCTCAATGTTCTGGATTTTGGCCATTCTAATAGCTGTGTAGTGATAGCTCGTTATTTGAATGACATATGGAGCATCTTTTCATCTACTTATCTGCCACCTTGTGTAACTTCTTTGGTGAGTCTTTGGCTCATTTAAAAAAAAATCAGGTGTGTGGGTAATAAGCATTGTGTATATATTGGATGTTTATTTTTTCACAAATAAAACTAGTTTTTAATGGGATTACAACCACTATTTTATTGGTATCTGGCCACACATAGATAACAAAAATATTGTAAAATGTGTCCATTAAACTTGATGAAAGACTTGCTCTCTCAATTTGCTTCCCAAAGTACAAAAGGTTGGGGACATATTGGAAGCATGTGAAGACCAGATAAATGCAAACTCCCTATAAAAAACAGAGTAGTGTAGTATAATTCTGTGCTAATTATTAAGAAAATATAGAACTGTGACAGGCTCAGTCTGAGCAGATATAGGGCATTTAAAAACACTAGTGGTTATTTGTATTGTACATTAAAATTAGATATAACTAAAATATATTGTCACCTATATTGTTCATGTCAAAGACTTACCCACGAGGTTCATATATTTTGTGTCTGTATTGAGAATTTGGTGCTTTTTATCACTGTCAGAATATTCATTGAGAAATTTCTTTGCTTTATCCACATGAACCATTAAAAGATTTTTTGAAATAAGAATATAATCACATTTCTTTAAAAAAAATGAAAGCATTTATCTGTCCATGTAAAAAATTCTTCTCTACCAAAATTTAACTAGATGACTTTTTTGTCTCCTCTATTGTCACAGATTTGGGGGATTACCTACATCCATACCAACTGATAGTAATTACCTGATACTGCAGTGTTTCCTTCTTTTTCTTATGTATCCATAATGTTCAGATTCTAATATCTGTCATCTGAAATGTGTCGACATAAGAAGTGGATACCACTAATACATATCAGTAGACCAAATGCTTAAAATTCAATTGCTAGGTATTTATCCAAAGCAAGCAATAATGTAGATTTACACAAACTCATGTGTGTAGTCATTTAAAGCAGCTATATAAAATAGATCAAGCTAGGAAACATGCAAATATGTACCAATAGACGAATGAGTAAACAAATTGTGATGTCATCATGAAACGGCATAAAATACTATTCAGCAATAAAAGTAATACATTTTTGAATGCACCTAACAATATATATGCATCTCAATCTCTGTGAATGAAGTCACACAACAAAAGTGAATTATTCTATTCCATTTTAAGACTGAATTACTCTAATTTCTGAAAACTTTTTAAAGACATTTCATCTGAAATAACAGAAACAGATCAGTTGTTTCCTAGGTTCTGGGTGTAGGAAAAAAAGACAAACAAAAAGAAACTCAGTGTGAAGAAATAGTCCGAACCTTCAGTGTGTTCATAGCTGCATGGATGCATAAATATATTTAAAACATTGAAATATATGCCTGCCTGAAATAACTGTGTCTTATGTACTTAAGTTTTACCTCAGTAAAGATCATTTAAAACACAAGATAATTCCTTTTTTTAAATGATGCAGATACATAAAAATTCTCTCAATGATTAGCTACCAGTATTTTATCATTGTCTTCTTGTCTTTCTCGTTAATTCTTCACTGTGATGTGACACATCTACAAAGGTGACAAACTGTCTAATTCCCATGCTTTTATCGCATAGGAAGTACACAAACACTGTATCACAGCTTAGATTTCCTCATTCAATTGTTTATTTAATCTCCACCTATGCCAGGCATTATTTGACAAATATGATAGAAACCTGTGCTATTGTAAGGTGGGCACTTTTGCAGATAAGACAAATAATAAACAATTAAATTAACAATAATAATTAAAACATAATTCTAGTTACCCCTCCATTATATTGCAAGGTTTTTTCCATAGCAGCAAGAAAATTGAATTGAAAATAAATATACCTGGCTTTTATTTTTCATTCAGCTGTATAATTCTGTATGACTTATAGTATAATATGTTAATATATGTTAATATATAATTATGCAATATATAAATCGATTTATTTTCCTCTCAGAATCTCAGTTTTTATGACATTTTTCAAGATATATTTTAGGCTGAGAGATCTACTAATATTCATTTTAACTTTCTTCCTTAATTATTACAGCCCCTGAAATAGGTAGACCCATGTTCAACCAGCTTTAGAGTGCATTTCTTATCCTGCATACCTGTGGTATGTGTCATGGATTTAAGACCAATAGGATTTGCAAGGAAGTGGCGTAGATTACATCAGGGTCATACATTTAAAAGAAATATGCTCCCCATCTGGATTTCTACTTTCCTGATGGCTTATCTGCAGAGGTGGTACAAGCTCCCACCAGAGGCAAGATCCAGAAAGAGCAGTTATATTAGGAGTGGGAGAAGGAAAACAATAGGAAAGAGGTACTTGCTTCTGGATCATTGTTATGAAAGAAAAACAGTTCTTCAAAATGTGAGCCCTCATACCCACCTCCATTTCTACTACCCTAGTTAGATTCTCATCATTTCTCACTATATTTGCTAGAGTCTCCTTAGAAGCATCCTGGCCTCAATCTTTGACCCATTACATCTATCTTCAGTGCAAGAAGCAAGAGAAATGTGTCAAGGAGAGCTGAAGCAGTGGAAGGAGTGCTTGTACTAAACCTGCATCTGGTCTACATCTAAACCTCTGCAGATCAGATGCTAATCACAAAATGCTAAACTTTGAGCTCCATACAATAATTAAGTGAGATCTCTGGGAATTTTTGGATGACAGTTTTATCTTGCATATGAAGAAATAAAAATACTGTGGACATAAGGCGGAGCGAGGCAGATTATATTGCAACATATAGTAATAAATATGGCAAACTATGCACATCCATTTTCAACATGACTTGCCTACTTTGCCCATCAAGAGATAGGGTTTATTTTACCATTCCTCAAATTTGGACTGGTCTTGCTTACTTAAGACTAATAGAAGGCTTACTTAGACTTCTATTAGTGGGGGAATTATGTTAATTGATTTCCATGGCCGAGCCATAAAAACCTGTCAGCTTCTTTTCTTGTTCTTTTGGGGATACTGGTCTTAGATATTCCTATAAGAAAACCTTTTGCTCAAAGGAGAATGGACAGCCACATGGAGAGAGCCAAGGCCCCACGGACATTGAGCACTGACTGCCAGTGCTGTGAAAAGCCATGTGGGACCGTCTAGACCAGCCACCCTGCTCTCTGAACACAACTGTATAAATGAGCCCAGGCAAAACCAACAGAGAAATTGCCAAAGAAACAAATGAAAACTTGGAAAGAACAAGTTAAGGAGCTCCTCCCCTCCTGGTGGTAGAAGGAGCTTCTGCCCTTCGTGACAGCATGGGTGGATCTCTAGAGCACTATGCTAAGTGAAATAAGCCAGGCAGTGAAAGACAAATACCGTATGATCTCACCTATAAGCGGAACCTGATCAAACAAAACAAACAAGCAAGCAAAATAGAACCAGAGACATTGAAATAAAGAGCAGACTGACTGTAACCAGAGGGGGTTGAGGGATAATGGGGGGAAAAAGGGAAGGGTCATCAAGGAACATGTGTGAAGGACCCATAGATGAAGCCAAATGTGGGTGAGATAGAGGGTGGGAGGTGGGGCACGGGGATGGGGATGGGCGAAAATGGAGACAACTGTACTTGAAAAACAATAAAAGTAAATTTAAAAAGCAATTTTATTCAAACCCATTTTTACCATATTTATTAAATAAAGTTGACATGACTGACATCAATAGGCCTTATTATTATGTGTTGAGAGAGAATTATAAAACAGGGAGAAAGTTCAAATATAGCAACTTCTATAAAACATTTTTTGTCTAATAGTTGGAAACCTAAAAGACTGTTCAGCTTCCAGTGCCAGCCTGAGCCAACCTTTGAACTCAATTCTTGCAACCAAGTTCAAACAGGAAAGAAAAGATAGATTAGGGAAAGGCAGTTTTCAAAGAGAAATTTGAACTTATTCTCATTGGGTCAACATCAATAGATGTCACATTTCAAATAGTGCCTTGCAATACCAGATTCATTTTAAAGAAATTTTGCATTTGTGACTCTAGTTAATCTCTCATTATTTTTCCTAGCTCCATATGAAAGGATTAATGTTAACAACGTGAAGAGTCCTCGAAAAGGCTGATGTTGACTTATCCAATAATCCTATAGAAACTATGATTTTTTGTTTCTTAGTTTCTAAATTACTTGAAATCTGATAGATTCTCTTCTAATAAAAGAAAGAATTTTGAACAGTCTAATATAAAAATAACACAAAATATAACTTGAAATGTTGGAAATTAAATACAGTCTCCACTTACCACTGGATAAATTATAATATTCCTGTTAGTCAAGATTGTATCATATCTGACAGTTACATTTATCTCACATGATTATCACCTAAACCTGTGAAGAAACAGAGGTTTTATAAAAGGTCAGTCTCTGTAAAAAATGTTTCAGAAATATGGGAAAGCAAATATGTCTCCAATCTTAAAGTTTTTTTTCCTTCACAAAAATACACTCTCTCCCATCGGCATTGAATAGTGATTTTGCAGTTTGTATTCTCTGGAAACACATATCAGGATGAATGTGAACTGCAGGATATTTATTAAAAACAGATGTGTGACAGGAAGAGGGAGAATAAGATCGGGCATTGGAAGGGTCTTGCATGGGTTGCAGACAGGCCACCTGGCTCAGAACCTGTCAGAGTGTCCCAGGTTCGGCCAAAATGACCATGCCTTTACATCCCTTCCTCTTTCTGCTGGCATACATGGCTTGACTTTAGGCTACTCAATTCTCCAGCTAGGCAGACCCAAAGAGGAGATGATGCTGCAGAACACAGGTTGACTGCACTTCCTATTCTCAGAGGGCGACAAGTCCCTCTTGGAAGGGGAATTTGAACAGCACAGCTCTGTGTCTAATACGGATGCTATAGAGACAAACTGCTTCTTATTTCTTTCTATTAATCCCTGTCTCCCATGTCCTAAATATGAACACTTGAGGAGAAAGTAACTCTCTTAGAAATGACTTTAATTACATGCAAAGCCTATAAAGCGCATAGATTCTAAAAAAGGTTGATAAAAATAAAGAGGGTATTTGGGAAATCAACTGCAATAGCGAGTCTTCATTTCCTATAGTGAAAGCTCCCTAATCTCTTAATAAACTCCTGTTAGCACATTGAACAATCTGTACTATTTGACTTGCCATATTTTATTATAATTTCTCATCTCTCGTGCTTTTGAAAGTTCATGAAGCTTGAACATCATGTCTTATTCAGTTTTGTAATACATTAGAATACCATAATGTCTAGCACTTACGATGCACTTTCTAAATGTTTTCTGAGTGAAGGTATAAATTTTACATCCTTCTTTGTCTGCAATCCTAACACTAAGATTTCTCATTCTATCTTTTTCTTCTTCACTGTGTAAAGAGTATAATGTGAACACAGAAATGAAAAGAAAAAAATCAATAATTACAATAAAATTATTTAGGTAATTCCACACAGAGACTCATAAAACTAGATATTTTATTGATATTCAAATACCGAAGTAAACCGTTTAGTAATAATTTCAGGCTTCCTTAAGTAAGTAATTTCTATTAATACTGCATTCCCTCAGAAAGCAAGTTGTTATTATATTTATACTCAGCTCTAAACAACTTGAATGTAAGAAGTAAAAACGACTGGAGCCTTTCCACATTATCATATTCCTCAGAATAAATGAATAATTCCAATATAACAACGTGCAATTTAAAGATGGACAGAGAAGTATAGGTGAAGAATACCAAAGTAGAAATTCTTTATATTTCTAAAACACACAGCAAGTCAGAGTAATGTGAATTTCCCAACAACTTAATTTGAAGGTTTACATTGGCTCCTCACCTCGGGTTTGATATGTTTTATTCTTCCGAAACAACACCGTTATTTCCAGATTATTTTTACAGCATGAACCAAAATCTGTCCTTAATTCTATTTGTATTTTGTTTTTATTTTACGGTTATACACACGGACTCGTTAGTTTTCATTTTTGAACACTCTGGTAGGTATATTCTTTGAGTTCTTTGATGTATAAATTTAGTTGTCTCCCTTGATCATCTGAGTCAAGGGTAATGTCTTCATTGATGAGTTATCCAAATTCACCCATAATAGTTGACCTTTTTAAATTTTCACTCAATATTATATCTGTGAGATCCATCCATGTTAAAGCATTCAGCTGGCTTCTGTTTTTGCTAACATGTGAATATTCTAAAAGTTACTTTGCCATTGTACCTGTGTTAGACATTTGGTTTCTTTCCAGTTCTTGGCTATTATTAGCAAAACTGCTTTGAATACGTTTTTCATACAACTCATAGGTCGTTTGCCCAAGAGTTACTATAATTATATACATCCACACGCAGAACTGAGTTGTAGGAATACGTGTCATTGAACGCACTATGTAATGCCAGGCTTCTTTCTAAAATGACTGTAGTATTTTTCCCTTTGAGCAGCAGAATGAGAGGGAACCTACTACTCTACATCCCTGCTGAAGTTCGTGACCAACGGACGTCAGTTCCTGCCAACTTATACTTGTGATGTAGTAGGTGGCACCTCATTGTGGCTTCACCTTTCATTTCTGCATAAATAATAGCAGTATTTTTTTTGTTTTTTCTCTATAATAAAATGCCTGTTCATGAGTTTTGTTCACTTTCTGTTGATTACTTTATTAATTTACTCATTTTTAGGGCTTTAAAAAAATGTTTGGACAATAATCCTTTTCTATAGTATATGTGTTTCAATTTTATTTTTCTAATTGGTTGAGATGTCTTTTCAGTCTTTAAGTTTTATCTTTTGAAGAATAAATTTTCTTAAGTTAGTAAAATATATCACTGTGTTTCTTCATGATTAGCGTTTTTTTAAATTCTATTCTCTCTCAAGACTTGAAATGATTCACCTTTATTATATTATAACAGGTTGATTTTTTTTCCTTTTACATTTACAGCTTTAATTTTTCTGGATTTATTATTTATTTATTTATTTATTTTTTAGCTACGTGGAGACCAGTAGTACTCTAACACCTTATTGGCACACTCATTGTGGCAGGTTATACTTACAAAAGATGATTTCAACAACATCTCTCATCCCATATGATCTTTTATAATGTGACTTTGCCAGTCTTTCATTAAAATATGTGCTCTGTTTTTCCTTACCGCAAATCTGGAGGAATTTGTGGCTCTTGGGCAAATCCAGTATGACAGACATGATGTTTTGTGCCTTCAGAGGCTGGGCTGTCAAAGAGATCTACCTTGTGCTTTCAAGCACTTGAGGTTGGAGTCTTGAGCCTGAAGCTTCCATGGGAAAATCTTACTGTCTTAAGGATGCCAGGCTGTGAGGAGGCCACCTGGAGAAGCCACATGTAGACATTTAGATGGACAGTTCTAGTGTTTGAGTCACCCTAGCCCAAAAACCTGATGTGTGAGCAAATAAACTTATATGGGTTCTCTGTTTTAATCCCATTAATTTATTTAGTTCTTACTTCACTCATATCACATTTTTATTATTTTGACTTTATAAGAAGATTTTATTTTTCCATTCTCATGTATTTTCTGAAAAAGCTTTACAAATTTCCGTAGAATACGGATTTAAAATTTAAATGGGAGTACTTTAAATCTAGAAATAAATTTAGGGACATTTACCAACTTTATAATATTGAGATTTTTAGCTATCAACATTAAACTGTCACTGTTTAATTCAGGTTTTCTTTAATATTTTTATTAGAGTTTATAATTTTCTCTCTAGAGGATTTGCATTTTTTCCTAGCTCCAGGAAATATTCTTTTTTCTTCGTTGCTTTCCCTCTCTTCTTTTCTTCCTTCCACCTTTCTTTCTTCATTTCTTATTTCCTTTTTGCATTTTTAAATTTGTTTTTATTTTTTAATTAATAGTTTTTTGCAAGTCATTTTAAGTCCACGGCTTTGGAGGGTGGGACAGAATTTTGCATGTACTGTCTACCCTTACACATGTATGGCTTTCCTCACTATCAATATCCACCACTGGAGTGGTGAATTTGACAAAACCAATGAGCCTATTTTGATGCATAATGATCACTCATGTACTAGTTTACCTTATGGCCTACTCTTGCTATTGTATACTTCCCTTGTGTTTGGACAAATGCACGATGATATGTAGCTATAATTTTGGTGTCATGGACAGTATTTTCACTGTCCTAAAAATCCTCTGTGATGCCTATTTATTTTTACCTTTATAACCTCTAGCAACTGGTGTTCTTTTTTACTGCTTCATAGTTTTGTCTTTGCCATAATGTCATATTGCTGGAGTCCTACAGTTGTAGCCATTTTAGATGACTTCTTCTATTTAGTATATAAGCGTTAAACTTCTGCCATGTCTGTACATGCCTTGGTAATTCACTTCTTTTTTTAAAGATTTTATTTATTTATCTTTAGAGAGGAAGGGAAGGAGTGAAGGAGAGAAATATCAATGTATGGTTGCCTCTTGTGGGTCCCCTGCTCGGAACTGGCCCACAACCCAGGCATGTGCCCTGACTGGGAATCAAACCACGATCCTTTGGTTCACAGGCCCGCACTCAATCCACTGAGCTACACCAGCCAGGGCTAATTCACTTCTTTTTAATGTTGAATATTCCATTGTCCAAATGTATCACACTTCAATTATTTAATTGCCTACTAAAGTATATCTTGGTTGCTTCCAACTTTTGGTAGTTGTACATAAAGCTGCTTTGAACATTTATGTGCAGATTTTTTTGCAGATGTAAGTTATCAACCTTTTTGGGTAAATACTAAGGGGTGTGATTGCTGCACCATGTGTCAAGACTAAGCTTAGTTAAATAAGAAATATAAAACAACCTTCTAAAGTGGCCATGCCATTTAGCATTTTCTCTTTCAATGAAAGAGATTTCTTATTGCCCTTCATCATTTGATATATTGTGTTTTGATTTTAGCCACTGTAATAAGTATGTTGTGCTATCTCATTGTTGTCTTGCTTTGATTTTCCCCAATGACATGGGATGTAGAACATCTTTTTATATACTTGTTATCCATCTGTATATCTTCTTTGGTTAGGCATGGGTGAAGTTCTCTGGCTAATTTTTTAATCAAGTGTTTTTTTCTTTGATTGTTTTCTTATCGTTTAATTTTAAGAGTGCTTTGTAAATTTCAGATAACAGTGCTTTATCAAATGTGTCTTTTAAAAATATTTTCTTCCCATTTATGGTTTATTTCCTTTTTCTCTTTATAGTACTTTTCACAACACAGACATTTTTAATTTCAATGAAGTCCAGCTTGTGAATTATTTATTTCATGGATGGTACCTTTGGTGTTATATGTAAAAAGTAATTGCCATAAGCAAGGTCATCTAAATTTTATCCTATTTCATCTCCTAGGAGTTTTATGGTCCTGCATTGTACATTTAGGTCTGTGAACTATTTTGAGTTAATTTTTGTGATGAATGTGAGGTCTGTGTGTGTAATGAATTTTTTTGTCAAGTGGATGGATGTCCAGTTGTTTTCCAGCACCAGTTGTTGAAAAGACTGTGTTTGCACCATTGTATTAACTTTACACTTCTGTCAATATTAGTTTACTTATATTTATGTGGGTTTATCTCTCTGTTCTGTTCCATTGATCTGTTTGTCTTTTCTTTTCTTCTTCTTCTTTCTTTTTTTTGTGCAAGCACCACGTTGTCTTGCTTGTTATGCCTCTGAAGTGTGTTTTGACATTGGGTAGTGTCAGTCCTCCAACTTTGTTCCTCTCCTTCAATATTCTGTTGGTTAGTCTCGTTCTTTTGCCTCTTCAAATAAACTTCAGAACCAGTGTGTCAATATCCAGAAGATAACATGCTGGTGTTTTGGTTGGTATTGCTTTGAATCTATAGAAGAAGTTTGGAAGAACTGACATCTTGAAAATACTGAGGTTTTTTACTACTAAACACAAAATATTAATTCATTTACTTAGTTTTTTAAAAAATATTTATGAGAATTTTATAGTTTTTCTGAAATAAATTTTGTAAATATTTTGTTAGATTTATTCCTAAGCATTTCAGTTTCATAGATGCTAATGGAAATAATATTTGGTTTTTACTACCAAATCCCACTTTTTTACAGTGCTGGTATATAGGAAAGCAATGGATTTTTTTGTATTAAACTCATGTCTTACAACCTTGTTATAATTAATTATAGTTGCAGGAGTTGTTTTTATCAATTCTTTAAGACAATCTACTAGATGATCATGTCATCTACAGAATAATAGTTTTATTTCTTCCATTTCAATTTGTAGGCCTTTATTTTCCTTATCTTATTGAATTCACTAGAATTCTTAGTAAATGTTCAGGAGTGATACGAGGTTACATCTTTACCTTATATCAAATATTAGTGGTAAAAATGTTTAAGTGATTTATCTACTAATTAAATTTGCTGAGGTAACATTAGTTAACAGGATTACATAGGTTTCAAGTGTGCACTTCTGTGATACATAATCTGTACATTGCATGCCATTGTGTCCCCACCACCCAGAGTCAAATCATCTTCCATCGCCATATATTTGACCTGAAGCTCCGAGTTTCTCATATTTGGTATAATGTCAGTTGTAGAGATTTCTTTTAGGGGGGGTGTATATTTTTATCAAGTTAAGAAACCCCACTGTGTACAGTCATCTAATGAGAGCTACTTCAGCATGTTCCATGCCTCTGCCACTATGCTTATTGCTACAACGAACATAGGGGTGCATTTGTCTTTGTGAATAAATGTTTCTAACTTTCTTTGGGGTAGATACCAAGAAAAGAGGTTTCCGTATGACATGGTAACTCTATTCTTAATATTTTGAGGAATCTCTGTACTGTTTTCCATAGTTGCAATGCCAGTTTGCATTCCTACAGGCAGTGAATAGGGGTTTCTTTCTCATATATAGGCAATGGAATACTATTCAGCCATAGAAAAGATTAAATACTGCCATTTGCAACAAAATGGATGGATCTTGAGAATATCACACATAAAATGTACATAAGCATACATAATTAAACATATTATTATTTTGAATGAACTGTTATCTCTTAGGTCAATTAAGAAATTGTAGGTGTAAAATTTTTATTTTACCTTCACAAATTCTTTGTTTGATAATCTTTCTAATTTTTTTGTAGATCTGAGCTTCTGACCTACACTATTTATCTTACCTCTAAAGAACTTCTTTAAACATTTCTTGCAAAGCAGGTATACTGGGGACACATTTCCTTAATTTTATTTGTCTATGAAAGTCTTTTCTTTCACATTTATTTATTTTTTATTTTTTTAAAGATTTTATTTATTTATTTTTAGAGGGGAAGGGAAAGAGATAAGGAGAGAAATATCAATGTATGGTTGCCTCTCATGAGTCCGCTGATGGGAACTGGCCTGCAACCCAGGCATGTGCTCTGACTGGGAATCGAACCGCGATCGTGTGGTTCACAGGCCTGCGCTCAATCCACTGAGCTATACCAGCCAGGGCTCACTTTTTTTTAAAAGATTTCATTTATTCATGTTTAGAGAGAGGAGATGAGGAGAAGAAAGAAGGGGAGAAAAATGACATGTGAGAGCAATATTGATTGGTTGCCTCTCAAGTGCCCCTTACTGGGTACCTGGCCTGTAACCCAGCCATGTGCTGTGACTGGTTATCAAAGTGGTGACCTTTTAGTTCACAGGCTAACACTCACTCCACTGAGCCATGCCAGCCAGGGTTTTCCTTTCATTTTTAAAGGATAATTTTGCAGAATATAGAATTTTGTGTTGGTTGCCTTTCACCCCTTTAACTTTTTATGTGTTTTACTCTAATAGTGTGCTTGCATGGTTTCTGAGAAGTATCATGTAATGCATATCTTTATTTCTCTATAGATAGGTATTTCTTTCCTCTGGCTTCTTTCCAGATAATTTAACTTTTATTTCATATGATTTCAAAATGATATGCCTAGTCACAGTATTTTTGACATATATCCAGCTTGGTTTGTCTAAGCTCCCTGGTTGTATAGTTTGGTGTCTGACACTCATTTTGGGAAATTCTCAATTATAATTGTTTCAAATACTTCTGTATTTTTTCTCCTCCTTCTGGCAATGATGTTAGACCTATATTTCACCTTTTATAGTTGTTTCACAGTCTTTTGATATTCTTTCTGTTTTCTCATTCTTCAGTCTTTGTTCTCTCTGATTTTCAAGGATTCTATTGATAGAATCGCTAGCTCAGATTCTTTCCTTTTTCATGTCAAGTCTATTAATAAATCTATCAAAGTGTTTATATTTCTGTTACAGTCTTTTTTTGTTTGTAGGTTTTCTTTATTTTCCTTCCCCTTAGGGTTCTCTTCTCTTCGTTTACATTGCCCACCTATTCTTCCACGTTACCTACTTTATTCATTAAAACAGTTAGCATACTCTCCATTGTTGTTTTAAATTCCTGGTCTGAGAATTCCAACATCCCTGCCATCTTCAATTGTGTGTTTTTTTTTCCTTCTGTGATGCCTTGATAGCTATATGCATGATGTGTTCGGTAAAGAAGAATTATTATAAACAGGCCTTCAGTGATGTGTTGGTGCGGTGTAGGGATGGAGTGAGTTCTGTTATCCTGCCATCAGATCTCAGTCTTTTAGTAAACCTATATTTCTGAATTATGAATTTCAGAAATTAGAATTTATAAAACAATTTAACCTGAAGGAAGGCCTTGTTAAGATGAAAAAATCCTCTGGAATATTTAAAAATGGCTGCTTTCTATCTCTTCCTGACAGTAGCAAAAAGAGACTTTTCTCCGACTCTCACTATGAGAATGGTACAGGTAGAATTCACAAATGTGTGGGGGGCCATCCTAGGACTGGGCAGCTCTGGAGTTTTTGAGTCTCCAACCTGTCTATACCGAGCCTCCAGCAATTTAATTACAGTGTCAATTCCCTACCCAAGTCCTGACTCCCACGGAAGTTCTGTTTCTGGGCTTCTACTCCCATAAACGGTGCTTATCTTTATCTGCCTTTACAATTTCTGGGCAGTAGTTCAACCAGTGGTTTCAATTCTCTGATGAATTTCCAACAGTTGCTGTTTTTCAGTTTATCGGCTTCATATTGTGAAGATTTGAAGGGCGACTGCCAACCTTCTCACATGCTGGACTGGAAACCCAAAGTCACTCCCTTCCCTTTTACTGCCAGTTTTAAACACTCCAGTGTATGGATATCAGATCCCAGAAGATTTCAAAGTTCTAATGATTAGTTATTTTTTATTACATAAGTCCTCAGCTTGCTTTAGAAAAATATTTAAGCATCACTGTATTTTTTTCCACATTACAATGAAATGTATAGACATACTGACCTCATAAATTTTTCACGTTTCTCTAGATTAATTGATCAATCCTGGATCAGATTGTAGAAAGAAAAATGCTACCTAGTCTTGGGATACTCTGCATCACACCAGAGCTAATCGGGAATGATATTTTTCAGGTATAGCAAAAGGATTGAGAAATTGTTTAGTCTAAATTAAAAATAGAATGTAACTGGCCAGTATCCACTCACTTTCCTTCCCCCGTTCTGTATGTGTGGTTTTGGCTATAGGTTTATATTTTGATCAGTAGGATATAATAGTAACTACTGTATGTCATTTCCAGGCTTACTCACAGAATCCTCTGGTCAAAAATGTTTGTTGTCTTTTTACTATCTGTGGCATGTTTGGGGCTGCTGGTTTAAGTTTATAGTGACACAAGCATACAGGAATGATGGAAAGAGCCACTAAGGAAAGTCAAGCAACATGGATTTAATTAAAACATAAACAAGCACTTAACCTAAATGTGATAGGCCAAAAACAGATTTTGAATTTATTTATTATGGAAGAGTAGTTCGGCCTACTCTAATACTTAAACCACCACAATACATGAAGTGATCAAATATTTAAAAGAATTGTAGGACAGCCCTGGCTGGCGTAGCTCAGTGGATTGAGTGCAGGCCTGTGAACCAGAGAATTGTGGTTCGATTCCCAGGCAGGGCACATGCCTGGGTTGCAGGCCAGTTCTCAGCAGGGGACTCACGAGAGGCAACCATACATTGATATTTCTCTCCCTTTCTCCTTCCCTTCCCCTCTAAAGATAAATAAATGCAATCTTTTAAAAAATAAATAAAAGAATTGTAGGACAAACAAAATATCACAAGCCAGAAAAAACAAAAACCAACCAACCTCAAGTTCTCAACTGTTTTGGGAAGGAAACTTCACTGCATCACCCATAATGAAAATGATGTATTCAACCAACTTGATGTCCTCTTAGATAATAGCACCAACCTGACAGCACATGATTTCATTGCTGACAGAATTTTGGACATTGGAAGGGGGAGTGATATGAGTGGAAGACAAACCTCACATAGACTCCATGGCCTCTGTTCATCTGTCCATTAAGCTCTGGGGTGGCTGGGAAAAAATCTACCTGATATCCGCAGAGTAGGCCATGCTGTTTATACAATCTGCCTCCTCTCAGTAAGAGTCCTCAGGGGATGTTCCCTTGTGGAGTTAATGTTGTCCTAATTTGGGCTGCATACCTTTAGATGTGCCCAAATGTATGCCTAGGTGAATCATTTTACACTTGTTTTGTACTAAGTTGCTCAAGAAACACAGTCCCTTAGTCTGTTGTAATCACAAACTTTTTCTCCGCCACTGGCAAGTCAGCAGCTATTTCTTAAAAGGAGTGTATTCACTTGCTGAAGAGAGACCAGCCCCACTCCCAAACCACAGGCATTGGGTATGATTGTAACACACTTGGGGGTTTGCCACGGATCAATAAAATATCTCGATCTTTCACAGACACTTTGCACATTTCCTGTTCTGTCTCTTTCTGTCAGCCCTTTCCGGCTCCTGAAATCTGACTGCTGTGCCCTATGGGATTCACTGCTCATTAACAGTAAAACCCTATAGATTCTCAGTCAGTTCTTCCAACACTTCTCGTAATTTCTTCCTCCAGTGACACCCTGGCTATCCCTGAGGAGACAGTGCTTACCCTGCGGTGGTATAAAGTCACTGTCTCCCACTCACTTGGGCTGGGGTGGAAGTATGAGAGAATAAAAGAGAGAAGGGTAAATATCATTTTTCCTCCTCCTGCTAATTTTAGAAAATTCCCTTCTTTGCTCTCTAATAACATCCAAAATTGATTTCTGTCCATAAGATGGCTATCCATCTTTATTGTTACAGTTATCCCCCCTAGAATATTCCCCTCACTCTTTACAATAGTACCCTGGGATCAGTCATTCTTGTCAAACATATTTCTGTTCGAATTCTCTGCTCATTTTGTCCTCTGCTCTACATTAAACACTAATTATATCTCAACTCTGCCACCAATCTCTCCAGATCACTCACCTTAATGTTTCAACATTGATAATCTTTGGATATATTAAAACATATAATAATTTTATCCTATCACATTTTTACTATTTCTCAAATATGTGGTCTTCTAACTTCTCTTATTAACTATGTTAAATTTTGTGGAAAATACTTAATCACTTTTTTGATATAACCCTCACCAATGAACAAGTTTTTTGCTTATCCTTATTCTCAGCAAAATTATGGCTTTATAGAATCTACTTTGCCTGCTTTATAATTGTGTTTGTGCAACTTAACTTGGTTGGAGAAAAATATCCAAGCGAGGGAGGGACTTTTTTTCATCCAAATTTTTTTAAGTTTATAATTTTTTTAGTTATAGACTTCAAATTGACTCTGAAAGATTAAAGACAATCATTACTTTTCAGTTTTTCTTAACTTTAGCATTATCTTTTCAATCGTTCATTTCCTATCCACAAGGAAGAAAATGGATTTTTAGTATTATCTAAAACAACCTTCTATTAAAAACAAAATAAAACAAACAAAAACCTCGCATAATGTGTGATTTGCAAAAACTGTAAATCAGTGTAGGAAAGGAGAGTGTTTCCTGACAGACAGGACAAAAATGTGATGATATCCCTGATTTCCCAGGATTACTCTCTTTAGAGAAGGGTGGGTAGACTGTGGCGCAGGGAATAGCCCCTGTGTTAAGGAAATGGGTGAAAGCATTGGGGAGAGCAGGATGGCTAGAATCTGGAGCACAAAATACTATGCAGAGAGAGAATTCCAGAGTTGGCAGAATATCCCCCTTGAGTATTTCAAAGAGTACTAATCAGGAGATAAATGTAAGGACACTAAAGGTATGGGAAAGAATCATTTGAAAGTATTCAAGGGTATATTGCCCAACACTTACACAGAAATCACATGTTTTTGCTAGTGGTCAGATTGGAAAATTTCAAAATCCACATGTCATGGGATAGAGCACAAAGAAGAGTTTTGGTTCAATATTGGAAAATAATTGTCTCTAAAGACTACTCTAGTCTCATACAAAAAAAAATTTAAGGTAAGACCCAACATGATTAAAAATGTTTCCAAGTAATTTCCCTGTATCACAGAAAGCTGAAGAAGGTAAAACCACATGCTCAGTGTTCAATAAAAAATGACCTGACAGACATACAAAGAAACAACAACAAAAAGGTCTATTATGGGAAGAAACACAAATCACTCAAAATTGACTCAGAAGTACACAAATATCAGGAATAAAAGACATAAGATTATCAAAATAGTTATTTTTATTCTAAGTACATGTGTTGAAAGAGTTAAATGAATCTCTAAGAGATAAGGAAGACTCAAATCAAATTTGTATGGATGAAGTAAGTATTGTCTGAGATGAAAAATGCATTCAATGCGATTAGAGGCAGATCATCTAATCTAACTCTAATTGCAGATGAGAAAATTAATAAATTTGAAGATACAGCCACAGAATCTACCTAAAATGAAACACGCAAAGAAAAATTAAACAAATGGAAAGTGCAATGTTGAGCCTGGGGAGAACTTCAAGTGGCTGAATACACAATTTGTGCAATTCGAGTCTCTGATGTATACGAGAGGAGGTAACAACAGTTTTTAAAAAGAATAACATAAAAATTTCCACATTGATTAAAAAGTTCAACAAACCCAACACAAGAAACAAAGTTAAAACTATCTATTGAGGAACATGACAATTAAATTAAAACCACTTGATAAAGAAAAATTATAAATTCATTAGTCAGAGGGGAAAACTTATTTTGTATAAAAGAACAAACAGAAGAATGATATCATACCTCTAGTCAGAAACCATACAAGCCAGAAGATAGTCTTGCAACATTTTAATGTACTGAGAAAAACCAATTGGTGCAGTCACTATGGAAAACACTGTAGGGGTTCATCAAAAAATTAAAAATAGAACTACCATATGACCCAGCCACCCCATTTCTAGGTGTTTATATAAATAAGTCTAAAACACTAATGCAAAAAGACATATTGACTCCCCTATATTTATTGCACAATATCCAAAATATGGAATGAACCCAAGTGTACATCAATCAATCAATCAATAAATCATGGTATGCATGCATATATATGTGTGTATACATGTATACACATTGAGCATGTATATATAATATATATTATTCATAATATACAGGGTCTGGCAGAAGTAACACCTGTTTGAGTATTGCTGGTAGAGTAATAATATGAGTCTAATAATGTATACTTTCAATTTGAAGATTTTACCTAAAATGATATATGGTGTACTTGAGTGATATTGTTATGTTGCAGAATCACATGCTTATGATTTTGTAATAAAAAGGAGAGTTAGTTGTGCTAAATCATGCATGTATACATGTATATATCTATGTGTGTGCATGTATATACATGTATATATGTGTATATATATATATACGCACACAGTATTGTAGAGGCTATTATGCTAAGTGAAATAAGTCAAATGACACAAATACTATATGACTTTACTTATATGTAGAATTTAAAAATTAAGATATATTGAAATTTTCATAATCAGAAATTATATATATACAGAATAAAAAGGCTTAAAGTTATAGTTCTACACCACAGTTGGCAAACACAAGGCCTGTGAGCCAAATCCAGCCCTCTACCTTGTTTTATCTAGCACAACACCTTGTTTCTACCCACCAAGCTTCACTGTTAAGGAGTAGTTACAGTTATACAGTCTTAAAATTACATTCAGCCCTTTGAAGGCAACCACAAGACTGATATGGCCCCTGGTGCAAATGAGTTTGATACCCCTGTTCTATGTTAATGTCTAAAACCAAGCATGGTTTTAGATAGGTAACTTTTTTCAAAGTTAATTCACATTTTCTACCAATCTAAATCAATTAGAATATTTAAAGTTGTAATCATGTATACTTTCTGAGGTACATTTATGTGTTTTAACATTTTTTACTTTATTTGCTTACACATATACACAATATACATGTATACATATATATTTGTTTACACAAAAGAAAACCATATATAAATATATCCATAACTAAATATGTAACTATGTATGGTTTTATATATATAGCTTCTTTTGTATAAGAAATCTATCAATTTCTTGGGTAAAATAGAAATGTAACCTAAAATTAACAAGATTTAACCTAAATCTTGAACCTAGGAAGTACCATAATGTTCAGTGCAAAGTTTAAAATACTTGAATGTTTTATAATTTTAAATCACTATCTGCTTATTTAAAAAATCAATATTAATAACATAATAGTTGCATTTATTTGAGTGGAAATTTTCAATTAAATGGTGCATTTCTCATACTGGTTTCACCCATATGGTGAAGTCAAAATTTCCGTTTTTATTTAGACTGTATTTATTTTTTATTTTCTGTACTTAGCAAATGACTGAGTACAACCACTTTCTTCTGAACAGATTCCACTAAATATTAGACCTTCACTAGTGTCATAGAATTTACAGTTTAATATGGTTGATGGCGATCCAAAGGTCTTACGAGGAGCAGCATTTGCCCTGATTTCTAAGGAACACTTCTGGCCCCTCCAGAAGACCTCATAATTTTGTATTCATTAACAAACCACTTTGAGGGGCCTATTTGTCTGCTAAATAAATATATTCCAGGAACTGTCTTTGCCATGCTGACTTTTTTCCAAGAAGTTTACATTATAGTCTAGAAGACATAAGTAAATCAACAATTAGAGTCAGTGTAATTCAAGTAAGCACAGGCAACTAAGGAAGTTCAGAATCGAGAGTATCAGATGTGTTTGGTACTATGTTAAACAGTTGCAGAAATTTTTCCCATTAAGAATGATGCTTGGGCAAATTTTTACAATACAAATTCGAATTATTCAGATGTAAAAGGAGAAAGTAAGGTATCCCCAGGAAAAGAAACAGCATGTGAGAATGTACCGAGCTGAGAAATGGCATGTTAATTGTTGTTTTTCAGCCATTATTACACATTAGTTGTTTAAAAACCACTAGGGAAATCGATAAGTTCCCAGAGAGTAAGCTCGACACCTGAACCGAATAACACTGCAGCAACTGGGAGAGCAGGATTGGCTGGGAAATCACCTGGACACACGCTGCGTGCTGCGCTGCACCCTGCTTCCTTGGCCATCTGGCAGTAATTCCGAACTGTAATGCCAGAACCAGGCAAATACTTGCCAAGTAGTATAAATGATGACATTCAAAAGCTAATGCACGTGCCTCTTAGAAGCAATAGGCAAATTCAAGTGAGTGGGTCAGGGTTACCGCTTCACAGAATGAACTACTAAGGCAGCCTCATTTATTTGTGCTTTTTTTTTGCCTCACCATTGAAGGCAAATTGTTAAATTACACTATAAATGTAGTTAATGTTGAATTTTCTTTCCATCTACAAGTCATTTTAATTTTTAAGGAGACTCTTAATGGGTATGTGCTCATCTCATATATGCCCAATTTATATTTCGAATTTCAGAGTACACCATTCATTCCAAGATTTGGGAAGAAGAACAAGAAGAATTATCATTAAGTATTTTGTGCAAGTGACTATACATTAATATGCCACATACGTGCAAGGGATTCATAACAAATATGTCCCTGACTCTTTTCATCTCTGTATCTATAATCTTAGATTGTGGAGTGGCTACGACGTGCTTTGCTTTAACAAAACAATGAAAAGAAAAGAAAAAGAAAGCGTAGATATTTATTGCAGACTAGTTCTGAACCTAAGACTCACAAGGCAGTTGTGGGGTAACTTTCTCTCTTAAGGTTACCCTGAGGAGAAACTGAGGCAAACCAAGGTGTTTGTGCTTGAGGACCAGATAAGTGTAACAGGGTCAACCCATCCCGCCTGAAACCAGTGGATACCAGCCAGACTGCAGCTTTCCTGTTAGGTTGCTGCAAAAGTGTGAACAAGAACATGAACAATTAGCCAAACCTGCCCCAAACTGAACTTGAGAGACAAATATAGTTTTATGCTATTGAATTTTGGTGTGGTGTGTTTCACAGCATTATATAGGAAATAACGGACAAAATACATTGTTATTCACAAATATAAATAGTATTACTGCAATATGATGTTGTCACTCTGTTCCTTCTATCTTTGCTAAAGTATACTTGCCTACTTTTCTACCAACCTGCCTAAATTTACTTCATTGCAAAGTGGAAATTATAGTTAATTGCATTTGATTACAAGGGCATTAAAATGATGCCGAAAAATAGAATGATTTTAATTTGACTATTATAAGTGTAAGAAATACTTTTATTTGCTTTTCAAATCAAGACGTAATATCCTCTCTTACTGTAGTAAAGGAGCTCTACGTAAAAGTATGAAGGTGCACACTGCATAGTCAGGATGCACCCCCGACAACAGCTGATTTGTATTGCAAGACTGGCGATGCCACATACATATTCAGAAGACATGAGCAGGCCTATTGCTCACATAATGGGGTCGTCCAGGGGGAGGTGGACAAATCTCGAAGAGACGTAAAAATGTCTCAAGAGCACAAGAAAAGGAAATTGGTTGGGTACTTTTAAAGGTGCCTAGATGTGGACCAGGTGATGGCTCCTATGCATAATTTGCACTTCCTGCTAGTGTCCAAGGGAGGGACTCCAGGTTTTCTCTAACAGCTTGTGCATGTGTGAGGCAGAAGGGAAGAGGGAGGTGCAAGGTGGAAAGGGGTTAGCAGTCAAATATCAAAGACGAATTGAGTGTTTACTAAAAATAACCGTGATATTTGCCTCATGACGAAAACATGCTATCTATGTTGCATTTAACTGACTTTGAACTTTCACAAATAAACTGTTATGAGGCTCCATTAAAGGAGGCAAGAGTTCAATTGAATGTCTTTTCAAGAGCCTAGCATTGTGTATTGTAAGAGTTGAAATGAGTGCTTAGTTCACTATCAATGAATAATTCTGGAACTCTAAAAAGATAAATAAGAAGTGTCTTAATGAGGTCTTGTAATGGGGTTCGTACCTACATAAGACTAGAGATATGTATGACCTTTTTTCTATTTTAGATGTTGGCAAAGCAAATAATTTTTAATAAAAACATTGTTATTGCTACCACTGGTTTACTAGAGAGAAGTTTAAAAATGTCAGCAGGATAAGAGCAATAACCCTTAGGAGAAAGGACTGTACTGTATAAGCATCATGAGTTTGCTGTGTTTTTTGACAGTATTTATGAACCTATGAGCAGCTCTGGGAGCAGAAAACTGAAGCATAATTGCCCTGGGTTCTCACAGGATAGAGCACACAGATGGCAGAGAAGCTGGACATTGAGATTTCGAACCCCAGAAGAGAGATAATCACAGACAGGCGAGGCCAAAACTTTGTATAGGAACTTTGCCCAAATTACTTGTCTAGACACAGGGAAGACCTAGGGAGCCAGGCTTTAACCAAGCCCCAGCTAGGATCTAAAAGAACTGAGAGGGATATACCATCACAGGTGAAATAGTGTTTTCATTTTGAGTCCAGGAAAGTTAATTTTCTACTAGGACAAAAACCCAAAAATTTTTATAAGAACATAAGAATTCGAAGTTCGTACAAAGTATTGTCTACAATGTCCAGCTTTTAGCTAAAGAAAAAAGAGAAGCAAAGAAAAGAGAAGTAACTTTCTTTAGGAAGCAAAGAACAAAAGAAAACATGACCCACATAGGCTCGAAGAAGCAGTTTTTAGAAAGGAATTCTGTGATATTGCTCTTCTGAGTTTAGCTGAGACTTCAAATCAGCAATTATGAAATAAAGGAAATCATATACACATATTATAAATATGTGAAAATAATGAAAGAAAAGTATGATTTCAATGAGGGGAAAGAAAACTGTAAACAGAAAATGAATGGGGAGTCGTAAAAGTGAAAGGTACAGTAAGCAAAATGTATAGTCACTAGATGGATACAGATTTAAAATGAGAAAAAGAATGAATGAATTTGACCATAAATCAATAGAAATTAACTATTCAAGCAACAGAAAAGAAGTAAAATTTTTTATAGAAATAAAGAATGGATTCTCAGAGACACAAAATGGTTCAGTACAGCTGTTCCAATAGGGGTTCAATATAGATGCTCCAAAATGAAGAGGGGAGAGAAATGGATAGACACATATTTGCCAAAATAGTGGAGAGAAATTTTACAAAGTAAGTGAAAAATCTCAAATTTTAGATCCCGAAATGTGAGTGTACCCTGAATTATATAAATTACAAGGAAAAAGTGGCTAGGCATTTCATAGTCTAGGTACTAAAAGCCTGAGTGGCAGAGAAAAATCTTCCCAGCAGCCTGACAGAGAGGATTCACCACAGAAGGAGTGAACAACGGAATGGCTGAAGAATAAGATCTCACTGGAGACAGTGGAGGGCATAAAGGTTTAGGAAACACATGTGAAGGGCATAAAACAATAAAAATAAGTTGTCAGTGGTCCATGGTTGTAGGAACCATTTGGACCTACTTCATAACTACCCATCCAAGCCCTCTTACTCCACAGCCACAATAGGCTTCCAACTTTAAAATAACAAAACAGAACTGTTCTTTCTTTTTCCCCTGGGAAAACCTGTGCATCCACCACTTGAAAAATGTCCTTAGTACCTGAGGAAAATTTCTAAAAATAAACATACACATTTTTACTAGCATAGCTCTCCTATAGAAATCTAATTATTAAGAAAAAATAGTGTTTTTGTTATATCAACATATCAACACTTTTTGATAGACATGGAAAAAATAACTTTATTTTGGGCACTATATTTAATCTTAACTGTAAACATTTTCTGAGAACACCATTTTTAGGCTTGGGTTGTGATTACTGTAGTGCTTAATAAGTTGTGATTAAGGTAGTGCTAGGAAAAAAAACTATGGGAAACTAAATACCTCATGCCATAAAAAAAAACTTTGCTTGAATGAATGTAATTTTATATTATCCACAGAAAACAATCCCATTGACCTATTTTCTATTTTTTAAATCAAGTCTTAAAGAGTGAACCAATCAGCACTTTGTCTGCCATGGCTCTGGCTCTTAGCCTGAGCTGAAATAATCTAATCATTCAGGGTATTTTGCTCTTTCAAAAAAAATTTTACAGCACATTTTGAGTGACATTTTCTATCAAAATGTTATCTCCTTTAGGCAATAATGTGCACTTATTTTTTAAAAATGACAGCTGACAGGGACTGTGTATGTATTGACTTTACCCACCCCCCCCTTTTTTTTTCCTTATGGGATGATAAAATTCGGAAGAATCAAATAAAATAATAATCAGTTTTTGACATGAGAGGCAATAATAGGACCTTAAACTTTTAAGAACATTAAATGGATTAAAGAGAAATGATCTTGTTTAAAGTCACAGATAAAGAATACAATGAATTGCTGCTATATTTGGAAAATAAATTATGTAACATTACAGTTGGAAAACTTAGATAATTTAATCTAGTTTGGAAATAATAAAACCAGGACTAAATACAGTATGACTTCTTATCATGGTCTTCTAATTCCTACACACATTCTAGAGACATATGTGTGTGTATAAAACTCAAGTGTAAATTAAAAAGGAAAAGTCATAATTGTGACAGTAGCCTGATAAATGTCATAATACATGATAATCAATTACAAAGTTAAACCACAAATGATTGTAGGCAGAAAATGATAAATGTTAACTTTTTTGGTGAAAGTACATATTCTTCCATTTGTTGTTGGAAATTTAAGAAGAATCTATGATTTACCCAGACCACTCAGGTAATAACATCCTTCTGACCCTCTCAATTTTATAATTGAAAGGGTCAAGCCCAAAATTAGTCGATGTTCTAGGGTAAGATTTATTCTGTCTTTCCTTCATGTTGATTTTCATTTCTTTCTCCCCCCGCCCAATTCTGTCCCCACTGGCCAGCTCTAAGTGTGCAAGACAAAACTGAATGGTGCCCTTGGTAGGTAGAGGTACTGAAATAAAACTTCTGGTCCAACTTTGTGGCTTCAGGCTTACTGAGCCTCAAGATGGTGAAAATCTATGAGGTTTTAGAGGTGCTTATGAGTTGCCAACTGTAAGGCTTTAATTATAATTCTTGTAAATGGCCAATTTACTTTTGCTGCAGCTAATCTTTCAGAATCCCCCCTTGGCTTTTATTCATCTTCTTTCTACCTCATGTTGACATTTGTTGTAGGAATCTCCTTGCCTTCTGGCAGTTACTTTCTTGGGCAGTGTGCTTAACATCTCTAGGACATCTTTTTTCTCCCTGCCTCCTTCCAGCCCAGAGAAAATTTATGAAGACAAATATCCCTTGCCCTGATTATTCTGGAGAATATCCTCCTCTCATGGAGCAACCACTTATATTCTGCCATGATCGCAAATGGTGGGGAAAGTCAGGCAACAGTCCATCTATTCTCTCAATTCAGGGACATTCCCATCTCTCTGAGTACCCCCTGAAGGAAATAGTACTAAGCTTGAGGGAGGAGGTAGAATTTGTCCCTCTATTACCCCCTTGAGGCTGTGTGAAGGGAAGAGAAAATGGGAGCATGGGCTTCTCAGAGCCCTCCAAGTCTCTTTGAAGACATGTTACATGTATCCTGTTCTCTTTTCTCTCTACTCTGCTTTTTTAAAATTTGTGACATGGCTGAGGGGTTCAAGAGATGGAAAACCAATTTCTGGGAATGTCATCTGTCAAATATGACTGTACTAATCTGTATCTGGAATTTCATAGGTATTTCATATTTATGTCCTGATTGAAATAGAAATTTTAACATTATCTAGCAAGGCTATAATGCTGATGTGATTATCTTTCAGTGCATTGTCTTACAATTTCAATTTTGTTATTTCTCCAGATTACTAAAAGTGCAATTTGAGAGAGAAAAATTTTATAGACTTTAAATATTTCTTTTTTAAAAGATTTTATGTATTCATTTTTAGAGAAAGGGGAAGAGTAGGAGAAAGAAAGGGAGAAAAATATCGATGTCTGGTTGCGTCTCATGCACCCCGTAGTGCGGACCTGGCTCGCAACCCAGGCATGTGTCCTGACTGGGAATGGATCTGTCAGCCCTTCGGTTTGCAGCCTGCACTCAGTCCATTGAGCTACACCATGCGAGGCTAAATCTTTCAATAAATATTGTGAACATATTTTCTACAGACTTTCACTTCTAGCACTTTTGTATAGGAGTACTCATAAATAAAATGCTGTATTTTATTACAATTAAATTTCTTTATTCACTGTTAATATAATATTTACAGGAAAATTTCTTAACAGTAACACACATGTCTATATGTACATACACATATGTACACATATATGTATATATGACTTCAAATAAATCTTTTTTAGTTAACTCATTGGTGTATGATATTTTAGAACATCATCCTGAAAAATTCCATACTTAATATTGCCACAGCTTTCTCTACCTAGTTGCGCCAAACTGACCTTTCACCACAGGACTTAATGGGATTTAAACAGTGAAAAAGCAGAAAGTTTTCAATATACTACAGATCCTGAATGTGCCATTCAGTAGTTCAAGAATTCTCTCAAATTTTATGACAACTTGACATTAATTTTATGACATAAAATTAACTTTATGACAATTAAATTATTAAATTTAATAATTTTATGACAATTATGAATCTTCTATTTCATGATCACATACTTCTCTATTACTGCATTTATTTTTTTACTTATTTCATCAGTATTTTATAATATTCTATACATGTGTCATATATATATATATATATTAGGTTAGATTTATACTTAAGTATTTCAGGGTACTTGGCACTTATTATAAAGTCACATGTATAATTCTACTTCAAATTCTACTTCCTCACATCTAGTGTATAGAAACACAAGAGATTTTTGGTATATGGACCTTGTCTCCTGCCTATATGCTGAACTGAATTATTAGTTCTAGTAGCTTTAGACATATAATATTTGGAATTTTCAATGTAGTCACATATATTTTTAGCAAAGACACAACTGTGTCTTTTCTTAAAATACATTTTAAGAAAACATTTTTCAAAGGTGTTTTCATTTAATCCTTACCATAAACTCTAGAAGGGGAATACATATTCATATTTTATAAAATGTAAAGAAGTTCAGAGAATGATGCTGACTTTATTTGAAGGCAGATTCTTCTCCAGCTTAATCATCCATATTTATTGTTAATGTTTTTGTGATACTTTTCATAGTAATGCTTAGGAATACCTTCCCCTCCTGTGAGGTTCCAGTTCTGTAAAGTTAAAACTTTCTACTTAACCTTCTAGGAGTAGTTTCACTTAGGTTCCAGAATAAGTATATGGTCTCTCTCTCTTGAGAGTAGAGGATAGGAGAGTTTCCTAATTTCAGAGTTTCTCTTCTACAATGGTGCACACAGTATGTGCCCTCACAGAGTCACCTCTTGGCATTTGGGGGCCCCTGGGACATGTTTGCCCTGACAACTGTCTTTGCTGTAGGTAACAAACTCTCTTTATCTATTACCCACATTCTTGTGTTTTTTTATCATTAAAACACACACATGTGTATATGCATGTGTATATCTATGTGTGATATAATTATTATTAATTGGATAACTGTAACATGGAACTTATTTTACATTTAAAGAACATAGCCTCTTCTTTGCAGAGGCTGTGAGCAGAATAAGTACAGCTGGGGATAATGCTTAAAGATAGGTCAATATACATTACCTGACTGGACTATTGTAATGTAAAACTAAAACAAAGCAAGCAAACAACAACAACAAAAACAGTTATAAAGATTAAAAAAAAGACACAGTTGTGTCTTTGCTAAAAATATATGTGACTACATTGAAAATTCCAAATATTATATGTCTAAAGCTACTAGAACTAATAATTCAGTTCAGCATATAGGCAGGAGACAAGGTCCATATACCAAAAATCTCTTGCGTTTCTATACACTAGATGTGAGGAAGTAGAATTTGAAGTAGAATTATACATGTGACTTTATAAGTGCCAAGTACCCTGAAATACTTAAGTATAAATCTAACCTAATATATATATATATATATATGACACATGTATAGAATATTATAAAATACTGATGAAATAAGTAAAAAAATAAATTCAGTAATAGAGAAGTATGTGATCATGAAATAGAAGATTCATAATTGATAAACTAGTTTCTCCAAATTGAAATATAAATTTAATGTGATCCCAATCAAAATCCCACCCAGCAGAGTGTTTTATAGAAGTCAGTATGTTGAACCTAAAATTTACATGGAAAAATTTTTTAAAATAGAATGTTCAAAATTATTTTGGGAAAATACTTGTGGAATCCACTGCATTTTTAACACTTAGTAATAAGGTAAAATAATCAAGACAGTGTGGGACTAGCAAAGTTATAGTAACAAACATAAATGAAGCAGAATGAGGGAGCCCAGAAATTTACCCACATATAATTGGTCAATTTATTTTTGTGAAAGTTGAAAAGGAATTTGAATAGAAAAGAAAGATTTTTTGAATCAGTGGTATTAAAACAACTGGGTGTTTATATGTTAAAAAATGCTCCTTGATCCATGGTTTGTAACAGATATATCAATTAATTATTTTTATCTATTTATGTTTGTATCTGTGCAGTTTTTCTCTATGTATTCAATGACTTCATTAATTGTAAAACAATATTTGCATTAGCTAAATATCTAATATTTAGATATTACCTAATATCTAAATATTAGAAAATATTTTTTATTATCTCTTGTGAGGTAAGTGGACTCTCACCTCAAAGTCTCTTATATACATGTCCTTTTTATGGACTAAAGATAATTGGAAACTGTCCTTAGAAATGAAATTCCCAACCGTATCTGTGAGACTATAATATTTTTTGTTCTGATTTATGAGAAAATGTCTTCCCTCTCTCGTTGTTTTTTTTTTCATGTTGTTAAATAGAGGTTGTGTGTACTGCTTCTATGTATGTGATCCTTACCTGAAGATATAAATGTGTGCTGGGAAAATTATTCTTGTAAAAAACATTAGTGTAGAAGCAACAACTCTCTACCCTCCCGTGTTTATCAGGTGTCCTTTGGTTTGTTGCCATGGTCTGTTGCCTAGGACTCACCTCTTCCCCTTGCATCCTGAAGATGATGCTGGGAAACAACCATCTGTCTTTTCACAAGTGATTTGTCTGAAACCTCATTTCCCAGCAGGTCCCAACTAGTTATGTTCTTTGAAGTTATGCTTTAGTGAATCCATAAAATGCTACTTCTGCCCTCTCTACCTTCCCAACAATAGTTATAGGAAAGAAGCATCTTTATTCTTGGTGGTATGATAAGATTCGATATTGTAGAAAGCTTCTCCTAGAAGACACTTCTAAAAATTCAAAACCATACTGTAGCATCTAAATCTTATTCTAGAATTTAATTTGGCAGTAGAGACGTATCTGTAGAATTCTATTTATGTTAGTCAGAGTTAATATTCAAGTAGATATATTTAAAAGACCTTTTAAAATAAAAATAGTACATTTGGATAAACAATAAAAGTTGAACTAAAAGGAAAAATTATCAGAATTATTGAAAAATAATGCTTTCAATGTGACATTTCTTAAGTCTATGATATGAATTTTTTATCAGGGAAATTTTCAACAGTTCACTTCTCAAGATGACTTTTTACTTATACACAGAATCAGAGGGTTAATGAGCAGTGGGGTGGCCCACACCTTCAGCTGTCTTAGATGCTAGACATAGGGGTCCAAACTGGGAAAGAAGAGTCTAACTCATGACCCCAATATGAAAACATTTACCCCAAGGGCCAGTGTGTCAACCATTTGGATTTGGTTGCCTTGGCCTTGTGCAGAGCCAGCTCTGGAGCCCTTATCAGAGCAACACTCTGCATCAGGATGGAGTCCTTGGTCTTTTCTTTTACATACCAGCCATCATTTTAGGGGTAAATCAGGGAAAAAATGCCATAATCTCAAAATTGCAATCACTTGAAAAACTTGCTAACCATCAGGGTTTTAAGAATAAAACCAATGAATCAGTTGTCAGTTCTGTACCTGACTAAAAACAAAAACAAAAAACAATGAAAAACAAAAGCTTTGTGGCTGCCCCAAATGCTGTTACCTCTTGGGCCTCATAAATAGCTTTGGAACAAATTTCTATAAGGGTAGATTTATTAAACAGAGGATTGTAGAGTCTTTCCTGAGTCTGGGAATGTCTTAAACCTAATTTCTTTTGGAGATTAGGTATACTTGCACATTTTTCTTAAGGAAAATTTTCATACATTTCAAAATATTTTTAAAGAATCTTCCCAATGAAAAGAAAATGCATTTATTTTCTCTTTTTTCTCTCTTTCTCTTTCTGTGATCCTCTCTCTCTCCTCACACACTGCTACTCAACTGCTTTGAACAAATAAATATATGTACACAAATATGCGTATAAAATATGCATAACTATGTGCATGTATGTGTTTATAAGTGTCCATAAATATAATCCATCTACAAAGTACCACTGAATGCTTGAAACTGTGTTAAAACTTTACATTTAAAAAAGAAATTGTTAAAATAATTCTGAGGTATATATATTTTTAAAGATTTTATTTATTTATCTTTAGAGAGAAAGGGAAGGAGAGAAGGAGAGAAATATCAATGTACGGTTGCCTCTCATGAGTCCCCTGCTGGGACCTGGCCTGCAACCCAGGCATGTGCCCTGACTGGGAATCAAACCTTGATTGTGTGGTTCACAGGCCTGTGCTCAATCCACTGAGCTACACCAGCCAGGGTAGAGCTATAACTTTTTATGTTCCAGTTTCACAGATATGGAAACTGAGACTAAAAAAGTTTAAATATTCAATGTCAGTTAGAAAGTGCTAAATCTGTATGTCTGCAAAATCTATGTTTATTCTACTCTCTAAGCAAATTATGTAAAGCCGTGGTCTTGACTAATGCCATAAATATGAAATGATCAGCAAAGAAAAGCTCACTTGTAATATTTGTGTACCAAATAGTATAACTAAAGTTACATAAATCTTTTATCAAATAATATATTTTTCATCCTTAACAGATAAAATTATACAAAGAGCACAACACCTTTATATTCTAGTTTATTTTTATCTTATAAGCATTATTTTTTGATAGATTATCATGGATTAAGCACTGGGTCAAGCACTTTATATACATATATTTTATGACTTTACTAAAAACATATAAATGGTCCTATTTCCTCTATAAATGAATATTTCAAGTCTTAAGAGAATTTAAGTAATGCCTTTCAAAATGGTCAGTTTTTCCATTTTACAGATAAGAAAACTGAAGGACAAGATAATTTGTAACTTGCCTGAGGACACACCTTTACTAAGTAATACAATTGGGACAGAAACCCATGTTTATCTGATTGTGCAGGATGGGACTGGACGAGTTGTAGGTAGGGAGTATAATGAATTAACTCACAGGCTCTGGAACCAGACTGTCAAGTGTATATTCTGATTATTTCACTTGATAGCTGAGTGGACTTAGCTCACTCGGGGCAAGATAATCAACATTTCTTCTTCATCATCTTTTTTTTAAAGATTTTATTTTTAGAGAGAGAGTAAAGGAGGGAGAAAAGAGAGAGAGAAACATTAATGTGCCAGAGAAACAGAGATTGGTTGCAACTGGGAACCTGGCCTGCAATCCAGGCTTATGCCCTGACTTGGAATTGAACTGATGACCTTTCAGTTAGCAGGCCAGTACTCAGTCCACTGAGCCACATGAGTCAGGGCCAATTTTGTCACCTTTAAGATGGGGATATTGACAATACCTAGCTCATGGGGTTTTTGTAATAAACTCTACGTGTTAATTAATGTAAATTACTTAGAAAACTGCTTAGCATATAAATGGGTACTCAGTGAATTAATATTTAACTGTTTACCTTAACCACCATTATGTTTATTATATTGTTATTTTATTATTATTTTCTCTCATTTTTTTGTTTCAATTTGTGGTAAAACTAATAAGTTAAAAAACATCACCTATAAACACCCATAGTCATAAAGCATATTGGGGTGTCTTAGTTCAGACTGCTATAACAAAATATCATAAACTGGGTGGTTTATTAACAGATCTTTTTCCACATTTTTGGAGATGGGAAGTCTGAAATCATGGTCCTGTGTAGCTGGGTTCTGCTGAGGATCCTTTTCCTGTTTGTAGCCCGTCAACTACTTGTGCTTTGGATAATGGCATACAAAAGAAGGCTCAGTTTGAGCTGCTTTCTGATGAACATATACGCATATCCTTGGCTTTGCCAGAATAGCAATCACCAGAGCTGAACCCAAGGTGCAACACGGTTCCTTGGTCTTCTAGAAGCAATGACTATGTGAGATATCTGGTAAATGGGCCCAAAAGCAATCTTATACCTAGACAGACAGGCTAGTGTCAGGTGTGGAAACCAGGTCCTCAGCCTTGCATGGGTATTAGATGTTGGCTGAGGGAGGGGTGCCACGTGTGCAAAACTGTCTTAAGGCTGTAATGAAGAGGACCTGCATAGCAGAGGGCAAATGGAGACAAATTTGTCTGAAGGGACCATAAAAGTGGGAATGTGCAGCTGCTTCAGCTACTATCAGCAGGTCTACAAAATCTGGTGATTAAAAGTTACCCTGGAAGACTAAACCTGAGGACTGTAGACCTCAGTGGTTGCCAGTGAGGATAACTGTGGGTAAGGCACCTTTTCCTAGTGGTGCCTACATCTAAATCTGTTACAGCAGGAAAAAAGGGGAAGCACAGAATCTTTGTACAGCAGAGCTGAAACCTGAACTTACAGAGAAATCATGAATTGGTCATAATGCCCCTTGTCATAATACACATTGTCTTCATCAAGCTCAAGAGATAAATGGCATTTAGTTATAGAATATTTAAATAAATTTGATAGCTGTACACCGTGATCTGTGGCTAAAGAGTCTTCCTTTGCTTACTTATAGTACAGTAATCGGCAAACAATGTTTCCATCGTACTCATTCTAATCACTCAGTTCATGGAACTGGCCATCCCTGCAGGGAAACACACTCCACCTGGTCACTGAATGTCCAAATCTGTTCAGTTAATCACTCTGAGCTAACAAAGTGTTCTCACAATATGATTTATTCTTCCTGAGCTCTGGACTCCCTGATGCCAGGTCACTACCTCTTTGAGAAAGTATATTCCCTTCCCAAGTAAGACCTGTTCCTCAACCCTTACAGATTTTACGGGTTATTGTAAGTTGATAGCAGCCTGAAATATATCACTATGTTGGTGGCAAGAGGAACAATGAACATTCATTGGGTTCTCTCTATTCTATAGGTTCTTATTATGATCTGTGCTTCTGTTTTGAATGGTAAGTACTCTTACCTTGTTTTAGAGATAAAGAAGCTAAACTCAGAACATGAGTCTTGCTCAGTTACGTTGTAAAACTAATATCAAGCCTGGATTTCTGTAAGCATGTCAGACTTACTTGTACCACAGAGTATCCACGTAGGTGGCTGACTGGCCTTGGTCCACATTCTTTGAGAGAAAATCTGTCCTTGCTCCCCTGGTCCAGCATTGGAACAATCCAGTTTAGTGAATCAGATCATTTGGCATAGGTCTGGGAATTGGTATTTTATTAATGTTTTTGATAATTCCTGTATACTTAAATTTTTAACATTGTGTTTTCCTTATGATAGAACTTTTGTCTGAAATGCAAAATGCATAAGAGAAGTTAAAATTTACCAACTGTTTATGATTTCCAGAAAGAATATCCTATTTGGCTTTTAAATAATTGCTAAAATAATGTTCTATTAGCCCAGTATTTACTATCCAAAACTTAAACTTTAAGGTCAAAACAAAAAATCACTAGGAAATCTTGAAAGAGTCCACACCATATAATTTCAGCCTTTACTCCAGCTTCACTTGGTATTACAGTACTTTCAGATGTATTGTGGCATTACTATTTCATCATCTTTCAGGACTTCTGTAAGCCTAGTGCAGAATGATTAAAGGTAACTTTTATCTAAGGAAAGAAGTCCACCTTTAGCAAATGTAATATATTAAAGAAGTCATTAAATTAAATTTTTTCATTATCTCGGCTGTAGCAACTTGCCCCTGTACTTGGTCAATAAAACTGTTATTTAACATTTAAATTAATGATTATCCTTTGACTTTTCTCAATAAAATATCCTATGGGTTGATAATTAGACTCTCATAAGTCTCTCTTAGCATCACTTGTTATTGGCCTCTGCCATTAGCAAATCTTGTATGTAACTCTGTTTATAGCCACTTATTCCCAATGGGTCTGCTAAGCTATTTCTTATATGAAGAATAATACAGAGAAATAGAAGTGGATAATTAATGTATATCCTAGATTAAGTTAATTTCCCTAAATTTGATTATTTTGTGAAAATACTTCTGCCTTTATTATTTTAAGTTTATGATTGTAACTATTTACATATAATGTTAGTTTAGCTGTGGAAAAGAAATGTCATATACAAAATATACTGCTTATGAAAATTTTTCCTCAAAATTATATGTAATACCTATCAATATTAACATACCAGGAAGAAGGAGATAAGTGCCATTACTTTAATTTGGAGAAAAGAGAGCCCCATGATAAGTATGGTTTAACTCCAAGAAGTACAAACGAAGATGAAGGTTTTATTACTAGGACACATAAAACTCTGTGATTAATTCATGAAGGTAAACAGTTATAAATGAGCAATTATGAGTTATTCACTTATTTAAAACACAGTATGAGAGAGAAGGAGGAATAAGAGATTATATAAGAAATATAAGTTTGAGTTAGAATACAGGATAATGGTCTAAAGAATTTGCATGTTTCTCTGCAGACTGAAGTTACATGAATTGAGCACCTATGAAATCTATTGCAATAAGCTTGTTACACACATTAAATAATAAGTCTCCTGCCTATTGATCTAAGGTCTTTGCAGCTGTTTCCTTCTCTCAGAGTAAAGTCAAAAGAATATTTTTGAGCAAAAATTATAAATCCTCTCCCTATTGTGAATAGGCTGAATTTAGACTACTTAGTAAAGACAAATTTCCATTTTTAAAAGACTGTATTATGTTGTTAATGTGGTTTACTACCATGAAGAGTAACTCTAACCAGGCTAATGAAGTCAGCCAAGTAGAGTTAATTGCCAAAGTAAAAATTAGTAGTGTTAAATTAATGACTTACATGAAAATCTATTTTAAAAGGTCTTTGACACAAACAAAATAAATCATACTTTTATAACATTGATTACATTTCTAAATCAAGTTGAGAAACATCCTTCTTCACAAAGTACATACATAAAAGGACACAAAGTACATACTTTAGACAGTTATAAACTGCTTTTGTATATATTATTAATATTTCCAAATTAATGACTATTACAAAAAAAGCCAGGTATTTACTTTGGGGAAATTAAAAAAAATTTGCTAAAAGGAAACTGATAAAATACACCAACTGAGGAAGATTTTTCCCCTCAAATAACACGTACTATAATATGAATTCATAATATCTATAGCATCTTAGAAGTCTTAATTAGGTTTATATAATATTCTTGAGAGTAAAATGATATTATAAGGACTCATGACATGAGTTATAGAACCAACTGTCTCTTCTTTCTATCGGTCAAATAGTATTCTATTGGGTAATTTTACCACAGCTTTATTATCCATTCATCTACTGAGGGAACTTGGGCTGTTTCCAAATATGGCTATTGTAAATAATGCTGCAATTAATATAGGTATGCATATATTCTTTTGAATTAGTGTTTCTATCTTCTCCAGATGTATTACCAGAAGCAAAGTGGCTGGGTCATGAGGCAATTCCATTTTTAGTTTTTTTGAGGTAACTCCATACTGCTTTCCATACCAACAGTGCACAAGGGTTTTTTTTTCTCCACATCTTTGCAAACACTTGTTTGTTGATAGCTGTTTTGACAAGTGTGAGATAAGCCAGTCAGAGGAAGACAAATGACATATGCTTTTATTTATATGTAGAATCTAATGAACAAAATAAACTAATAAACAAAATAGAGACAGACTCATATACAGACACAGAGAATATACTACTTTCAAGCAAGGAAAGGAGTTGGGGGTGCTGGGTGAAAAAGGTGAAGGTATTAACAACAAGAGCAACAAAAACCTAATAGGCAAACCACAGTGTGGTGAATACCAGAGGGAAACGGGGATGGAGGGGAAGTAGACAAGGGTACAAGGAGGAAAACGGTGACGGAAAGAGACTTGACTTGGGGTGGTGAACACATAATACAATACTCAGATAATGTATTATAAAACTGTACACCTAAAACCAATATAAATTTATTAACTGATGTCATGCCAATAAATTCAATTAAACATAAATCAATTAAAATAAAAGAATTAACTGTCTCAGAAACCAAGCTCAAGTGTATCAATACAGTCTAAATTTAAATGAAATTTGTCAAACCAGCTTGCATCCTTGTCAGAAAAGTACACATTTCACATTTCAAAAGATATGATATAATATATTTCATAGACTACCTAGACTAATAATAATAGTAAATACATATATATAATAAGAATATCCCCAAGTTCCAAGGAAAACATGATTATTGTGTAGCTATGGTAATGGTAGCCACTATAACGAATTTGAACATGCCTAATTCTGTATTTGTGATAATACATAGCTACTAAAAACATTTTTAAAGCAGAATTAACAATAAATAATAACTTACCTCAGTGAACACCTTTTTGCATGCTTACCAAATAATGAGGTCTTCTTGATTCTAAAAGTCAAGCAATTAAATTGGACTCTCTTAGGAATGTTAACTATTCCACAGCAACTCACTGTAATTAAATTATGTCGGCCAACTTGGCAGTAACAGTCTACCAGCTCTGGGATTCCATACTGTCAAAATGTTCTATAAAAAAATCAACAGACTGCTGTCCTCAGAGAGACTATGCTTGACTGTTGTAAAAGTACATTTAGGTTTTCTTTATTCTTTATTATATGTATTCTTTATTTTAGATGTTAAATAAGCATTTCATTCTTTGAAAATTCTAGAAATGAAACCAAGATCGTGTTGAAGATCTTGGCCTTTTAGAATTATCAGTAGGCATGCGCACACTGCTCTGTGTCCAAATTCCATTTGCCTTTACATTCGCTTCCAGAAGAGTCAGTCTCAGCGGCACATGAGCTTCCTCTTGTTCTAGAATTTTTAGGCCAATATGTCTTTGTAGAACATCACCTAGGCCTTCATATAAAGTAATTAGATCTTTCATCACTCATTCTTGACTACACTGATAAGAATCTTAATGCTCCTTTTCCCCCGTTTCTGCATAACACTGTGTACGAAGTTATCTACTTGGAATTTTCGAGTGGTAAATTACTGGTTGAGTGACCTTTGGCATGCCTTTGAAGCTCTCTGCGGTTTGGGTTTTCTCAGATAACAATCCCTACTTCGAAATTGGGTTGTGACATTTAAGTGAAATAGCATGAAAGAAAACAAAAAAAATGCTACATAGTAATAACTGTTATAGAATCTGAATGGTAGGCCCGTTTTACAGAGCAACACATTTTAGCGAAATAAGTCCTTAAAGTACTGCCGTATCTTGTTCCTAATCTCTATCTACAATTTAAGCAAGCTTAAGAAAAATGATACTTCTTTCAATTTTAGGTTTTAGGTGACATGTTTGTGCATAAAATTTGAATGTATATTTTTTATTTCTCAATCTATTTTCTTTGTATTTTATCTATCTTTCTCTTTCTATTTTCATTCCTTGAGAGGCTGTAGAGTATAGAGAACAAGAGCACTGGAAGTTATATAGTGAAAAACCAAAACTTACCTTTGAAGCAGCAGCAATGGATAGTGCAGAAAATAAGGCTACCGTTTAAACCTGCAGAACGCAGGACAGGGAGTGAAAATTACGTCATTCAAGTCCTCAACAGGTTTTCCTCATTCCAGAAAAAATGGTATTTACTTAAAGAATAAGGAAATGAAGAATATATAGTGCTTTTTGAGGGCATTTTTTATTGCTGAATTCTATGATGTCAAATTAGGAGAATAAAAATAAGTTAATGTTATTTAAGTCAAATCCATTTGTATTCTTAAACTGTAACTTATGCAGTAGAACTTTCTTAAAAGAGTTTTAACTTCCCCAATAAAGAACAAAGAAATAAGCTTATAAAAACATTTGTTCATAGTACTGAATTTGAAGATTTAAATCTAGCAGTTCCCTGAAGCAACACACTTAAATATTATTAAAAAACTAAAAAAACTGCAGTGCATTTGCTTTGTCAGAAAATGAGAACTGACATTACAATTTTCAAAAATTTATATCAGCACTGGAAATACTAGATTCTTGAAAATTTCAAGGGTAAAGAATTATTACAGAATATAAACTGTTATTTTTAATTTAATTTATTATCCTGTACATTATATAATGGTTATGCTAATTGTATATATAATCATCTATTACATTTTCAAAACAAAGTTTTGCTAAGTCATTTTCCAAAGTAACAAGTAGATGGCATTGTGTCACTATTCTTAACACATATTCCTAATATTAAAATTAAAGAAAAAATTCTACAAAACATCTTAGTTTTAAAAATTATAAAATGAGTAAATAAACCTGTTTGTTTTCTAATAATCTAACTATTTGAGTCTTCCTGAATTTAAAAGAAATACAATTCTAATGATTTTCCTGAAATAATCATTTTCTGAATTGACATTAAATAAAGAAAACTGCTTAACACAGCAAGTAAAATCTTTAACATAAAACAAAATATATTTTATTTTATGACATTTAAGACTCTCTAAAGAGTTCTAGTTTATGATGAAATATTAAACTATACCAAAATATACTTTCTAAGCCCGAGCCTATGTAAATGAACAAAATCACTAACATAAGAAAAGGAAATAGTGGCGTTACCCACCTCACGGTGAAGAGACCCTTCTAACTAGAATCATATTATTTAAAAAGCATTCACAAGGGAAAAAGTCAATAAGGCATTCTAGAAATCCATGTTTAGCTCTTACACAGACATACAGAAAAAGAAGCAGAAACCATTTAAACCTCCCTAATAGATATCATTTTCAGGTGTATCACATGTGATGCCTGCCTTTCTAAGAAAAAGCCCAGAGTCTTTATTACCTAGGATCATCACGAGGGCAAATCTACCAGGATTCAGCATTTTGCGATCTAAGTGGAAACAACCGATGAGGTTGTTTTTATTTACAGAGTTCCCTAAATCGAATCAATAAATTGGTTCCACACTATCCTCTGTCTCTTCCCCATGCCCTAAAAAGTTGGTGTGTGGTCCCACAATAAAATCTTGACACTGGGAGTTTCTAAACCATCATTAACCTTCATTGTAGTTCAAAATAATATACTATATACTTGGAGGTCGTTTTTCAGTTATGTAATTTGTTTCATAATTTTGGCAGCATAACATTATGATTGACCTTGGATAACCATTGTAACAATTTCATCTGAATTAAGATACAAAGTGGCTTTTAAAATATGTTCTAGTGATACTGATTCATAAGCTTTTATCCTAATTTTTATTCCAGTCTGTTGTCACAGGATTCCAAGTGTAAAATTACTTGAGATCATTATCATTTTGTTGTGCAATAATATGTGTATGGTGCAGTTGCCTCATTATAGCCTTTATAGTACATTATTGAAATGGGTAGATACTAATTGACCCGTCTGTTTGTAGCTTAAAGTTTAATTTAAAATATCAAAATGGACTTGGCGGAGCCTAGTGACATCATTGGGTTTTCTTCCTGAATTCCTGCTTAATAAGTAGAACAATGTTTGTGGGAATTCAGGGAGTTGCTGCACTCATTTTGGATGACAGCCATCTCACAGAAAACAATGAAGATGGAAAACCAGACATGATTCTTTAGTCTGCAATAGTACAAACAAGGGGATCGTTGGATATCTTGGTTCATGAGGAATTTAGTACCCACTTTTCTTGCATGGAAGACCTACCAAGTTCTCAGTTGAAACAGAAACAAGTGCAGAAGAGTATGTTGAAGACGCAGAAGTGAAGGATGTACATGTTGCTATAATATGGGCTTGCGATTTCTTCTCTTGAAATTCACTCTGCCAAAGGGATATGCTGAGGTTCTGGAATCCGAGCAAGTATTGAGTAGGAGATGAATAGAGGCAATTTGTGATTGAAAGCAATGATTCAATTCCGTTACTTTAAATTCTAATAAGGAGTTACGTTAGATACATTCAAGGATAACATTATTTTTAAACTGATGAGTAAATCGAAGCACTTCTTAGGATTTCCTCTATTCATAAAACTGGGAGACACAACACAAAAACTCATGGCTTTTAAACTGTATTGCACTTTTTATATTCAAAACACAGATTTCTTTTTCCCTGAAGTTAGAAAAGAGCATTGATCAACAACAACAAAAGGTCAGCATAAAATGTATATTCTACTAAAGAAAAAAATTAGATAACTTCAGGAATCCTGGGTACTCATGAGGGAAAAATGTAGTAGGACAGATTGATTTCATTAGGCTGCTTCTTAACATAAAGGGATCAAATGCATACACTTTGATGTTTGAGCTAAGACCTAAACAGATAATAGTCGTCTATTACGAGTCATCTATACTGACTTCTGAGACGGTGCCTTTTTCAATTTGCTATAGTTCTGTAGGCTCGTTCACTTAAAAAAAAGAGCATACATTTACAATATGTGTGGATTTATTTACTCATTAATTTTAATCCACATGCTTAATGATACCACAAAAATATTAGAAGGATAAAATGAAATTTGTCATTTTTTAAATTACAAGGATAAGAGAACTTTAAATATCATTTACTGGTAAGTATTTCAAGGCACAATATGAAATGTGTTGTTCATTGTTAACAGCAGTGGTTATAAATCCATATTGAAGCTGGTTTCCATGGGGATTCCTGACTTGACGACTGACTTATCAGATGTAATTGCATCACTACTGTTTTGCGTGCCTGAAGTATGACACTAGAATTGTGCCTAGTGTCTGATGATCATTTTCTTTTTGTTCACTTATGCTTGCCTTTTCAGTGACACATTTGGTCTGTGGTTTCTTGGAAGGAATCTTACACATTTGCCTATTTTGTGAGAATAAATTTAGTTAACACTGTACAGTGTACTCCTGAATTCACGTACCATGGCATGCTTAGTAGCCCTCAGTGAGCTGCAAGAGAATGAACTGAATCGGGGAGGCACTGCTGTCAAGCACTCTCTCCCCTGGAATTTCCACCTCCCTTTTTGGTACTTCACACATCCCACCTGTCATGTGGTACCGGAGATCAGGACCAAGAGAAAGCCACAGGGCCAACCTGTGTACTAAATACTAGTAAAAGAGTTAACTTTCAGGTGTAAAAGTAGAAACATAAATTCTATTCTACTATTTATCTCCTTTAATAGATGGTTTTCAATGCTCTTAGGGGAAAACTCTGGTGTTTTCCTATTTGGACTGGAGGGAGGAGTTCAGGCTGCTTGGAGGTCAATGGGCATTTCACTTAGGAAAATGTTTTGCCCCACATGAGTTGTATTTACTATTGGATCCTTTACCACAACACAGCTGAAACATCCAGGCTATTGTACAAAAAAGCCAGACACCCTTTTGGTCCATGTATGTATGTGTGTATGTGTATATATATATATATATATATATATATATATATATATATAATGAGAGATTAATAACTAAAGTGTATATTATATATTATACATATATAATTTATATGTTATATATATTAATTTATATATATATATATTAATTTATATATATTAATTTATATATTATATATATAAAATGAGAGATTAATAACTAAAGTGTCTGCTAGGTAGAGATAGTATTGATTCTGATAAATATCAGTCACACTTTAGCATTTATCTACTTAACTTAGTGGTTGATTAATATGATATATTAAGAAAATATTTCCCAGTAGTAGAGTTTCTCAAACACTAAGATTAAAACATAGCCCTGGCTGGTGTAGCTCAGTGGATTCAGCACGGGCCTATGAAGCAAAGGGTAGCTGGTTCGATTCCCAGTCAGGGCACGTGCCTGGGTTGCAGGCCAGGTCCCCTGTAGGGGACACATGAGAGGCAACCGCACATTGATGTTTCTCTCCCACTCTTTCTCCTTCCCTTACCCTCTCTCTAAAATAAATAAATAAAATATTAAAAAAATAAAAATAAAATATAGAAGGTGTTTCATATTAGGTGTATTAGTCAGGGTCCTCCGGAGAACAGAACCAATAGGATGTAGACACACAGACACATGCATGGAAGATATACATATATATGGAAAAAATTTATCGTGAGAAATTGCTTCATGCAAACACGAAGTCTGACAGTCTCTAGATGTTCAGGGTGAGTCAGCAGGCTGGAGACTCAGGAAAGCCGATGGTGTGGTTCCAGTCCACACCTGAAGGCCTGGAAACCAGCCCATGGTGTACTTTCAGCATGAAGACCGGCAGGCTCAAGGCCCTGGAAAAGCAGATGTTTCCATTTGAAGTCAACCAGGCAAGAAGAACTCTCTGGCACTTGAGGGAATATCAGCCTTTCCATTCTCTTCAGGCTTTCAACTGACTAGGCGAGAGCTATCTGAGTGTCTTAGTCTATCATTTTAAATGCTAATCTCATCCAAGAACCTCCTCACAGAAACCCTTAGAATAATATTTGGCCAATATCTTTCCATTCTGTAGCCTGGTCAAATTGACACAAAAACTAATCATCACATTAACCTTGCAGTAAACAGGACATTTGAAAATCCCATTCACATTTAAAGATCACAGTCATTTTTATTTCTGCTAAATATTTCCTTAAGAGAAAGATCTCCTTTTGAGTTGTCATTATTACAAAAATGATATTTCATTAAACCTAAATAGCTGCTACATCTTTCCTCTGTAATACTCCTCCTTGTAATTGGCAACAGAAGAGGGAAAAAAAGAAGAGGGCCCCTTCAGTGTTGTTTTTCTATGATATCAATATTACTGTAACATCAAGAAACTGTTCAGGATGTTGAAAGACCAATGGCAAAGAATCAGACTTTAATCATCAGCTATTAAGTTCTGAGTAAATACACTTTGCTCTATAATTGTTCTTTCTTTTTTCATTTCCCAAAATGCTCCAGGGGTAAAATTTTTCTAATTTAGCGCTAAATCTTATAATATCCTTAAATTTTGTTTTCATTTTGCTTTTGGGAAGGAGCGGAGATGGGCTGCAGGCTGCCAAAACCTTGACAGAGAAGTGCTTCCAGGCTGTGAGAAAATCACACTTCACAAAATACGCATTATAGCAGCCTATAAATCATAGTGCAAACTATATGCTCATATTAATAAAAGAAAAATAAGACCAAAATAAGTAAAATAGAGAAATATGAAATAGAAATAACAAAATACACTCATGAGAAAAAACAACTAAAAAAATTCAAGAGTATAAAACATAATTAAAAATTTGCATCTATAAAACCAATAATATGCAAAATAAAAATTTGCATCTAATACTTAAAAATATAAATAATATGCCATTCTCAGAATTCGGTAATTATGAAATTTCATACTATGGTTTTACATATTCCATGAATAATTTTGCTCCTTTTTTATCTGTATAACTCCTAATTATTTTGATGATGATGTGTGTCGAAGTTATAATTTATACTAATTAATACAAAGCTCTGTATTTTCATTCTGGGACTCCGTAGTCTGCACACTCTTCTCACGTTGCATGGAGACCTCCAGGCAACTAACCGATGGTATTTATTTTTGACTTCCTACTGAAAACGTGACGTCATTCCAGGAAGATCTGTTTGCAATTTCTATCCAGCTTATTTTTGTATGGATATATTATCATTTTAAAGTGTTATTTGTTTACCTAGTGCTTTATTCTTGATATTGAATATTACTAATATTAGGATCTAATCAAATTAAAAGTGTATAAAAATTAAGAAACATGTATTAAATTAATACGTATTTACATGTTTCAATAATACCTTTATCAAGTATACTCAGTCAAAGACAGAAATTTGATGTATTTTTTCTTTATTTCAATCCATCACTAATTTCAATACATTCCCCATTGCCTTGTATGATAATAGGCACAGAAAATATGACAAAGTCTCTGTCTTCAATACATTTGAGTTGACTGGTATTTTACCAGTCACACATTTATAAAGACAGTATTTATACAACTCCTTTTTGTGGTAACATACATAGTCATGTATAATATATTCAGATAATATATATACAATATTCATATTATATATCCACATTACATGTTGTATATTGTATATTATACATATACATCTGTTTTCACTAGGAAATGAAGAGCTTGAGATTAACCTATTTTCCAGATTATTAAAAATAGCCCTCTTTGAAAACCAACATTAAAATATTTTAAAATACTGAAATAATAACATTTTATTATTCTAATCGCAACATGAGTTCAAATAGTGAGTGTAGTCAGAGAAGTTAAACTATGTTCTTATAAAAAGATATTTTTCCATCAGGAGAGATCTTTCTCATCTCTACATGTGGGAATAGAAAATTCCTTTACCTCCGCTAGAGTCCTAAATAAATAACACCACATTTTCTGCAAAGTGCAAAAAATTACTGGAGAAAATAAAATAATTACTGGTATTCATAATGTGTTAGTCCATTCAAGGCACTGTACCAAATTTATCCTAAGCCAGGTGGTTTGTAGATAATACACATTTATTTCTCATAGTTCTAACGACTGGGAAGTCCAAGATCAAGACTCAGGTGGATTCAGCGTCCTAGGAGAGCCTGCTTCTTCACTGACAGCTGTCTTCTCACTGTAACCTCCAGTGGCAGAAGGGAGGAGGGCGACTGAGGGTCTCTTTTACAAGGGCACTGGTCGCATTCAACAGGGCTCTAGTCTAACGACCTAATTACCTCCCAAAGGCCCCACCCCCAAATCCTATCACATTGGGTTTAGTTTTTCAGCATATAAATGGAGGAAACACAAATATTCCCTCTATAACAGACAGTGAAGAATTAATAATTAGCATGTCTATTTTTGAGATTAGAGGATAATAAAGTGATGAAGGAAATTAAAGTGAAGCTAAGGGAAATGAAGTGTACAGAGAATCAGGGTAATTTTAAACTAACAATATTCATTGCATTGAGTTATTTAAACAATTCATAAATTAAGTGAAAAGAAGAAATCATATGCTTGTACAGGGCCGTGGAAAAGGGGAAGTTACCAAGTTAAACAAAAATTTTCTATTGAACCCTTTCGTATCTTATAGGAATAGTCCACTTTCAGATTTTATTTTCTCTTTCTATCACAGGTTTTTTGTAGTCATTACTTCAGAAGTAAAGTAATTTTGTTTAGAATGATTGGCAAGATCAGTGTAGTATTTATTTTTCTTTTATGCATTGATTTTATATAATCGACAGCTTTTGTGGGTCACATCAGTTTATACTCTCCAGAGCTCTCCGTGTGTTTCTGTGTATTGCTGTGTAATACATCTGTTGCGCAGTGCAGATCCTTTCAGAGCCATTTTTTTGTGTGTTTCTGTTCGGCAAAAAGGCTGAAAGAAAAACAGCTTAGAAGATAAAAATGAAACTGCTGCCAGGCTGCCGTTCTGAATAGGACTTGGAGGCCCCTTCACTTCTTTGAAACAGCATGTGTCAAACTTGTTATGAATCAGATTTTTATATTCAGAATCAGAATCCATTCAGTTGACACAGCTGAAGTCAAAGCCTTGAGGGTACAGTGCAAGATCCCCGCTTGGCATTGAAAAACTGAGTACTTATATTGAGATTTTTTCCCCAGATAATTGCCTCATTTTCAGTTGAATGCTGGGGTGCAGATGCCAAGGAAACCAGAATTCTCTTTTAGACACAAATGTAAAAAAATGTGATGTGACCTTTCTTCTTTTCTAAAAATTGCTTCCAGATGCATTAGCTACCTGTCAGTCTGCCTGCCCACTTTCCGATGTCACCAACTCCACCGCTTGAGGAAAGGAATAAAACAAAACTCCATATATAACCATTTTCTCAGATAAAACAATCCTTAAAATAGAGCATTGAGTTGAACTATGATGCCTTGCCTGTGAGCACTGAACTGGAATTTTTTTTAAAGCCTATATTGAGGAGTGGTGTTTTGAAGGAAAATCTATCACATTCAGAAGTGTCTTTAGTGAAATTCACATAGCAGTGTGTTAAGTGCGGGTACGCCACCTGGTGTGGCCACCTCCTTAGCTCTTTGTCCATGGAAACTTTTTAAGTGTATCATGGCATTTCTCACATGAATTATGAAAGAACATCCACATAGGAGTCATTTTCATAAACAGCTTTATCATCATGCATCTAATACCCCAAAATTCACAAGTGATTTTCATTTGGAATTTGTGTTTGAGCTCCTTGATTTAGAGAAACACTGACTCTTACAACTTTAAAGGCATAATTTGATCATAAAGTGAATTCTTATCACAGATTGATAAGAATTGGACTTCACCTTAATACAGATATACATGGTAAATATCATGGTTTAATAACAAATTGTAAAGTGTATAAATAAATAGCAAAGAACTTGTTCAACACATGTGCATACCCACCCCCCACACAAAATCTTGGAATTTCCATCCATTAGTTCCAAGCAAATAATAATTTAAACTTAACATTTTATGGTATTTTGATTTTAAAAATGATTTAGCATATTTTATTTTACTTGTTTATACAAAGAGTTAGAGAAGAAACAGGGTTTTTCATTAATATTTGTTTTAGGGAGGCACAAAGTGAAGCTCACAAAACTTCTCTGTGTAGAGGTTGATGCTAGTGCATAATAGGAGCCCGAGTGCTTTGACCCACTGGCATTTTTTCTGTTGTTGTTGTTCACCAAGTCAAATGAATGACCTCAGGATGGCATGATCTCTCCTTGATGGGAGTGTTTAAGGAACTAACAGTACAATTTTAATACATATTTTTGCATTAGTTACTTCTGTGAGAATTTATCACTGATGCAATAACAACAACAACAAAACCAAGGTTTTATAGATGCTCAGTCTTCTGGACTGACTGTTTGTGTGCCCCCAAAATTTGTATATTGAAGTCCTATTCCTTATGTGACGGTTTTTGGAAGGGGCCTTTGGAAGGCAATTAGTTTTAGATGAGATCATGAAGCTGCGGTACCCACAACGGAATGAGCGTCCTTATTAAGAGTGGAAGAGAGAACAGGACTCTCTCTTTGCCGTGCAGGGACACAATGGAAAGGGTGCATTCTGCAAGCCAGGAGGAGGGTTCGCACCTGTAAGAAGTCTTCTGGCACCTTGATCTTGGGGTTCCTAGCCTTCAGAATTGTGAGAGATAAATGTCTTTTCTTCAAGCCACCCAATTCCTATATTCTATGATAGCAGCCCTAGCGAACTAACACAATGAACAAAAGAAATTATTTATTAAAAAATATAGCCAAATTAACAACTTTTTTGTTTAAAGAGAACTAAAAAATTGAATGGATACTTTTGACAAAACACATTAAAATGCCCACAGGCCTGGAGTTATTAAGGCAAACTGTTTTGCCTTAATAATTTTATGATAAAATTGTATCTATAATAAATTTATAATTTCACTAACATTTACGTTGAATAAAGTAAATAAGTAGAATTATATTTGGTCATGCCTTATTAGTTTACAAAGCACAATTGATAACAAAATGTTTCACAACATTGATAAAATATTGACCATTATATATCTCATTCTTCTAAATGAGAAACAAATGCAAAATATGATAAAATATATTATGATTTTACAATTTGTCTGGAAAGAGATAAAAAGGCATTATGTGTCTGAAAGATTAATCACTTCACATAATAAAAATACGTAATATTGTTTGTAATTCTCAATCTTTATCTGGATACAAAAATGCTTTTTATAATTTTGGAAGAGGAACTTTTGCAGACTGAAATTATATATATACATATATATATCATGTTTTATATATATATAAAACAAAGTGATACATACATCACCTTTTATATATATAAAGTTTTATTCTTTTTATAAAGGATTTTTTTATATTTATACAAGAGATCTCTGTATATAAAAACAATCATATTCTATGACCTATATACATGGAAATTTAAATAGTTTAGCTTTATATTAAATATCTAGTAGTTTCTATTTCACAAATATATTTTATTTTTATAATAAAAGCTATATTTAGGGAAAATTATTTTAAAATTACTAAGGCAATAAGCCTATTAAGACCATTATATTTATTTGAAAAGAAAATATTTTAATAAACCCATTTTTCTTTTAATGTAACTACTATTAAAGTAAGTAGTAGGTTTAAAAGTATTAAAGTGATAAATGGCCAGCTGCTAAATATTAAAATCTGTGAAAATAATTAAATACTGATTTTAATGTTGAAGTTTCATTTTAATGTTAAAGTTTCATTAAACTTCACTTCATGAAGTTTCATTTTTATAAAAATTACATACTTTGGGGTTTTTAATCATAAAAGAATGAAATTTATCATATGTTAAAACGTAAATTATTATTAACTCTAATTTATGATAATATTCATAAAAATCTTTACGTGGAAGAACTGTTGTCAACGAAGTCGGATTCGACTGCCTGCCGCAGAACACAAGCGTAACACAGTATTTGTGGGGGTGAAGAAAAGGTTTTTATGAACGGGGCGTCCAACTTGGGGGAGGTGGGGGCTTCCAGGCTCCAAGCCATTCATTTCCGTAACATACAGAAAGAAGCCAGACACTCCCAGAACCAGAATCGGTGCGGAGACATCCGGCCCCATTCTTCTCTGTGTTCAGGGTCCTGAGGAGCTCCGCAGACAGGTTTCCATCTCTCCAGCTCCATGCTCTCTCTCCTCCCTCTCCCCCTGCCTGTCTGCCCCCACCTCTCTACCTCCACCTGCGGGGCCAGCCTCTCCTTTGTGTCAGCACAGCTCCTTCTGTCTCCTGGGGCTGGGGTGCACTGCCAGATCATGGCAAGCAGCGGTAGGAGAGGGCTCCTTCTGCAGGGCCCAGTCACCTAAGCCATGAGCTGGGGGCATCTGCAGGTTCTGTGACTTCGTAGCCACCCCCTTCCCCATCCACCCACCCACACACACAACCAGACAGGGCGAGAGGAAAGCAAAAAAGAGCTGAGTTTCTGCGTGCTCTGTCCTTTAAATCTTTCACTCCAGCCCTGGCTGGTGTGGCTCAGTGGATCAGTTAGGAGACTGGGAACCAAAGGGTCGCCAGTTCGGCTGGCTTTCAGGGCCCATGCCTGGGTTGAGGGCTGGTCAGGCGAGGGCCCATGAGAGGCAGCCCCACACTGATGTTTCTCTCTCTCTCTTTCTCCCTCACTTCCCTCCTCTCTATAAATAAACAAATAGATAGATAGATAAATAAATAAATAAATAAATAAAATTTTAAAAATGAATAAGTAAATCTTTCGCTCCAATATCCCATGCAAGGAGGAAGTGTCCAAATTCCCAGGCAATCTCGGCTGGGGTCCACCATGCGTGTCAGAACAGTGTCTCTGCCCTTCAGCGGCCACGATCCAAAAGTGGGAAGGGGGTTCTTCATGCCGTGCAGGGGCACAGCGTCTCTGCCCCGGGCAGGGCATCATCTTTTATACGTGACCTCTTCAGCTCATGCAGGCTCTCTGCAAGCTGTGTCATAGCTGCGTTTGTCGCTTACCTTCCCCAGGGGTATAGAAGCTTGTCACGTGGTTTCTCTTGCATTTTCAGTATGCTGGCCACCTTGGGGTTTCTTCTGACCCCCCTCTTCTTCGGGGACTGCAGCCTTGTGTGCTAGATGGGGGACCCTGATCCCCAGAGATTCTGGCCAGATTCACCCCATTACAGAACTACTCATTCATTTTCAAAACACTTAAAAATTATTTCACTGAGCTTTTTGCTTTCGTGTTTATATCTCTCTTGTTGAATTCTAGGCATTGTTACAGACTTTTATTTCTTTAGGCAAAGGGGTAAGAGTGAAACAGTGACAACTGATCTTGCTTTGCATGTGTTGGGATTTATGTCACCTATGCATTTCAAGATCACTTCTGTTGGCTACCTTAAAAAATTCCTCTTATTTTACAACCCGGTAAACCACATGGGAAAAACAAATTATGTGATGCACAATAAAAATGACACAGGAAGTGGCCACTAAGAAACAATAAACAAAGCAAGATGTTAAGGACACACACACAAAAATGAAAATAAAACAACTTTATCTATAAAGTACTAATTTCTACTTCTTTTATTTAGCAATTACCATTTTTATAGTTAAATAATATGTCAATTGTTTCTATTAATATTAAAGGTGGAGTCAAAGAGAACTTTAGAAGTGAAGCCATAACATAGTGCCTATATTTAATATTTATATTCTAGAAAAGGAGCAACTGAGCTGTTAATTTAGGTTAAGGTATTCTAAAACCTAAGAGTTAATGCAAAACTTGAGGCATGTCACTACTGTCTTAGAAACTTGTCAGAAGTCACAGAAGGGAGAGAGTTTGGTGGCTGATTATAAATGGAATAAAGGATCTGTGGAAACTAGATACTTGACGTCAAGCAGCTTTTAATCCACTGAACGTGATAATATTTTTTTCAAACCTAATATTAATAACTTTTTTTAAAAGATGTTATTTATTTATTTTTAGAGAGAGGGGACGGGAAGGAGAAAGAGAGGGAGAGAAGCATCAATGTGTGTTTGCCTCTAGTGCACCCCCTACTGGGGACCTGGCTCACAACCCAGGCATGTGCCCTGACTGGGAGTCAAACCAGTGACTCTTTGGTTCACAGGCCCACACTCAATCCACTGAGCTATACCAGCTAGTGCTCAAACCTAGTATTAAATAATTTTTATCTAAAATATCTTCCCAAGTTCTATTTACAATCATATCATTCATATGATTTATTGAATTCATATTATCATATTACTTATATGATAATATGAATTTATATGGTTTATATTATATTTATAATCATATAATCATGTTAGTGTATTTATATAACATGATTTATTATGAGATTATCCCTTTTTGTTTTTCAAAGTTGTTATTTTGTTACTTACTGTTCATGTCTACATGGAAAATAAGTTATATCACGTGGGTATCTTTTGTCTTTACACTCTTTTGAATCCCTAATACATAGTTCAGGGGCTGGGATATACCAGGTTAATTTTTCTAACTTAAATTATTAATGATTAAGTTGACTATGTAAAATTTCCTGATTATAAACTAGCTGTATAACATAACAAAGTAGTTTTACTCTAGATTTAGTGTAAGACAATAATTTTACCATAACTTCAATTTTTTATTTCCAATAAAATCTGGATGAAGAATTCAAGTATGGCGTGACTTTACAGATAATGATTTATGTATCCTATATACATATCCTTAGTATTTCATGTTCAAACAATCAGTAGTGTTTATGGACCTGGCTGGTGTGGCTTAGTAAATTGAGTGCCAACCTGTGAAGCAAAGGGTGGCCAGTTCAATTCCCAGTCTAAGGCACATGTCTGGGTTGCTGGCCAGATCCCCAATCAGGGCCACATGAAAGGCAACCACACATCGATGTTTCTCTTTCTTTCTCCCTCCCTTCCCCTCTCTAAAAATAAATAAACAAATAGGTAAATATTTAAAAAATAAAATAATTATTAAATATAATGTTTATGCTTCCTTGCTTTGAGGTGGTTTATGGCAGTATTTTCTGGAAAGTTATTTTTAAAAACAAAATTAAATGATCCAATGAGGAGGGGCAAGTTTTGAATAAAAAGAGCGACAAAGAGAGAAAGAATATTAGATACAGCAATGTCAGGGACGTTATGATTCTCATGGATCCCTTGTAGTTACAAAAGATTTATTTCTCAGCCTCTACGACCAGCTTTCTTCAGGAGCTGTTTCTGGTATGGAGAGCAATCTGGCCTAAGGCCACTGTTCCACTGCCCCACCTTGAGAACTCCTCATGCATTTTGTGAGGTTTCCATTGACGTTGCTTTATTTGTTTCTTTACCCATTCGTTTTAAATTTCCTTCCCTTCCAGAGGAATTAACCTAAATACACTCATAATAGACTTCCTGTTTGCTTATCTGCATTTTAAATTCTTCTTCCTGGAGAATCCAACCTGGCAATGTTGCCGCAGGCCATCTACTTTGAATAAGAAGAAAACCTGTTTTAGAATACTCATTCATGCCGCCGCCCGGGGCAGCAAGGGTGGTCGCGAGGTGAGGCGAGGGACTTAAAGAATGGAGAGGACCATGAGCTCTGCTGGCAAATGGCAAATTTATTCAAGGAACTGCTGGCTTATATGCAGAACTGCAGTGGCCTGAGAACAATGCTGTTTTACAAAAGTTTGTACATTCCCGAAAGCTATCAAGAGGGCAAGATGTTCTCATATCCTGAGAACATTAGCCCACAGATAGCAGTGTCCTCATGACTATCACTTCCTTGGAACATGACGCACATGCCAAGATCTTGTTCTTTCCTTCAAGGCTGAGAAGGAGAAGGTCCGGAAGATGTCAAGATACCCGCCGGCTCCAGGGACCAGAAACCAAGTCCCTCCACCATTTTCACAGTGGGGGACTCTGTCCTTGGTCCCCTGCGGCCTGGCGGGCTCCCACACATTCACTCACAAGTAGTGTACTTATTATGATGCCTTAGCTGGCCAGTCAAGGCCTGGAAGGGGAGTTTGCAAAGTTGAGGACAAGACTATCTGTGACGGAGACATACAGATAGACAGGTAGTTTTCTCAATAGGTCAGAATTTAAGAGGGATAGATAGCAAGAGAAGAGGTGATAATTAAAATAGCCTTGACCAGTGTGTCTATTTGTTGGGTGACATTCTACACAGCAAAAGATTCCCAGTTTGATTCCAAGTCAAGGAACTTAACTTCGTTGTTGTTTCAGGGCGTGTATGAGAGGCAGCTGGTGGATATTCCTCTCTTACACTAGTATTTCTCTCCCTCTCTTTCTTCCTCCTTTCCCCTCTTCAAAAAATATTAATAGTTAGCCCTGGCTGGTGTAGCTCAGTGGATTGTGCGCGGGCCTGTGAACCAAAGGATCGAGGTTTGATTCCCAGTCAGGGCACATGCCTGGGTTGCAGGCCAACTTCCAGCAGGGGACACACAAGAGGCAACCATACATTGATATTTCTCTCCTTCTCTCCTTCCCTTCCCTTCTAAAGATAAATAAATAAAAATTTTAAAAAATATTAATAGTTAAAAAGACTTAAATTATCAAATGAGGGGGGTATTTGATTGTAGTTGATGAGAAGATCAGTTGTTTAGGGAAATAAACATAGAAAATTGTTAACTTTGGATCTATTTTTAGCTGCTGTATTAATAGCATCTAAAATATGCCTAGCATATAATAATCACAAAATATCTGTTGAAGTGTTGTTGAATAGTATAAACATACAAAATATAACACCAAGAGGATACCCTATATTAAAATTATGTATAAATGTCAAGAAAAAACTTATGTGGTACCTATCCAGTTGTTACCGTAAGTATTTAGGTATGTATTAATAAATTACAGATTGAGTTTAATAAATTGGGCAGCATAACACTACTTGCCTGTCCAAGAAGTTACAGCTTCACACTCCAGGGGGTGGCAGCATTTCTCCATCAAGGGGAATAGTACTTCTCCCTTCCTGGTGCCAAATTTTGGGGGTGTCTAGGGTAGAGGTTGTTGCCCAAAAAGGCTTGTTAATTTAACTGAGGTGGAGGGGTGAACCAATCAAAAGCCTGCAAAAGCCTGGAAGTTGGTTGGTTCTTATAAAAAAGTCCTCTCCAAACCAAAGCTAATATACCAGTAATCCCAGGGGAACCAAGACACACTATCTCTCTGTCTTTCTCCCATCTAGTGATGCACTCATCACGTGCATTCGTATGCTCTCCCTCTCTCAGGAGCACGCAGCCATGTGGGTCTACCAGGCTACTGGGGCCTGCAGCAGATGGTGCAGGCTCTGAAGGACTGAGTTTGCATGTGAAGCCGAAACTCTGGACCCTGACATTCGTTTGGGCCTTGCTGAGGACACAGTTGGACTTTTTCCAGGCAAGATGGATTGAGATGGACATTGGAAACCCAGGGGCAGCCTTCTACACCGATAAACCATCTTGCCACATCACAATCCTGTGTGTGTGTGTGTGTGTGTGTGTGTGATCCCATGGAAGAGCCTAATTTCTACCAAAAACACAATGGATGGTTACAATGATGGCTAACCGAGAGTCTTTAAATGAGTAAATTAATGATGTTAAAGTTGCTTAATATACTCAAGATTCAAGTTCCTCATTATCCTTTATAAAATGGGGTTAGTGATCATCTTCACCATATAGATTTTTTAATACAATTAAATGTGTGATATCTAAGATTGCTGGCAGTCACTTAGTATGTGCTCAAGAAAATTTGGCCCCTTTGTGCATTTATTTATGGAATTGTTGCAAGTAATGGTAATCTCCACAGAAGAAAAATTGGTCAGTGTTTATTCTCTGTATGTTCCAATAGCAGAAGTATGTTTTCTTTCAGCAGGAAAATATATATAAAATGACGGTCTATATTGAAAGATGAAGTAAAAATTAGATGAAGAGATAATTTCATAGAGCTGGTTGATTGTATTTTTTCACTTTTAAATGTGCTTATTGATTATTGTCTCTGGTGTACTTGAGCATTTTAATCTCCTCATTATATTCATATACAAATTCACGTGCTAAAAGACAGATGACAGATTTAAACAAAAGGAGTGAAAACCCAACACTTCTTCATTGTGCTGATATATGATGTTCCTTACATAAATGCTTAAATTCATCGGCTGCAGTGAGACTGAGAGGATCCTCATCAATGCATTTCTTCTTGCAGATGTACATTATATATCTTTTTTTTTTAATTTTTGAAAATCAGGGATAAATGACATACTGAAAGACCTGGCTTTTTAAAGGCTGTTTATATCTTCTGCATTTTATCTTTACAATTAAAAAATATTTGCCCTACTCTCTTTCTCTCTCTCTCTCTCTCTATATATATATATATATATGAATGATATCTATATCTATATCTATATCTATCTCTCTCTATATATATATACACATGAATGATAGGTTTTAATCCATGTTGTGGACCACTCTGCCTGGTTTTAGGAATTGTAACTCTACCCCCCTATGGCTAAGGGCCAGAGACGACCTTTGGAATTCCAGCGGCAGGAGACAAAGCTTGTCTCTGGTAGCAAATGCTGTCTCAGTTTCCTCCGTGCCCCCAAAGTATGGTCAGAAGTCCTTGACAAGTAAGACCCTTCAGAGGAGAGGCAACCTAGGCCAGACACTACCACTTGGGAGGCCTTCATGGAAGGACTCAGGGGGCTGCAACAAAGAGCAATGGATTCTCAACCCCCACCCTGGCTTTGACATAGCCGGAGTCCCCGTGTTCTCTGAGAGAAGTGCTTCCTGGCTCTAATTCCCTTAAGCCTGAATACCTGTTGGGGAGAGGTGCAGCTGCTTGCCTTGCTAGAGTGTGTCCTGGGGAAAAATCTGGCATCACAAAGACTTGCTGATAAACCTGTGAAATCTGCTCTGCTAAGAGTGCTTTCATTCATATGTTAAAGGTTCGATCAGGACACCCTAAAACTCTATTCCTGACAGACTCTGACTCATACTAAGCCCTCAGATAATACTCAGATTTCTTTGAAATGTTATCTACTGTTTGATCCTTGCCGCCCTGCATTTCTGTGCATTACAACCTAATAAAAGCCCCTGAAGGGGGGGGGGGGGGCTCAACATTGAGGAGGTGGCTCAATGCCTTTTTTCCCTGAGAAACTGGCCACTGCTCACGGCCTTTTTCCTCTGGGAAACTGGCCACTTCTCCTCCTCAAGCAGATCATATCTCGTCTCAGTTATTTTTACTCTCATCCGTGGCACATGGGGGGACTTGGGAGGAAAGTCTCCCCGACAAATCCATAGTTCCACAGCTAAAATGAGAAGAAGTAAAACAATACAATATAGTTCAAAATAAAAAATTAATTCATATCCTTCTGAGGTTCTCAAAGTTTTGGAAGAATGAATTCTTCACTCCTTTCCTTATATAAGACAAATACTTTTTCACAATCAGTTCTTCCACCTCTCACTGAAAGTCCCACAAAATTTAAAAAAATAAAATAGATCATAGAAATTTCTACATGTCAGATCCATGAAGAGTCTTAAAGTTTTACAACCATAAGCCTGTATTAAAAAGATGACCACAGTTGACTATAACTGTATGTTTAGGAACTATCTCAAAACCTGGATTTCCTGATCTACAATTATTTCTAATATTTAGAAAAATATCTAGGTCACTCAATGAATTCTTAATAAATTATGCAGGTAAGGAATATTAAAAATATTTTGAATATTGAGAGTGATCAAACTCCTAAGATACGCAATATAGTAATTTTTAAATAATAAGTCAGTTTTATTCACAGAAGTATTTTTTCATTAGACATTTCAAACACAGCTTAAGAGTAATGGAGAAGGAGAAATGATTTTTATTTTGGATGATTCAGCAACTCCTTTTAAGGAGCCAGCAAGTCTCACAGTTTGCTTTTATCGCAGACAAACCTTATTAACCATCTTTATTTGGCAGCATTTTGACAAGCCATCTCTTTCCAATGCTATGTTTCGCTCAAAAGCTAGCCACACTTAGGGTTTTGATGAAAGTTGGCTCCTTAGCATGCCTGTACCTACAATGAATATGTGTTTATTTTCCTTTTATAACAGGGTTAAATTGTTCATTTGAGGAAAATTTATTCAGCATGTTTGAGAATAATACGGAATTGCAAATTAGGTTTGAAAAGACAGTGACCATTGTGTGGGTACCTGATACATCTGGAAGACGACACATAAAGGGAAACTCCAGCTTTTGTCTGAACAATTCAGAAACAGAAGTCAAATATCTAGGAATTCTCAACAAGGGGCCTGAGAGGAGTGTTAGGGTGGAGCTGTGCACAAGGATAGGACAGGAAAATTTGTAGAGGAATCTTGGGTGCAAATGACACGTGTTTCTTTCCCTGAATAGGCCCCGGGTTAGGAAAGCCCTTAGAAGTCAAGTCAGAAAAGTCGTGAAGCAAAGACTGGCGGCCACGTCTAGGAAGCAGACCTGAAAAGGACTCACTGAGAAACTGTGAGCCTTACCAGTGAGCCTGAAACCATCTTCGGTAGCGAGGTCGGCGAAAATTGCTTAAAAAACAGAGGCATCTGTGGCGTAAGAAACACAAAACTGTATCGAATAAGGCAAACCAGACTATATGCAGCTCAAACTGAATTATCTTAACATTACTAATACTTAGCTTAACAATATTTGTGCTTCCTGTGTACTAGATGCCCTGGTGATGACTGGGGACCTGTTGGATACTGTCTTTTCCTCCGGCGATGTCTTCTAGGGAAGGACAAAATTAAATATGTAAACAAGACAGTTTCAGAAAGCTCTCAATTCATAGTAAAGAGAGTTAATCATGATCTTAGAGAATAAAGCAGCCAAGGGCAACACTGAAGGGAGAGAATTGAAGGAGCACAAAAGAACGAATCCTTAAGGCACAGGTGTGAAAATGCACAGCTCTGGGAGGAACCTGACGGAGTCCATGGGGGTCGGGCACAGCAGGCAGATCCTACCTACTCCTGCTAACCATAACCAGAGAAATCGTCAGGGACCAGAGAGAAGCGGATCTTACAAACCCCAATGATAAGTTTAAATTTAATTCAAAGAGCAATGGAGAAAACCTGGAATGTCTCCCTCCCTCCTTGCTTCCCTCCCTTCTTTTCTCTCTCTCTCTTTCAGGAGTTTGACCTAATTTTGTGTTGTTAAAATAAATTTATCTCCTGTGTGCAGAATGGATTTTAGGAATGGAGGTTTGAAGCCATAGGACTAATTAGGAGGCTGCTGTAGGGATCCAGACGACCTCCTACCAAGGGGAGGGCTGAAGGTAAAGAGAAGTGAAAGGAGAATGTTTGGGAAGCGCCAGAGTACTTGATGATGAATTCTATGTAGGCTCTGGAAAAAGGAGACTCAAGAACTCTTCCTAGATTTTTCACTTAAAAAAGACAAGTTTGCATTGAGAATATTTCTGACTTGGAAATTTGTGTATTAAAATTATTATTGGACAACCAAGTCAGATTATTTATGTATACCAATATGAAGAACTTTTAACATCCTGTGTGTATGTATGTGCATATGCTTATTACTAGTTTTATTTTATTCTTCCTTAGTTTCTAACTAAAGTTCCTTTTCTAAATTGTTTTATATAATACTGTAGGAGAAACAAAGGCAATGAGAGAAAGTTGTTTTTTTTGTTGTTCATTTTTGTTTGTTTGTTTGTTTTTAACATTTAGGCCTGAAGAGCCAAGAATGTTACAGCACCTTTAGAAAGCGATGATTACAGCAACATTATCTTCAAATATATTGGGAAAATCATGATTTATTTTACAATGAGTTTTCTTTTCTTTTATTATTCTTTTATTGTTGTTCAAGTACAGTTGTCTCCATTTTCACACCATCCTGGGCCCCTGCCCCACCCATCTCCACCTCCACCCTCGAACCCACCCCCTTTGGCTTTGTTCCTGTGTCCTTCATACATGTTCCTTGATGGCCCTTCCCCTATTTTCCATTATCCCTCTCCCCACTCCTCTCTGGTTACTGTACCACTGCTGGGAACCCTGAAACCCCTAAAACACTGATTCAAATGAACCTATGCACCCCAGTATTCACAGCAGAGCAATTTACAACTGCCAACTGCTGGAAGTGATCTCAGTGCTCATCAGTAAATGAGTGGATAAAAAAATTATGTTACATTTACAAAATGGAATACTATGCAGCAGAAAGAAAGAAAGAAGGAGCTCCTACCCTTCACAACGACATGGATGAAACTAGAGATCATTATGCTGAGTGAAGTAAGCCAGGAAGTGAAATACAAATACCATACGATCTCACCTATCAGAAGAACCTAATCAACTAAACAAACAAGCAAGTAAAATATAACCAGAGACATTGAAATAAAGTACAATGAGTTTCCTAAAGCAGTGTACTTATAGCATTATGATTATAGATTATATCTTATGATGGGGCTATTGAGTTTGTTCTAAACAATTGTCAAACTGTCATTACTATTAATGTTTACTCATATTTACTCCACATTCAGACAGAAGTGACTACTCTCTCCCTCGTGCCATTACACCTCACATGTATCTAATGTGCTGTGCAACACATTTCAGTTTCTTATTTGACTAATTTAGAACCTCCTGGGCATAGTGAGGGTAACTTATTTTCCTTTGTGTCTCTTATATTAGCACTGAAACAGTGGAGTAAATAATTAATTAGTGGATAGGTGAATGTAAAAATAAATGAGTGAATGAATAAATGAGGTAATGCTAGGATACAGGGAAGTGGGGTTCCCACTGAAGCCCTTGCCTTTTTTGGATTCTTTTCGGGATCCTGCTCTGCTGGCAACTTAGCCTTAATTTGGATGAGAGCTAGAGGTGGATATAATTATTTATGTCCCTAAATAATTATAAATAAATAATAAATAATTATTATGCATGTGTAAATAAATAATTACATAAATATTTACATAATTATTTATGTTCCATAAATAATTATGGAACATAAACTCTGAGTTTAGTTCATTGAGAACTAAACTCTGAGTTCCATTATATTACCTTTCTTTATACAGCACTTATAAATGGCTAGAATTTTTCAAACAACTGCATGTTTCCAAAGACACATACCACACAAACAAGCATTTTGTGTTTCATTCCTAACAATGCAGAATACAGCCACATTAATTTATTATAAAATCACTACATGTTAATGGAACTAAACTCAGCCTGTCGAGCTAGCATATATTTTACATTACAGGTAAAAACTGAAAAGCAAAGTTAGAATAAAAAGGATGCTTCATAAGCATTAAATTAGAACAAAGTTAATATGTTCTGTGATTTAATCATTGAAGAGCATAAAACTAGGATAAAGTGACATATCATAATAAAATAGATATATTGGTGATGGTACTTATGAAATCTGATCATTGAGTTAGAAAAGCCTCTAGCCTAAATAATCCATAGATTAATACATCTAACGTTTGACTTCCATTCTTCTTACTCTCTATGACCTAATCTCCCCTCACTCTGTGCCCTAAATGCAAACATTCTGGCTCATTCCCCTCCAGCATTGACATAGGTAAGTTATTCTCAGAATACTGAAGGAAAATAAGCTGATATATTTTCCATGGAAGAAATGGTGGAACAAACTTATTTCTACCAATACAAGAGACCTACATTATCTTACATGTACAACATAGTTTTGAATATATCTTAGATTAGATTGGTAATATTGATGCCCTAGTATACCTGCTTTGTAAAATATTGTGCCTGTTAATAGAAATAGAAGCACCTAAAAGAGTAAAGTAGATATCGAAGCAAATTTTACTATAAAGTATGAGAATAAAGAAATATAAAATATGAATAAGATTCAGAGTCAGCACTGTGGATGTAGTGATGAACACTTTAAAGAGTAGAAACTCAAGTACTGGGTTTTCCAAATGAGATTTGGAAAATCTTTCAATCAGAGCTTGAAAGATAGATAAGGCTTTAGCTGATAGATTGATGACAAAAGATTTTTAAAAGACGGGAGAATATAATCTAAAGATACTAAGAACATAATCTAAAGATACTAAAAATTTAACGTAAAGATACTAAAGATACTGATTGATGGTAAGCACTTTTCAAAAGATGGAAGAACAATCTGAAGACATAAGGATACCTGACTGAGTCTGACATGTTCAGGAATAATTCCTAAGTGAGCATGGAACGACATTCCATGCATTAACTTCAAATATATTGTTTTTGAAGCGCAACATTATAAGGACATATGATGTTAATTTTATTTTAGTTAGTTTAAATTATGAAATATATTTTACTTTACCAGTAAAATAGTGATACGATTTTAGAATAATATATTATTTTTAAAATCATTATATGCATTTATGAAGCTACTGTAATATCAACATTGCACTTTCATTAAATCAAATTTAAATTGAACAGTGGAGGGTACTTATTTTAAGATAATTTTCATAATGCTGCTGATTCAGAAAATTAAACATTTTCTCTAAAAAATGTACTATCGCTTGGGCATAATGTCTGAAACTACTGAGAAGATATAGATATTTTAAGATAGGAAGTAAAAACTGGTATTTTTTGACCACATAGAAGAACCAATATTATTTTTTCTAAGCTTAGTGCTCACATAGGTTGTTCGCTCTCATGCTGCTAAAGAGTCTTTTTTAAAATTATTTGTAGCTATTTTTCTGAAACATAATCCAAAGTCTCTACTAATGTTATCTGTATCTACTGATGCAAGTAATAGTGTAGTGGAGTTACACTTTGCAAAATATATCAAATTATGTAGAAGATCGCAAATAAGAAAAAACTTTCTTAAATTCTAGGTGTACTGTGACCTCTTCTTGGTAACTATTTCCAAGGAGAAATGGTACCAGATTTTTCTCATTCTGTGGTCCTATATATTTACAAATGTGTTTTAGAAATCATAACAAGATCATATTTGTTTAAATGTGTATCTACTTTTCATAACCTGGAAGGTATGAGAAGCAGCAAAGTGACTTAATTATTTCCGATATCCTAGCACTTATTTAAGTGTATGGCAATGCTTAGGGTGATTTTCTCATATGTTTGATGGATTAAATTGAATTAAAACATTAAAAATGCAAAATTTGCTTGTGGCAACTTAAGGAACAACTAGCCAAGTATAGTTTTAGAGCACCTTTAATGTTACATAACAGCATATACTTTAATCACTACTTTGTCAGTTTTTTCTTAGTTTTTCATAATGCACACTTTGTTGCATGTTAACTATAGCATTGACAATCGGACTTCATGCCGGTAAAATACCAAGTAGGTGGGGCATAAGTCTGAAGAGACGGGAGGAGAAACTGCAGTGGAAAAGCATCATTTCACACCTTGCAAGATTATCGTTGCCCAAAATTCCAGTTACTTTGAAAGAGTAACTCTTTAAAAAATTGAAATATTAATGAAAATTGAAATTGAAATGCAAATGGCTTAGTTTTTGCTTGCTACTATAAATGAAGCTTAGAATTTGATCGGTGGGAAGAAAAAAAGTAAATGAAGGCTTTATCTTCAAAGCAGTTCATAAAGCAGAAAATCATTATAGGTTGGAAGAAGAGATAGCATTAATTCATCATACTGTATTGGTCTAGGAGAATATGACCTGGATGCACATCAGCAAAGAGGATGACCTTGTAATGCAAGCTGTTTAAGATGGCATAATGGGAGGAAATGTGAAGCCGCAGATCAGTTGCTTAGAGGTTTAATAAGAGTAAGTTTATTGTTTGAGACAAGGGAGTTTTGAAGGCATTTAAATCATTGTATTAAAAATGACAAATTTCTTGTCCTGTTGTCTTGGACATTTTAGTGTTTAACTCGTAGATACTATATTTTCACAATATAATGTGATTAATAAAATCACATGCTTTTATTGATGAGCAAATGGGGCAGGATTGTATGGGATAAATAGGATCAAGTCAACTACTTTCTTACTGTAAATTCCTATGAAGAAGACAAAGCAAGGTGGTGGGGAAGGAATGAATCAGCAGAGCACAGAGGGTTTTTTTATGGTAGTGAAAATAGTTTGTCTGATACCACAATGATGGATACGTGTCATTATGTATTGTCCAAATCCATAAAATGTACAACACCAGGAGTGAAACATGATGTAAACTTACACTTTGGGTAATTAGGATGTGACAATGTAGATTCATTAGTTGTAACGAATTGACTACATTTACTACTGTGATGGGGAATGTTGGTAATTGAAGAGACTATGAATGTACATCAGCAGGACATACATGAGAAATCTTTGTACCTTCTCCATTTTGCTGTGAACTTTAAATTGTTCAATAAAAATATAATAAGACAACTAATACATGAAATATATAGTATTTTATAGATTCAGTTTTTACATTGTGTGTTCCACATAAAATTACAAGATTTTGAAATAAACTTGATGCTGTGTATTATAAAACAAAAAAATAAAAGTAAATTTAAATTTTCACTTTGTTCTTAGCTACCTAGGTTTGAGAAAAAAAAGACACTGCCATGTGGGAGCTCATGGTTATCTATGTGGTTTTTCTGCTCGTTTGACACCTACTGGGCAAAACAGGGTAATACCAGTGGAAAAAAAATCAGAAATGTATGAATTTTTCCAACTGGTAATGTTGCTTTTCTGTAGTGTTAATTTTTCCCTGTGTTCCAAATTTTTCTTTCCCTTAAAATGAGCCTACAAGGTTATTAATGGAAGGCAACATTTCTTAGAATTTGATTCTTAGAATCCTAGTTTTATGAGATGTTTCTTAGAAAACCCAAGATTCCAGAGCCAATTATTTTAAGAAAGGCTGTGTTAAACAAAGTCAAGGATAATTCCCAACAACAGTTTTGTTTAGAGGATTGTGATGTTAATGTGTATCTTAAATATCCAAAGGAGGACATTATTTATGTGATGTTTTCCAAATTCATTTAATGACTAATAGATGTCTGAATACCTAAGCATTTTAAACCAGAGATTGGGCAAAGTGAGAACTCCAGGGATGGGGAAGTCAGCTTTCTGAACACTCCTCAGAGAACAGCTGTAAGTGTGTTGATGGATGCTAAAAAAATTAAAATAAAAATAAAACTAACAATTACAAGAGTATGGGAAAAGGATCCCTTGTCCCAGCTGGTGTATCACTTAGAATCGGGTGGGCACTGGCTGATCTAAGGGCAATATTTGACTCCAAGCTTGCCTAAGCATTACTTCATTCTTAATACTTCCCAACGTAATTCATTTCTTAAGTTGAAAAAAATAGACTAAGAAAAATAGCTGCTCACCTTCATAAATGAAGGAAACATAATAAAGAAGGGGTGACATCCTTGCTACCCAGGGAAAAGGGACATATGAAAGTGTCCAGGGCCCTGACTCCTATTTACAATCTTTTGGAACATTCAGCAAGTGGACCCTCCCTCAGACTCCCTAAAGAGAGCTGTGGAGGCAAGAGGAATCCAGTATTCCACCTTCAGGCACCATGGACATGAGGAGGCTGGCTCCTATGGTGAATCTCTGGTTATGGAGGGAGCTCAGACTCCTAATGAAAATGAAGAGTGTGTTGCTCAATTGAGGTAGAGCAATTCACAAGATACCACTGAGACAAAACCAAGCTGCTATCCCTTTTCTTTAGGTAGGTTAATTAACAAAATGCATGTTCCTAGCAGACACTATTTTAGCAAAAATCCCACAGTATGTATTCAAAAGCTCAGGCTTGTAAATTGGATTTTAGAAAGGTTTGAAGAGCAGATAATTCCCAATGCCACAGCTGATTTGACTTACCTGGACCTGCTTGCCCTTGCAAAACGTAACTGGGGCCGAGAAAGAGGTGGGTATAGAGTCTGAAAATATAGTTAAATAATAATTGCCACAGATAAGTAGAGACGTGTAAGTTCATGATGGAACCACCCTCATAATCTGACACCTAACATGTGAGTACTTCTAACTTCTAATATGCCAACATGGATTCATTTGTAAAGACGGTTAACAAGTAAATAGGTACTTGAAACATAATTAAAGGGCCTGATGCCAGTCTGTTGTCGATGACCCACTTATGAGCTTAACAGAAATGTGACTCGAAGAGAGGAATCCAGTCCACTGTGCATTGAAAGAAGCAAAAGTAATGATGACACTCATTATTAATGATGCCAGGACCAAGGGCTGGCACACTTTTGTCTTTTTCTGAACAAGTCAAGGATCAGAGCTCTTATCAATGTCAGATTGGGGACATCTTATTTTAAGGAGGTAGGGAATAATAATATACTTGTAAGAAAATGAAGGAAAAATATGATGCTTAATGATGATTACAAAGATATGAAATTTTAAAAAACCTTATTATTCATTTTAATCTATTTTTACCTGTGAGATGTTTATATCCTAAAGACAATTGTTTATGCTGAAATTAATAATATTCTATTTTTATTTGCAATAGAATAAATGCGATTTTTAAAACATTTCTAAAATTCCAAACATTTTGTGAACCTTAGCTTCCACAAAATATACTCACTGAAGCTAAAGCAGTTCAGCCTGATGCACTGATATTTATTTTTTATAATCCAGGTAGAGTTTCAAGCTGTTATAAGCATCCATAGTAACATTTCCAAAGAAGTAGATACTGTTTTCACATATCATCCATAATACTTAAATCCTGATAATGAATTTACTTACAATTAAAAAATACAAAGTTAACTAGATTCTGTGTTTATATTATAATAACGTACATACTTTGGGTGGAGAGCATTGATGACTTCCTGTCTCAATTATTAAAAAGGTGTCATCCAAGCGACAGACCAGGAATCATCCAAGTCTCTGAGTCCAGAACCCATGTTCTTTCCATGCCTCCAACTTGATTTGTCAGACTGCTTCTATACTCCATGATCTCACTTATTCGTGGAAAGATAAAAAGCATAGATACAGATGACAGATTGGTGTTTGCCAAAGGAGGGGACTGGGAGGTGGTGTTTGTCAAAGCTGGGTGAAGATGTTCCAAAGGTACAAGCTTCCAATTATAAATAAGACCTGATTATATAAAATACAACATGGTAACTACAGTTAAAAATAGGTATCATATATTTGAGTGTTGCTAAGAGACTTGATCATACAAATTCTTATCCCAACAACAAAACTTAGTAACTGTGTGAGGTGATGGGTATTAACTAAACTTGTAATCATCTCACAATACATAATTATATAAAACCATGTCATGTTGGGAACTACTTTGCCTGGTTTCAGAAGCTGTAACCCCCCATGACTAAGGTTGAGCGAAGGACCTTGGGACCATAAGCTGCTTAGGAGACAAAGCTTGTCTTCCTTGTAGGGGCACCACATTTGCCCAGTTTCTCCTCACCCTGCTTGGCCCTGGGCAGATGACTGGTTAGCCAATGACGGGTAAGATTCTTCAAAAGAGGGACAACTTAAGATGAGCATGGTCACAAAGGGGCCCTCAGGGAAGGACTTGGGGGCTACAGAAAAAGGGAGTGATGGACCCTCACCCCTCGGCTTTGACATAGCCTGAATCCTCATTCTGTCTTCGAGAAGTCTCCTAATTTCTTGGCTGCCTTACTTCCCTTGCCTGACTTAAGCCTGAGACAATGCTGGAGGTGGGTACAGTGCTGTGCTGGAAAGGGTGGGTTCCATAGGGTTATCAGGCCTAAGAAAGAATACATAAAATCCTATGAACCCTACTTTGCTAATACCCTCAATTTAAATGATAAGGGTCCAGGCAGGAAGCGAGTTTGTTCCCCAACATTTTATGGCCCTTTAGCCATCTGACCCAGACTCAGAATAAGCCCTCGGAGTTCTTTGAATGTTATCTACTGTTTAATCACTTCTGCCTGACAATGACTGATGAGCTTTATGTATATACCCTGTATTCCTGTGCAAATTGAGCCCAATAAAAGCCTGTCAAGGCAAGGGTCAAGCACTCTCCTCTTGAGAGAGTGGCCGACATGCTGGGAGGTGCTCTCCCCTGAGAGAGTAGCCGTGCCGTCCCCTTTCCTTCACAGGACTCGGTAGTTCCTGTGAATTTGTCTCGTATCTCATCCCCAACGCAATCTGTATCAGTGTTGTACTATTAAAACTAATATAATGTTACATTGCAATTATATCATAGTAACTTGGAAAAATCACAAAATAAAAAACACTGATGCTATAAAGCAGCGAGCAAAGAATATTTGAAGGGACAAAATTCACAGGTAAGAGGAACCTTGTATTTCCTTCAGTAATTATTTGAAATCTTTTCCATCATTATTCCCTCAAATTTCTTTCCAGCTCCCCTCTCTAGTTAGTATGCCGTGTCCTTCTGGCAGTCCAAGTATAATTATCAGCCAGTGTACCCCAGGTTGCATAATTAGGTGAGAAGGTGGTAAGGGCCTTTCTAAAACAGTGCTTCGTACAGCTCTGAGAGAAAAACATCTACTCTCTTAAAGTTCTATAGCCATAGAACTCTCTTGTTTTTCTCTACCTGATGACTTTGACATATCCCCACACACCATCACATACATTGAGATTACTGATATATAATATAATGAATGCAGTGCTCCACTTACACAAACAGGTGATGCAGCAATTCTGTTGTGTTAATTATTGTTCTGTCAGGTGTGTGTGAATCACATTACATTTTATCACACTGGTATGTTAATCATATCAAGGAATTCCAGGTAGACGGGTAGCAAGGAGATAATTCCCTTTTTAATGTAAAGTGGATGAAAACATAAACCAGCTGTTGAATGGTAGAGTGAGTTTTTAAAGTGAGCCATGAAATGAAATGATATATAGTAAATGCCTACTCATTACCAAAGCAGTTCTTTCAAAGAACAACAGGAAGAGGATTAAAATTGGTGGATAGGATATTTACTCATCGTCATTACTCAACAAGTGACATTTTGTGACCTCATAAAAATGTTAACACCCATTTTCTCATTTATATGTAATCCCAGAAGAAATTAAACGGGCCCCAGTCATAATTTATATAGGCATACATTACAAAGAATCCTCACATTTGTCCCTAAGTGACATACTGAAATTATAACACCATATGGTTTTACTTTTCATTTTAAATATTAGTTATCTGGTAGGCCTGACTCACTCACAAAAGTACAAATAGCACACACAAATAAGACTTCCTAAGTAATGTGATATGTTAATTTTCACCAGTGTTACCTAGAGTCCAGTCATGTAATACTCTTAAGTTAAATTTAATTTACATATTTTAAATCAACTAACACAGACTTGGTATTCTTAAAAATCCTTCAGGATCCCATACCATCTAGCAAATAATTATGTAATTCAGTTTGACGTGTTAAGCAGAATAATACCTCACCACCTGACACACACACTTACACACCCCGATACGTCCACAGTTTAAACTCCAGAGTCTGTTAATACATCAACATACATGGCAAAAGTGTTTTTATAGATGTGATCAAAGATCTTGAGCTGGGGAGGTTTTTCTGGGTTATTTCAGAGGGTCTGATATAATCAGAAATGTCCTGAAATGTGGAAGAGTGAATCAAGAGAGTGAGAATTGGAGATGTAGCAGGAACAGATTTTCTGGCTGGATGGGCAAGAAGTCAAGGAATGCAGAAAACATTGAGAAGCTAGAAAAGGGAAAGAAACAGATTCTTCCTTAGAGCTTCCAGGAAGAATGCAGCCTTGCCAATAACAATTGAACTTCTGATCTCCAGAAATACACTAAATATGTGTTGTTTAAGCCAGCAAATTTGTAGTAATTTGTTATAACAGTTATAGGAAATGAATACATCTGACATTCAAACTTGGCCACATCACTGCACCAAGTAATCTTTATTTTTCTTCCCATTATATGCCTCACCCTACAGTTTAGTCAGTTTGTTACCCACATATCCATGCGATCATGTCCATGCTTCCATAATAACCTGTTTCCCCATGTGCATCCTCTAATGAGATACACTTGACTTTCAACATCTTATCACAGGGCCACTTGTTTCATGAACCCTACGCAGATATATGATTTCTCCTTTGCTGACCACACTCTGAGAGCTTTGTTACATTCTCTTAATAATAGTAAATAATAACAATACTAGATGAATATAAGATAATATTTATCTTTGTAATGCATTGCCCTATCCTACCCTCTACCAGGGCAATCAAATATTATGCACAAAATCAACTAGGGACAACACCAAACACGGAGTCACAACACCAACACTTCTGAGTCAAAACTAAGTGGAACTCAGAAATATGCACTTTTAAAAGCACCCATATGATTCCCTTGACTTTGGTGTGTTGATCACTCTGAAAAATAGCTATCTTCTTTCCTGTAATGTGAATTCTTTTATCCCCACAGTCCTTGACACCATGCATGGATAGAATAAAGATTTAATACAATTGTCTCTAAACAAAATTTTGTTAAGAACAAAGTTTCCTGGTTAACAAAAGTATAGAAAGAGTTATGGTTTTTTTTGTCAGAGATAATCTATTTACTATATATATATATATATATATATATATATATATACTCAAAAACGAGTTGTCTCTGGAGTACTAGAGTCTAAATGGAGGTGTCACAAATCAGAGCAGGACTGAGTCAGTTCACCCTCAGTACCCTTTGTACCTCCGGGTGCAGAGAAGGTCATCAAGAACAACAGAGGCTCCATTTGTTTTCAGGCTTCCTGGCTTTGGGAAAGAAAGATTGTGGGTTTTTTTATTCTTTTATTTATTTTTTGGTTTTTATTTATTGGTATTTAGAGACAGAGATGAGGAAGTTGGGTGGGGGAAGAGTGAGAGTGATGGAGAGAGACAATGATTTGTTGATCCATTTATTTATGCATTCATTTGTTATTTCCTATATGGGTCCTGACCAGGGTATCAAACCTGCAACCTTGCCAATTGGGACAATGCTTTAATGAGCTGAGTTACTAGGCCAGAACATTTTTAATATTTTAAATCACTGCAATTTTTTAAAATTGTTTTTAATTAAACTTATTGAGGTGACAATAACTAATAAAATTATATTGGTTTCAAGTATACAGTGTTATGATACATCACCTGTATATTGATTGGGTTGTATGTCCACCATGTGAAATGTTCTGTCAACATACATTTGACCCCCTTTGCCATTTACCCCCCCGAGCCCCCTTTCCCTCTGGGTAACCACCATATTGTTGTCTGTGTCTGAATTTTTGTTTATTTGTTTTTCTTTTTCTTTTGTATTAGTGGTGGCAATCCTTTTATTTGCTATTATGCAAATAATGTTGTTTGATATGCTTAGCTGGAAGGGCATTAGGTGAACTAAGAATTATTATTGTTCTTCATTTACTTCTGTTAGTTTGGGAAGAGTTGTTAATACCAAAGACAATAAGGCAGATATTTTTCCAAGTACAAACATCTTCTTTGAACTGTAACATGTAGGAAAATTAGCAGGAACCCTTTGGGGGAAGTGTAACTGCTATTTTTAAAATTATTGCTTCACTGAGCTCATTATTCATTTGTTGCTTTCAGTTCTATATTCCACATATAAGTGAAATCACACGGTTCTTGACTTTTTGATGAGTGACTTATTTCACTTAACATGATATTCTCGAGGTTCATTCTTGTTGTCACAAATGGCATTATTTTATCTTTTTCCTATGGCTGAGTAGTATCCCATGGCAACTACACAGAAAAACTGATCGAAAACATTTATTCGCAAAGGTATATGCACCCCTGTTCACTGCAGCGTTATTCATCACAGCCAAGATGCGTATAAAGATTATTGTATAAATCAGACCCTCTTCCTCTGTCCTGGGAAAACATATTTGAACACGTCAAAGGAGGGTCATGTAACTCTCTAGCCTCAAGACTCTTACTGGGTCAAAACATCTTCCAAGGTACAATCAGATTGCTTTACAAGGCATACATGCTCTCCATGTCTAATTTAGTCTTAGCTACAACCTTAAATGGTATCTCTTCATTGTAACCCTCTTCTCTTCAAGTCTCCCTAACTACTTTAAATACAGTCAGGTAAGTATTTTTTAATTAATTAAATATTCAATATTTTTCTTTTTCTTTTATATTTGTTTCTTCACCCATATTGTTTTTTTTCTCTGTACTTGTATTTCTCACATCTCCCTGTTTGTTTACTTGAAAAAAATCTATTATTTTTCATGCCAGTGTGATAATGAGCCCTAACCAGTGTGGCTCAGTTGGCTGAGCATTATTTAACTTCATAGAGTGAAAGGTCATTGGTTTAATTCCCATCCAGGGCACACACCTAGGTTGCAGGTTTGATCCCTGGTAGGGGTGTGCATGAGAAACAGCTCATTGATGTTTTTTTCCTCTCTTTCTCTCTTCTTTCCCCTTTCTCTATAATTAATAAGTAAGTAAGTAAGTACGTAAATAAATAAATAAGTAAATAACACAGTGACACATTTTTCATAAAGCTTTCTTAGGTTCCTCTGAGGAAATATAGAGCTCCATTTTGAGGCCTCCATTACTTGTTCAGGGTCTTATGACAGCTTCTACAGAGTTCAGTTGTAATGTTTTTTGCACATCTGCCTCTTTCTTGGTTTGAGTGAGCCACCATTTCTCTCCAACTCCTTATAGTAGAGTGCTTCAGTTAAATTTGGACTGCGATTTAGAACCTTCCCATGAATAGACAAAATGAGTGGTTGATGGATTATCCAAACCTCTGTTTGTGTTAGTAAGTGGGGATGATAAATAATCTTTTTTGGTTGAAATCAGAAAGAAAAAGTAGTAGGTTTATATGTGCCAGTGGAAGAGAAAAAGGAGGAACTGGGAGACTATCATGACATTGGTTTTCTATCAGAGTTGGTAGACTTCATTCTGAACTCTAATGAAAGAAGCAAAAAGCGGAGTGCTACCAAGTGACAACAATTGGGGCAGTAATGCTAATGTGATCTGTCTTCTTTGGATTTGTATGCTTATTGATGGATAAATATTTACTTAATATTAATATTTCAAAACCTATCCCTTTATGAGATTCATAGTAAATATTAACTTTGAATGTTCACTGTGTCATACTTCCAGTAGTATATTACAGTGCTTGAGGGAATTTCTCACACATATATACAAATTAGTATTTAACAAAGACTCAAATAGACTCCTATCCAAACTTCAGAAGATCCTTTTGTGAGTGTCTGTGTGGTTCCCTCCTTTTCAGGACTTAACCTTTGATATCTACATGCCTCAGATTTAATGTTACTCTCTGGAGTTTCATGTGAGGGACACCACTGTGCTTTGCTAGGAATCTTCATCCCTGAACAATAATTTAGCAGGTGCCATTAGCAGACAGAGATCATGTGGTTTTTCTCCTTTGTTTAGCTTCATAGGGATCATAGTCTCATGGTGTCTGTAATTTTGTTTGTTTTATGGTTGTCAACATTTGCTTTATTAAAACTTATATTTTATTTTGTTTTGTTACCTAGACATTCTGCTGTGTCAGTACTGATGTCATGTATGATGTCATGAGGATGGTGGTCATCAACATTGCAGTCCACAGACTAGACGATCCTTAGGGTCGTCTCAAGGTTCCATAGAGCTCTCTGGCTAAACATCAGTGATGCATAATTTGGGCAATGTTGTCAATCCCATCAAAACTGGTATTTTCACTGTGATGCTGCTGCTGCTGCTGCTGCTGATGATGATGATGACTTTCTTCTTTCTGTCTCTGGGTGATTCCTTGAAGACTTTGGTGATCAGGCAGAAGGAGAAGGTACAGTTTCACTGTAATCCTTAAACTTTTCCAGTCACCAGATCCTTGGCAAAGTCAATACCCACACTTTTGGGCTATAGACCCGGAGAGTTACTTTTGAGGGCCTTCTGTACTTTTAAATATTTAAAAACATGCATTTTGTGTAAATTGTCCATTCTCTAATTATGTGTGTAAATAAGTTAAGCTCATTAATCCACCATGACTAAAACCAGAGTCAGGCATATACTTATAAATTTAACATACCTCTACCCTATAACTCAGCAAGTCTACTGTTAGTTCTACTCTCAAGAGTAATGGAAACATATTTTCCTTCAAATACATGCACAACAAATTTCATAGAAGCTACACTCACAAAAAGCAAAAATAGTAATAACCAATATCACAAGAAAATAGAGTAACACATTTTGAAATATTCATACCACACAGCAATGAAAATGAACTACGAATATATGGATGGATCTTACAGACATTAAGTAGAGCAAAGAAGACAGAAACAAAAGATTTAATCCTAGATACAATATTCTACCTATATAAAGTTAAAATCAAGCATTATTGATCTATAATGATAAAAATCATCATATCATAACTGCCTTAGGAAGGGCTGATACTGGCTTAAAATAAAGAAACATTCTGGATTCGTGTCTTGGTTGGAATGTAGCTTGCTTAAGGGTATACATTTTTTAAAACTCCTTACAGTACATATAAGACATATGATTTTACTTTATGTAAATTCAACCCCCAAATGCATATCAATTTGTGTGCATATTTAATAAATAAAGGATTTTGATATAACTCATCTTTATTTATCTTTATTTACTCCATAGAGTGGTGAAGTTCTGTGACACTGATTACAGGATGAAAGCCATGCGGGGGGCTGGAGGGAGAGATTTGTTCAGAATGTAAGATGCATATAAAAGAGTGAAGAGATCCAGTGTGTTGATAAGAGGTTGCATTTTGCGATCTGGTGAATGGTTTTTAACTAAAATGGAGGATTCTGATGAATATGGATAAATGAACTGTTTGTATCTGGATATTCTTAATCAAATATAGTGTCCCATCATTGGAACAAACAGTTTCAGATTTTTAGGAAATACATGCAGATTATCTGTTACTTCACTTAAGAAATTGCTAAGGACGCTTTTAGTGTTGAAATTATTTGGGCTTTCTAACCCTGAAATTTCCAAATAACCACCTTAATTTAAAGTTGGCTCTAGTCTGAGTAACAGGATTGAACTATAATGTCCATGGATGTGCTGAATGTTTTATGGCACCACAGCTCACGCTGATGGAGACAAGGTAGATGAAATGAATTCAAGTGCTCAGATGAACAAAGAATTAGATTGTAATTAGACATTTGCATCTTATATTTAAAAAGTAAATTCGAAAGCTTACTAAAAATTGGGTCACCTACCTGAGGCTATATGTAAATGCACAATACTACTGGATGTATTGATTTAGTCTAATGGTTAATTATGATTCAAAAATAACCTCATTATTTGTTGGTCATAGCGATTTTTCTATTTTTTGTTAATTGCTTTGATTTTCGTACAAAAGATCATATTTTAATGAAAATGTTGAAATACATTTTTTATCATTATAAATAGATTACTTATACTTTACTTTCATCTCTCCTGAAAGTATGCACTTTCTTTTCAGGTCCATTTTAAATTATTATTAGACTCTAAAAGTTTGCACAATATTAATTTTGAATTGATTTGTATATAAAGAAGTCTAGCTTCATTAATGCAATTAGGGAAACCAAAGTGTAAAACTTGGATAAAATAAAAATGAAATGCGTAATGAACATGAATACAGAAATTTTCATTGGGCTCAGACCAGTGTGGCTCAGTGGGTTGGGCTGGTTTGATGCCCAGTCAGGGCTCACGCCTGGGTTCTGAGCCTGGTCAGATGCATGTGAGAGGTAACTGATCAATATTTCTCTCCCTCTCTTTCTCCCTCCCTTCTCTTCTCTCTAAAAATAAATAAATAAAATCTTTAATAAAAAAAGCAAAAATATTTTGTTGGAAACTACAACAGAAAAGCTACTTTTCAAGGTCCAAGAAATAAATATATGTGAAACACTGGAAAATAACCACCTTATCTCTTACAGTTTACCAAAGTCTCCTGGCACTACATAATTGACTCTCCACATTCTGACTGTGGCACTTATCATTATAACATTCTATATCTCTTTTAAAAGAGATATGTTTACAGTGCTCTTTTGTTTATGTCGTATTTTTTCCACAACATTGTTGTAACTTCTGGGGTCAGGGACTATGTCATATTGAGCTTTATATCATTCAAACAATATTTTGAACATTGTAAGATATCATTTAATATGTTTGATAAAAATATATTGTAAAAACTTAACACAGCCTATGTCTATATACAAACAAAACAAAACAAAACAAAAGAACCGGAATGTTTTCCAGTCTTCAAATGTTTTCAAGGTTTGACCTTGATTTTCAGCAGAAGTATTGAGCATGGGAGGAGTGGAGGTGGGGGGAAGATTTGGTTGCTGCGATGAACCTTAGATAAATATTAAAATATAAATGTTGTATAACCTAACTTTAATCCTTATTACCCTTTGTATTCTTATAGATCTATTTGTTTTTTTTGTCTATAAGTTAATAATGTAATAGGTCTGATATTTTTTCTAGGGCCTGAACACCATAGCGGAACTCTGTTCAATTCTTTGACTACCCAAAGATTGACTCAATCAATTCAAAGTGATTTATTAATGCAAACCACACAAAGAAATATGAATTGATAATTGCATTAGAACATTAGTTATAAATATTTCACAAATTGTTATGACGAATGAGCACTAGCTGCCATTTATCTCAATGGTTCAAACAGATAAATAAGGACTGAAGAATTAAAGACTGTTCTGCAGTCTTCTGATTATTGCAATTCTATGCATTTGTGATTACTTGTGTAACCTACTCTTTATTTTATTTTCTGTGCACATTCATTGCCTGGTACTTATTCAAAATCTGTGCCTATACAATGTACTAAAAAAGAGTTCAGCAAATTTTATAGTAAGGTGATTTTAAAACACCATTTCAAAACAGCTGGTTTTTTTTTCCTTAAAACTGGGGTTATTGGACTTTAATAGCCCTAAGCAAAGTTTTGTCTACAAAATGCACAAGAAATAAGTGATAGATTACATAAAATAGTGTTTTTATATCAATTTTGAAAATGGTTCTTAGAAGTCCAAAATAGACACAGAGAAAGACTTTTCTAGGCCATTATTTCTTTGTGGATTCTAATACAATACTTCTATTTAAATGGATATGCATTACCACTTTATAGATTGTTTTAGAATCTCAATTTTTATCATATTTTGTCTAAATGATCTGGTTCCAATTTATTGCACTGAATTCTACAGAAATATGCTAATAACTGTGTGCATATGTATATATCATATTTGGAATACATTTGAAATTTTATTATATAATCTTTAAGATTTACTCTTTCACTCTTCCCGTTACATAATTGTGATACTTGACTTTTCTCAAAGTTTTTATGCTTTTTAAACCTTTTAATCAATTGGTAATTTTTTACTGGCTTCTAAACCGCTCTCTGAAAATGTCATTCTTCTGGTTTACCGAACCCAAAACCTTGGAGGACTAGGGGAAAAATGCAATTTATACATATCCAAGAATTAAAGCACTGGTAAATATCTTGTGCTTTGGATTGGGATTACAGTAGATTGTACTATAGGATTCAGGGTGGACTAAAAGCAAACAAGTTCTTGTATGACATGCAGTTTAGTTTAAACACAAAAGAGTGTGACATTAAGAAATTCAGTCCCAGGTTATTTAGTGGAGAAACAGGATTGCATGTTGTCAATGGGTGACTGTGAGTAGCAGACGGGAATTGGGGAATAATAAGTAGGAGTATGATATGGTGAACTTAAGCCTCAGTTTTTTTACAAAAATATGAACAAAGGCAAATACAATAAAAGGTAATCAGAGATTAGAAAAATACAGCAGAAATATCATAAAATCAAATAATATGGAATCCAGATATTGTTATTATTAGATACAGGTTTTAAAATAAATTTAATAAAATTTAATATCATTATGCTGAGTGAAATAAGCCAGGCGGTGAAAGACAAATACCATATGATCTCACCTTTAACAGGAACCTAAACAACAAAACAAACAAGCAAGCAAAATATGACCAAAGACACTGAAATTCAGAACAGGCTGACAAGGACCAGAGGGGAGAGGGGAGAGAATTTCAGGGGGAAAAGGGAAGGATTCACAAAAACTAGTATAAAGGACACATGGAGAACAACTAAGGAGGGTGGAAATGGGAGGGAGGTGGGGAGCATGGGGGGTGGACTGGGGTGGGAGTGGGGGACGGAAAACTGTACTTGAACAATAATTAAATTTAAAAAAATATTAAAAAATAAAGTATAGAAAATCCTTAAAAAATTAATATTATGTTTAAGGGGATAAAGAAAACTACTTAAATATTATCAAAGTAGTAGAAACTATAGCAAACCAAAGGAAAAAAACTAATTAAAAGTAGCTATAGAACTTAAAAATAGAAAAATTGAGTTAATAAATCATTAGACCTGTTTAGCTGCAGATTAAACACAGATAAAATTAGTGAAATGATAATTGGGATTTAAAAATCCAGAAATAAATTGGACAGAAAAAATAATGGAACATCATCAAAATATCTGAAATGTTTTAATTGGATTTCCAGAAAGATAGAAGAAAATAGAAAAATAAATAAATAAAGGCTGAAAGTATCTGAAAAGTGATGCAATATTTCACTCTACGTCTTCAAAAACCTGAACCATGATAGATATTAAATTTACATCAAAGTACAGAAAAAATACAAATAGAATGTTATAAAATAATATAGAAAAACAGAATATTTTCAAGAAAGCAATTTAGATATACTCTCTTAATTAGCCTATGTATCTGTGTGTAAGTAGAAAAATGAGATAATTTGTAAACTTAAGATCAGATGACTGTTACAATTAATTGGTTTAATTTTTAAAATATGTTTGAATATGTTAAATTAAAAATAGCTTTATTCCAAAAGTTGTTTTGGAATAAAATATGTTATTATTGAAATGACAAAAAAACTTTATTACACCAAAACATCATTTACTTGGAGTTGTATATTAGTTTTGTTTTCCATCTATAGAAAAAAAATATAAACTTAGTGGCTCAAAAATAATATAAATTTAGTGTCTAGCAACTGTAGAGGTCAAAGTCCAGTACAAGTTTCACTGGGTTAAAACCAAGATGACCGAGGGGCTATGTCATTTCTAGAGGCTCTAGGAGAAATCTGTTTCCATGCCATTCCTTGGCTCATGACCCTATTATTCCATCTTCAGAGTCAACACACTGTCAAATCTTTTTTCACATTTCATCACTGAGTTTCTATTCTGCCTTCCTCTTCTAATTCTAAGCATGCTTATAATGTTCTTGTCCCATTTATCTACTTTAAAGTTAGCTGATTTGAACCCTTAATTCTCTCTGCACCCTAATCCCATTTTGCAACATAAACTAACATTTCTACAAAGATGTGGAAATTTTGAATGGGTCATTATTCGGTCTACCAGTATTTTGTCATTTTTTTCTTGACTTTTTTTTCATAAATAGGACATTACAGGTGAGTTACCCATTTTAACATTTATTATGTTCAATCTCAATATAGTTATAAATGTATAATAATAAGTTTTCCTTTCATTAAACAATAATTCATTTTATTTGACTTCATTTGTGTATATAGATGTGAATACCAGCTATGGAAATCCAAATTTAATGGAAATCCAAGCCCCATAATTTTAAAATTAGCAATCAAATCAGCCATTAGGCAACAGATTAAATTTTTAGAAATTTTAGTTCACAGCTATTTTAGCTATTTATCTCCTCTCTTCCTTCTGGCTTATTACATTTATTTTCTGAATCATGAATCATTTTGGTTGCTCTTTTCTAAATTCATTCCTGCTTTTTCACATTCATTTTTAAAAAGTTTTTAAAGAAAAGATAGCTTTTTATAGCAGTATGAAATATTTAGTTGGATGAATATATGAATGAAAACTCAATTTTATAGGTAAGGAGTCATGAAAGATTGTACATCTCAGTTAAGACAGAGTCTTTTTCAAATCTTACCTCTCCTTCTGCTAGCTCTGTTACCTCTAAAAATATTAAACCACTTTAGTGATTGTAAAAGTAGCTTCAGACTCCTTTTCTGACATAGAAATTAATCTACCTTTATTGAGGTATTTGTAAGGGTTATATGATATATTTATAAAATGATTAACATATAGCTTGACTTGAGTTGGGGCTGAATAAACGTGTTTTATTTTGATGGTATTCAGATAAGGTACTACCAGAACGGCACCATGGGTCAGTGATATTCAGCAACTGTTACAATACATCAAGTATGTGCAATCTTCTGAATGAATAATTGTTTATTGTGGGACTATATGTTGGGGTGCTGTATGAAATTCCATGTTATAATGTAAATACAGGCTATTGACAACATATCTTGGATGCACAATAATGTATTTTGGGGTTTGGTTTAGAAATTTGGCACAGTGAGTGTTTGATACTGAATGAAACATAATTTCTAACTAACATGGAGAAGCATACACATGAAAATAATTATGGGAAGTAATATTGGTAATAAGAGCTGGGCCATGTCACAAACGGCTGCATTTGCAATAACATGGGTGGATTTTGAGAATATCATGCTAAGCAAAATAAGTCAGATGGAAAAAGTTAAGGACCATGGGATTTTATGCATAGTGGAATATAACACTGAAAACAACAAGTGAACAAAAAAGACAATGAAAAAAATACCTCATAGACAAAGATAGCAGTAAGCTGGTAACCCCTGGGGAAGGAAGTAGGGGTATGGTAAAGGGTAAAGGAAGTCAAATATATGGTGAGTGAAGGAGATTTTACTTTGAGTTGTAAACACATAATGTGATAATTTTATTAACCAATGTCACCCTGATAAATTTAATAAAAATGTTGTTTTGAACCCTAAAAATAGATGCAACATAACTGGGAATTGAATGCATTGTATAGCATTCACTAAATAGCAATATACAGAACAAAATTAGAAGTTATTATCTTCTTCCTAATAATTTATTGTTAGAAAAAGAAAGTGATACTTGTAATGGATAACATTCTCCTAACCAAAAGACAAACACAGTTAACATGGTCTTGATCTTTCTGTGACTTTGCCATGGCTTCTTTGGGCTTGGAGAATCAGGTGACTTCCATTGGGATGACTTAGGTCTTGGTTTCTGGATCATAGCCATAGACCACAATTCATCTCAGGGTATGACCTTCTTGAAGAAATCTGGTTCATTGGTAGCAGTTTTAATGAAGTCATTAGCAACTGCAACTCGATGTTCCTTCTGCTCTGATAGCATAAGCCACTGAATGCATTTTGCCACCGTGCATTTCATGCCAAGATCCTGCATCGGAATCTTGGACACAGTAGTTTTGGAATCCCCAGATCAGCTTCTATTTCTTGCACTGCCAGTCGCTGATCTTTGTTGATTGCAGCCTGTTCGCATTCAACATTCTCAGTTGTTCTCTTGTCGCAGGCCTTCCAGAACATGGATCGCTTTCAAGAGATTCTTGACCATCTTTGAAGTGTTTGTGCCACAATTTTGCTTGTGCTGTCCTCACTGCATTTGTTTGTTATGTACTGAATTGTGTCCCTCCGCTTGTATAAGTCGAAGCCTTTAAGGAGTTAGTTAAATGTAAATATGGTCATAAGAGCAGGTCTCTAATGTGGCAGACTTGTTGTTCCCAGAAGAGCAAGAGTCACCAGTGATGTGTGGGCCCAGAAGGAAGGCTGTGCAAAGAACACAGCAAGACATGAGGAGAGGCCTAAGAAGGAATCGAACCTGCCAGAAACTTATTTTTGGACTTTCAGCTACCAGAGCTATGAAAAAATAAATTTCTGTTGCTTAAGCCAGCAAGCAGTCTGTGCTCTTTATTTTGAAAGCTCGAACTGAGTAATACAATAATTTTTTTAATTTTAACAATAAAATTTTCTGAACATTTTTAAAATTTTCTTAATTTATATAAAAGTACCTGAATACAAGTCTTAATTTTGCCTCTTGGCTCTGAAAGCCTAACACTTTTGACTATCTGGCCATTGAGAAAATTAACCTACAAACTCCTTTTTAAAAGTAATACTATTTCCTCTAAACTTTCCTAAAGATTTATCTTGCCTTGAAAATGACATTTACAACAGTTTCCATTCTACTCTTTGCTATTTTGATATTCATTTTACCCCCCTATTAAACAGAAAACCTCTTCTTTTACTACAGGCCTAATGTTCTTTGCATTGCCTCCTTAATAAATGGTTGGGACTTGAGGTCACTAAGAACTACAGACAGAGCCCAGGTGACAGCCAGCAAAAGAAAAGGACCTGAGTCTTACCGATACTGGAATCTGATTCTGTCAACGACCTTAGTGAACGTGGGAGCAATTTCCTCCCAGAACCTCCTAGTAAAATACCAGGCTGGCTGACACCTTGATTTAGGCTTTGATATCTGGAGCAGAAAAACTAGGCAAGCAAACCTGGGCTTTTCATTCAAAGAACTGTGAGGTGTTAAATTTGTGTTGTTTTAAGTTTTGTTATGACATAAGATGGGGGAAAGTAATACACGTGGGTGAATTTATTGTTACCCCGATCTATCTATGATAAAGATTCCCGTCAATCTCTCACTTAAAGGTTTCAGCAGTCATCGATGTTTGTGGCTTAGGTCTGTTGTTGCCATTAGGAACCTCAAAAAGGTGGTTTTCTAATTTATCATTTCCTTTGCATTTATTAGCTGGAATTCCTCTCTAAAGAAAAACTTTATATATCAGTAGTTACCCTGAAAGAGACTTTGTACATGAAAAGTAGGTTGAATATCTGATTTTTCCCCATTACTTATTATTTTTCAGAGTAATGACATGGTGATTTTCCTACTATAACATGGCAGCTAAATCAATTCTCTCTCCTCTGAGTTCTCAGTAAATCATGGTTTTCTGTTCTCCAGTGCATTTTCCCCACTGGCCTCTAATTGGTTGCTTTTCATTACTTATTGTCACACAAGATATCTGTCCAAACTCGGTAATTGTTAAACATCGGGGCTATGGAATCTTTTAGCCCTCTATTCTGTTTGGTGAGCATGTGCTTAAATTTTGACATTTCCTCTACAGCTGAAGGGCAGTGTGATGTATTTCCAGTTTGTTGTACTGCTATTCTGTTTCTATTTCTCTTATGAACCGAAGTAGTACATGAAAACATTAACTTCAAATATATATTATCTGCTCTCACATAGAATGCATGATTTATAAGAACACAATTCAATCGAAACTTAGTCACCATTACCTCGTCTAATATTTATATTGATGTATTTACTTAGACCATAATTCAGCTTTAGGGGTTTAGAATGAGAATGTAGGGAGCAACTTGCCATTCAACTCTGTCTAATAGACATTAAGGATCATGCTCATAATCCAGAAATAGAAGGAAGGGAAGAAATGCACATTGCAAAATTTCTGAGCCAAGCTACACTAGTTCAGAATACAGTGAAAATTGTTTCAGCATCGAGAACCCCCGAACAGCTTAATAGGCCCCAAGTGAAAACATTAATCACACCTCAATGAAACTACAAATGAAACATATGCTGTTACGTTATTTTCAAGAATAGAGTTATTAGTTTTGAACTCACTTCATGTTATAAACCACCAATATATATAAACAATCTTTGAAAAGACCAGGAGAAGCATTCATTGACACACAAGTAAGAAATAATGCATTGGCAAATGACTCCTTATGACTTTTGTACTTTTTGAGGAAACAAAAAACAGACTGAAGTCTTACAAGCTTTCACCATCATACAATGTGTTTTTCATAATAAATATATAGACATAAGTGTAAATATGGCTGTACTAGTTTGCTTTAACACTGAAAAATAGATTATATCTACTAATGTATCAATAGGAAATATTATAATGTTGATTGGCAACAGATACCTATGATTTGTTACAGAAAAACTAGAAATAGACTCTATTCCAAAATTAATACTCTTTAGTCTATTTAATCCTTTAGCGTTTTTAATGATGTAGATTTTTTAATGTTATAAATTCAGATAAAGATCTTGAGATAACATGTTAGATAATTGTTTTAAGTGTTTTCCCCTTAGCCACGAGCACAGCACTGAGTCACTTTTGGGGGAGTGTGGTCTCCCTGGAGCCTGGTGAATTATGTTCCTGAAAATTATGTTCCAATTCTAAGTTTATTTGTTACTCTAAGCCACTATCTAATACCACTGGATTGCATTTTTTTTACCCAGTCTATCATTTTAAAGGTTCTACAATTCAGAATTTGATAAGTTACAGATTATGTAGTCTTTTGAAAAACTGGTCTGTGAACATATAAATATTTGTGGTAGTGCACTTTTGGGAAGAATCATTTTTAATAAGTTGCATTGATTCATAAGTAAATCTTTTTAATTACAGAATTTCAAGTTGAATGGTTCTTGTTAAGCAGAACTATATATATATATCAGTGTAGTATGACTCCTTCCTTATGAACGACACGTTGTGTTATATGTTAATTTTCTTAAATTAGAATATTTTGTATTAAATGAAAACAGTCACATAGCCACCTTTTAATTATAAAAATAAATAAAATGAATGTATTTTACTAGTACCAGGAATATGAACTAGATTCAAATACATGCATATAATTAACTGGGAATTTTATCATGGGCAAGTTGCTTATCTCATAATCACTAACTTCTCTTTGTGAAAAACAAAATGTTGATTAAATATATTTTATAAAACCTATCAGTTTCAAATGTTATAAATATGTGTTTTAAGAAAAGCAAACCACGGTAAAACATCTTGGTAAATGTTTTCCCTACAAAATACATACACTGTAAGTAACAATTTAACTAAAAGAAATTCTTGGGTATGCAACAGATTTTAATACTGAAGTGTTTTATTGATCTCATTTTAGGAATTCCCAGTAAGGACAAGGTAAGCTAGGTTTTTGTATCAGTGTATCTCTATTTACAATTTCCTCTTTCATTATATAACCAGAAGAAAAATATTTCTTTATACCCAAGTAAAATATTTTCTTTATTTTTTATAAAAGAATTATAAAATTTTAGCTTGAGTGATTTCTATCCATAGAGAATAATCTTGAATGGGATCTTGAGTGATTTCTATCCATAGAGAATAATCTTGAATGGGATCATATTAAAGAAAACTCTATTGGCACATTCTGTGAATTTATGTCATCTAATAATTAGTAGATGAAACACTATGAAAGTCATAGGAGAAACTGAGGACAACTAAAACAATCTGCATGAAGAACAAGAAATTAGCAGAAGAAGAAGATTGGTGGGCCCTTATTGGCTGGCACAGAAGTGCAATGCAGGTGGCTGAGGATACACTTGTCCAGTAGTAATATCTGGTTATTAAGTGAATGGAATGTTTTCAACCTACTATGAAAATCTAGTTCTCCTATTTAAATTTTTAACCAAAGTAAGTATATTAAAATATGACTTAAGAATAGTTTTAATTTTGCAATTATATTTTCATAAACATTAAAAATAGAAGGCAAATGTATATTTTGATCTAATTTCTCCCTCAAATTCCATTCTTTTCTGTAGATAAAACACAGTTAATGTTCATAATTTCAACCTCTTTTAATAAATTCATATGCACAGAGAAATATAGAATTTGCATTTGACTGTGTATTTTAAATAAATAGAATTACACAAGAATAAATTATTAATCAATTTAGGTTATTTTGTGCTCAAATGGTTTTTATTTTGTTTTCCTTGCAAGTACACAGAGGCCAATTTCAGTTTAAAAACATCACATCCATGAAGGTAAATCCTGCTTTCATTATATTTTACATTTTTTATTACTAGTATATTAAAAATGTATTGATTTTGTGGATTTTTCATTTGTTGTCCCTTTAAGCCAATAAGGACAAAAAGATTTTCAGAATATTTTTGTTAAATGTATGTATTTAAATACTAATAAAATAAATGTTTTTAATATGTTTATTTGGTTGTCTGGATATTTTCTGGAGCTTCCAATTGTTGAATACTATTAGCAAATAGTAGTATCTTTTCTTACTCTTTAGTATAAATGCTTTCAATTTATTTTCTATTAAATATGATAATTTTGTGGTGCTTTAATAGCTATCCAGCTAAGGAAAATTATTTCTGACTCCATTTGACATGGAAAATTCTTAGTTAAATTTTGTTTTTTGACACCAAAACTAGATGATATATTATCTTCCAAATATTAATACTTGTTATATAATATTGCTGTGGTGAAATTTATACAGACAATAAAATAAAAAATTTGAGTTATACACTTATAAATATATGTAACCTAATTTATGAAAGACAGTGCTACCATTCAGTGGGAAAATGGATTGCTTTTTCAATAAATCTTTTATGGTCTATAATATATTTATATAGAATAAAAAGAATGTTCACTACTACATATAAACTATTAATTCAAAATAGATCATGCACCTAACTGTGAAAGTTAAAATTATAATAAAATATCTTTTGAATGTCAGGAAGGTAAAAATAACTATATTAAATATGTTCATTTGCTTTAGTTTTGGTGAATAAAGTCAAAACTAAAAAAATGTTTTTTGAATGGTACAAGCTCACTAAAACCTATTAAATAGCCTGCAGGAACAATCAGATTATGTTTTATTTTTTTTTAAGACTTGAATTTAGAGAGAATTGAATTACCAGGGAGAGTATAATCCTGGTCTGAAGCACATTGTAGCTCTTCAGTTCATTTTAAAGCAATTGCTGAGTAGCCTGTGATACTGACCCGTAATCAAGGGAGGGGTGTACTTGGCAGTGTCCAGTTTAGATATAACCAGAAAAGTTAGTACATGAATTGTAACCTCCAAAACAAGGTGCCCAAGAACATCAGAGATCACTAGAAATAGCAGTTGTTTTTTCCAGAGAGTAGAAGCAAAGCGTTCCATGAAGTTTCCCTTGTGACAACAGTCTTAAGAATTGCTAGTGACCAGTTAGGTTGCGATTTACTGGTCCATGCCTTGCTGGAAGGCTTCCTCAAGGCTTCTGCTGCTCCTTCAGCTTCGTTTGCCGGGTGTCTTCCATTCCCAGGGCCTTTCTTTGGGTATACTCTGCAACTATTTCAGTTTTAAAGGTTTCGTGTTCCATCTTCCTTATTTTTCTTGTAATTTTTCAGTTGTTACCACTGCATATTGTTTGTGGCTTTCTTTCTTGAAGTGTTTTTTTTTTCAGTTTTATTGATATATTTGGCAGGTAATATTTATAAGTTTAAGGTATACAATACAATGATTCGATATATATGTATTTATGAGTGAAATGATTATACGTTAACATCCCAAACCTCGCATAGTGACAAAATGTTTTCCTTGTGGTAAGAACTTTTAAAATCTGCTTGCTTAGCTGCTTTCAAGTGTGGAAAACCATACTGTTAGTTACAATCATCGTGTATGTTACATCCTGACAACTTATTTATAGCTAAAAGTTTGTGCCTTTTGAACACCTGCGGCCAATTCGGCCACCCCTGGCAACCACAAATCCGATTTGCTTCTTGAGTTTGGTTTTCTTAGATTCCACGTCGAGGCGACACCAGCCATTATTTGTCTTCCTCTCTCTGACTTACTTTATTTGGCATAATGACCTTTAAGAGCCATTCATGGTGTCACAAATGACAGGCCTTCCCTATATTTTATGGCTGAATAGTATTCCACTGTATGTGTGTGTATTTCTGTATCCATTCATCTATTCATGCATATGTAGGTTGTTTCTATGTATTGATATGGTAAATCCTGCTGCAGTGAACACAAGGACACAGATGTCTATTCAAGATAGTGGTTTTGTTTTATTCAGATATACACACAGAGGTCGAATAGACGGCAAGTGATCATGAGAATGTAAAAGGTACCCTGTTTGCTGTTGGCGGGGATGCAGATTGGAGGTTCCTCAAAAAATTAAACATTGAACTACCTTATGTTGTAGATTTTTAATTCACACAGTCCAGATAAATCCTGTAGATTCAGCAGGTGTTTTTCTAACTCCTCAAAACTAACCTCTAAATGAGTCAGATTTGCTGCCTTGGATTCTAAACCTGTTATTAAATATGGCAGCCACTGAAACTGCTCTTGTTTCAAGCCTCTACCAGGCTTGTCTTCTTCTCTCCCAGTGAACTCGCAGCACAACCCTCGCATCATCCACCAGCAAACCAGCACTTGCACACTCCCTGGCTTCGCAGGGTAGTGCATGAAGACCTGCAGATTTGCCCTTGCTAAGTAACTGTAATCCAGCAGAGTGCTTTGACGAATACACAGTGTTCGTTTGTCCATTTTCTAGCTGTTGCAAAAAGCTTTCTGCATTTTACTAGTTAAGTGGAATTATAGAAAGATTGTTATAAGCTAATTATAAATACCTCTATCTGATTTCATTAATCCTTAAATAGTATCCCACCTCATAAATGTATTTTTAATTGTTTAAAGCAATGAAACATTTTAATTCATTTCCGTTCTGCTTTCTGATAAAATAAAGCATTCCTGGTCTCTTTTGTCTTGTTTAGTTTCATTGTGCCTAGATTCCAGGGCAGTATTGCCTGTACCATCTACAATACTCTAATTTTTATACCCTGCCTATTGAAAGGTCTTTGAGCGAGAAAGAATTATTCTAATAGTAAAAACTTTTTTTTGTAAACTATAATAGTCTTGTTCTCTGGAGAACTTTGCAATTTGAATTTCTTTCTTAACTAAGGCACCTTTAATCAATTCAAAATATTATTATAGAATTGCCAAGTACCTCAAGGATAGTGGGAGCTTTTTAAAATTGAATCTGTACACATCCTCTATGGGAAAAATGCAGATCAATAAATTTGGAAAATAAATTCACCCAGAGTTAAGACTGCCAACATGATTAGGACAGGGAGAATTTGATACACTTCTGTTTACTTGAATGTTAAATAACCACCTGAGACCACAGAGTATGTGCTTTAGTGGAATTCACGCTTGAATGGAGAGTCACAGGCAACTGTGATGAATATAAAAGAGTGCTGTAGGGTCCTAGTGGGGATGACCACAGATGTCATCTAAAATATTTATTTTCAAAGGTAGGAGGTCCTAAGCAGTGTAAGAAAGCATAGAGAACTTTTAATAGGAAGTTAGTTAGAATGTACTTCAAAAATGTATGGTACCAAAGATGACAATGTTATGTAAGCATTAGTGTTATGGGGGGCAATGGAAGATCCTTGAAGATAGGATCCTGACAAGCTTTGTGGTAAAGAGACTTAAAGAAATGGCTGAAAATCAGAGTCTCATCAGTATTGGAAAAAAGCCAAGAATCATAAAAGATCAGACCGGAAGAGAGTCCATCAATTTCCACTTGTCGAAGAAATAACTGGACAGATTGCTGTTGAACTGAAACATGAAGGAAGCTACCTAACCCGACTTCTATAGAATCTTTCTACCATTAGTTCCAGAAAAATCAATAGTAATCAACACTAATAGTCAAAAACAACAACAAAATGTGAACACTGAACTAACAAAAGCTCCCACATGTTGGGAACTGCTCTGCTTGGTTTCAGAAGTTGTAATCCCCCCATGGCTAAAGCTGAGTGAGAGACCTTGGGGCCTAAACCACTAAAGAGACAAAGCTTATCTCCCTGGTAGGGGCAGTGCCTCTGCCCTCTTTACTTCACTCTGCTTGGCCCCAAGGGGATGACTGGTTAACCAATGACAGGTAAGATTCCTCAAGGGAGGGATGACCTAAGACAGGCACAGTTATAAGGGGCCCTCAGGGAAGGACTTGGGGGGCTTTAGAAAAAGGGGGTGATGGACTCTCGCCCTTCAGCTATGACAAACCCTGAGTCTTCATTCCGTCTGCAAAAAGTCTCCTAATCTCTTGGCTTAAGTCTGAAACAATGCCAGAGGTGGGTGCAGCCCTGTGCTGAACCCTAACCAGAGGTAAGGTTCCCTGGGGTGATCAGGCCTAAGAAAGAAAGCATAAAATCTTGTGAAACCTGTTTTGCTAATACCCTCAATTTAAATATAAGGGTCCCAACAGAAAGCTAGTTTGTTCCCCAAAGTTCTATGGCCCTATAGCTATCTGACCCTGACTCGGAATGAGCCCTCATAGTTCTCTGAGTGTTATCTATTGTTTGATCATTGCTGTCTGAAAATGATTGATGAGATTTATGTATGTGCCTTGTATTCCTATGCAAATGAACCCAATAAAAGCCCATTGAGGAAAAGGCTCCTGGCCCTTCTCCTTTGAAAGATCGGCCACCTTTCCTCCCCAAGCAGATCATGTCTTGGTAGACTTATTTTCATCATGATGGCCAGGGGGACATTGCAGGTGGAGCCTCCCCCCCCCCCACAAGAATAAAAGAAAGCATGAGCATTATATTTTAATCAAAACAAATCTTAAAAAATCTAATAAACAAAAGTGTAAACGACCATTCTAATATGAATTAAATGTAATTAAAAGTGTAATCAAACTTTTTCAGAATTAAAATAACACCAGAAGTCAGAAATACAAAGACTCTGACTATAAATGCGTGAAAGGATAAAAGGATATAAAAATAAAAATTGACTGAGTTAAAGAAATTAGAAGGACAGAGAGTAATCTCTGAAATTAAGATTACAAGGTCTCCAATGGAACGGGATACAATTGAAAATACAATATGTAATTTCAAAGACAAAAATAAAAAAGAAAGTGAAGAGTAAATGACAAATAATAAGAAATGGCTGTGTGTTTACATAAACCAAGACATATAACAGATGAGAAAATTTTTATAGAAATATTCTAGTTAACATCATAAAAAGAATGATAGAATTAAATATTTTTTGCTACACCAAATGATTAAGGACAGTGGATATTTACAAAATAAAAGATAGTGGCACATTATGACTTTCTTCATAAGAGAACACAGAAGCCCTTATGAGATAATAGTCAAAAGAGAACAAAACAAAACAAAACAAACAAAACAAAAAACCCTCTAGTTCCAACTAAAAACTTAAAGGATGTAAACAAAACAAAGGAGAGTGTTAAATTATACCACAGGTATGGGATAAGCAGTGTTGTGCAGTGGAATACTCTCAGTACTCTCAGGATGTGCAAATGCATGTCTCCCATGTGATTGTAGAGGAACTATGCACTAGGTTATGCTTCAGTGATGATCTCAAAATCTCAGTCACTTACACAAAGGCTTTGTTTTGTTTTTTAAGCTTATCCTATGAGTTAGAAAAAGGAGAAGGATCTGCTCATGTATACTGTCAAGAACCTAGACTGACTGAGAATTCTTAATTAGGATTTCCACATAATTTTAGAAGTGGCATTTAAATTTTACTGAATTTTGATGGGACATTGTCTCCATTTTCCCACCACCACTTTTCCCTGACCTGCCCACCCTCAATTCTACCCAACTTTGGCTTTGTCCATAAATCCTTTATACTTGTTTTTTGACTTGACCCTTCCCCTCTTTCCTCTATTATCACCCTCCTCACTCCCCTCTGGTCACTGTCAGTTGGTTCTTTATTTGAGTGTCTCTGGTTTTATTGCTTCCTTGTTTTATTGATTAGGTTCTACTCAGAGGCAAAATCCTATGGTATTTGTCTTTCACTGCCTAGCTTATTTCACTTAGCATAGTGCTCTCCAGGTCCATTCATGCTGTCGCAAAGGGTGCAAAGGGTAAGAGCTCCTTCTTTCTTTTGGCTGCATAGTATTCCATCATTAAAATATAACATAGTTTTTTGATCTATGGTATGTTTAATGTGGGGCACTCAGGTTGCTTATGCAATCACTTGTTTGATTGAATTTAGAATGGTAGAATTATTTTCAGTTTTCCTCTCTTCTTTCTTTTTCTGCCTATTAAATTATTTGCTCATTTTTAGATTCTAGTTTAATTTAAATAATTACTTTTTAGATAAGAGCCTATTTGCGTTATTTTTATCTTTGATATGAGATGTAATGGTTGTCTTTAACTTTCACATCTTAGAGCTAACATTGTGTCACTTCAGGTAAAATTCTGAATATGCAAAAATATGGAGATATAGCCTCCACCCCATCATAATTTACACTAAAGTTCTTATGTCTCATATACACATGCATTATAAAAACACCATGCCAATATTGGCATTAGACAGTAAGTAGTATGCATTTTTAAGACATTAAGAAAAATATTATTTATACATATCCAAATATTTGCTGTTTCATTTTTCTTAAAAATCTCAGTTTCTTCTCAGCAGTGTAATTTTCTTTCTGAATAGCCTGAACAATTCACTTAGCATTTCATACAGTGAGATTTTATCTATCATGTATTATCTTTGTTTTCATTTAAAAAATAGGTTAACTTTACAATGCTGAAAGCTTATATTCTATAATTTGCTTTCTTATAGTTTTCCTCTTGCTTTACCATTGTTTTCCCCAAAACAATGGTAAAATAATTTCTGTGCATAAAGGTCCATGTAACAGAGCCAATATTAATAATATGTTTTCTTCTTTCTTCAGCTAATGATTTGAAAGAAAATCATTTGAGACCTTTAGGTTTTGTTTACTTAGTAGTAATTACAGACTTGTGCTTGCTTTTATATTGTGCATATCATTTCCATTTATATTACAACTTCATGAGTTCTTGTTATTTATAGGGAGAATTTAGACACCAACTCAGAAAAAAGGCTCCTACATTGTAATCACTGAATTTAATGTGGACTGATTTATATCGTGTTTTATGAATATAGACTGATTTATATTTATGCTGTCTAGCTTAAGTGGATGATGTTTTCTAGTATAATTTATTGTGATATACAATCTGATTCAAATATTTTAACAGGAAATGCATATTAAGAAAATTTCCAGGGATCTCACTTTTTAAAAAAAAAGTGGTCTTCACTTTTTCTTTAGTTATTTAAATAGCCTGAAGTGCCGCTTAAGAAAAAAATCCCTATTTTTAAGGATGTTTTGATGTTAATACTATTTTATAGCAAAGTTACTCTTTAACATTGTTTAGTGATTGTAGTTGAGACATGCCCTGTCCTTTTCTGTTTAACACTTCCTCAATTCACGGAAGTCTGTGACTGAATGGAATTGAAAGAAAGAGACTACCAAAACTGATAATGGTAAGATTGACAGGTTTGCTAAGAAAGCAAGTCATGCGCAGACCCAGAAGTAATCAGCCAAAGTCACTGAATCCAAATAGCGCTGCTAGCATCACATTGAACTGCTTTTAGATACTAGCAACTCTGCTGGAAAGTGACTGACTGCATACTGTATTTTTTGGACTATAAGATGTACTTCCCTCCCAAATTTGGGAAGAATAATGGTTGTTAATGCTGCTGTTGAGTTCTGTTTACATTTACATTGGTGAAATATTATGTTAAATATATTATTAAATATATTACCACATTTTTTGCTTCAGAATTTTTTTCTATTTTCCTCCTCTAAAACCTAGGTGCGTCTTATGGTCCAAAAATACAATAAATCTATACCAACTTTATTTTTATTAAAGTGATAGATAGATACACAAATACACAGATAGGTGATAATTGTATAATTACCTATATAATTGTTACATATATAACAATAAACAATATAATACTTAAAGGAAAAATATCTCATCTCTCTGCCTTCTCAATTCTACTGTGACAAGGCACAACTACTAATTATATTACTCATTTACTCTGGTATTTATCTTGATATTTCTAGGTACTAATTTTATACAGATATTTTGTGATTTTTCAGTTACAGATGAATATTTGGCTTCCTTATTCCAACACAATACACTCCCTTAATTACCCTCATGGCATATTCTCCAAGTAGTGTACCATGATTCTTCTTTCTAATTTGCATGCAATGTTGTAATGTTTTGGTTTTCTTCTAATTAATGATTGCCTTAATTTTCACCTGCAGATTTTCCCAAACACCTATTATTATTTTGACTAATTAGCTTTTTCATTCTTTCAAATAAATATAAACGTGTTGGTTTTCCACAAAAGTCTGCATTCTATGACTATGTTGAAATAACAAACAAACTAAAGTTAATCTATTTTTGACAATTTATCAGTGTCAAATATCACAGAAGTGATATTTATATTTCTCTGGAACTTTCTCTTATGACCCAAAGATGCTACTTCACTTCAAAGCACTATGCCATTATTCAGTAAAGAAGAATGTAAAAGTAGGAACAATAAAGTTCTGCAGGAATGACATGTAGCTCCTTTATCACCAAAGAAAAATTTTCAGAAGAAATTCCCTCAGGAAATTTTGTTGAACTGACCAGGGCTTAGTCACTTGACCATATATATATGCAGAAGAGGATGGTAATATAAGGTATGCAATCATAATTAATTTGGGCCAATTACAAACATTGTTTGGAGCTGTCTCATTGTTGCTTCAAAACACAATCTGCTATAGACCTTATGAACCTCACTTATGAATACAGATGAAAAAATTCTCAATGTAATATTAACAAATAAAGTACAACAATCTATAAAGAAAATTATGTACTATGGTCAAGTGGGATTTATTTCAGGCATGCAAGGCTGGTTGAATTTGTGTACTCTATCACATACATGGCCTAAAGAAGAAATATCAAGTAGGTTAATACATGCAGAAAAACCAATTGACAAAATTCAATACCCATTCATGATAAAAACCACCAGCAAACTAAAAAGACAGGAAAATTTCATCAAATTGATAAAGGGCATTTGCCAACAAACAAACAAACAAACTATACCGAACCTCATACATGATGGCAATTCCAATATTTGATACTTCCGAAAAGAAGTTGAAAACTTATGTCTACACACAACTTTTACATAGATGTTTATACAAAATTTTCTTTGATATTGCCAAAACTAAGAAGCAACCAATGTATTCTTCAATAAATGAATGGATAGATATACTGTGTTACATCTATACAGCGGAATATTATTCAATACTATAAGAAGTTGGCTATGAAGCCAAAAATAAATGAAAGAAGCTAAATTGCCTATTACTAAGTGAAAGAAGCCCATATGAACAAGATATGGAATGTGCAATGATCATACATAATGATGGATGGATGTCATTATATATTTGTCAAAATCCATTGTACATGCAATACTAAGCGTGAAATCTTTTGTGAACTATGAACTTTTAGTGCTAATGATATTTCATTGCAGGAATAAAAGCCCCTACCACTCTGGCTTAGGGTGTTGATGATGAGGGAAACCGTGTTTATCATTCAGAGAACGAAGTATAAAAGGGAACTCCCTGTATTTCACTCAATAATTTTGCTATAAACCAAAACTGCTATAAACGATTACATACAAAGAGATACATCAATGTGTACTGACAGGGAGGAAGGACAAAGTTACCATGTGAGCACCTACAAGTAAGTCCCTGAGATTCAGGGAAGAACAGTGATAAGAATATCTTGTGGCAAAAAGGAAAAAGTGCATGAATTCTTTTTTATTCACCTACTTATACCACCATTTGGATTATATACCAATTATACACCAATTTCAATAACTTATTTGGCCTCTCATGTACAAATTATACTTTAGGGTAACTCAATCATTGAGTGCTAGTTTTTAATTTATAGAAGTTATCCAGCTTATAAACAGAAACTGAGGGAAGTATATTTCTATCCTTTTGCAATCTTAATGTGATTAATAGATCAGTGTAGTTTTTTGGTTATCTACTAATCTAACCAAAAGGAAGATAACCAAACACTAACATGGAAATGCATAACGTAACCTGTGATAAACCGTAGCAGAAAAAAATCAAACCTGAATTCGATCAGACCTCTAAAGGTAGCTAACAATTTTTTAAAACATGTATAATACAAAATATCATGTTCAACATTACCACTTGCTCACAAAATGACCAAATTTTAACTGGAGAAACTTTTATCATATACATAACCATGTTTCTTCAACAAATAATTACAAAGGGAAAGATAGTAGAAGCATATAAATTAAAATATAGTCATTGATTTAATTTTCTAAAATTGTACGTANAAGGGAGTGCACTAACTTTGAAAAACAATATTGTTTCTAGTTCCCTGCAGTCTTGCTTTAGGCATTAACAGTTTGTATTTAAGACAGCTGTTGCTTGAATAAAGTTGCCATATGCCAGCAGAGCTATGGTCCTCTCCATTATTTTAGTCCCTCGCCTCACTTCGTGATCCACGTCTACCACAGCGGGCTGCGGCACAAAATATCATGTTCAACATTACCACTTGCTCACAAAATGACCAAATTTTAACTGGAGAAACTTCTATCATATACATAACCATGTTTCTTCAACAAATAATTACAAAGGGAAAGATAGTAGAAGCATATAAATTAAAATATAGTCATTGATTTAATTTTCTAAAATTGTACGTACATACATCTCAAAGATGTCAAATTAAAAGATCTAGGATGATACCAAATAAGAATGGGTGGACTTTTTGTACTCTAATTCAAAGAAATAAACTAGGAAAAGTTTTAACGAAGAATCAAATCGGGATCATACATAAAGTTTTCTGGGAATTTTAATATCAACAATAACAAATACGTAGTAATATTTCTACAATTGATTCTTAGTTGTTTAGAGGTACATGCTGAAATGTTATGTCTGATATTAGGGTCAAATAACCTTATCAGTGGTTGCAATTGGGAGGTAACCTGGGTTTAGATGAAATGAGATTCACTATGATTTCATTATTGTTGATACTGGGTATTAGATACAAAAAGAGAGTTCACTAGATTATTTTCGTTACTATTTTTATATATGTTGGAAAATTGCCCAAAATATATCAGTGAACATTTTTCTGATGTTCATATTTTTATTTAGTTTAGTTCGTATTTTTGGATGATATTATTGTTGTTGGGATATAAATTCTTAATAAGATCTTTACTGATTTGAAAGGGAAATCAAAATTATTTTGGGGAGTAGAGATAACAAGACACTGGCTTGATAAAAAAATGTCTTGTTTAGCCCTGGCCGGTGTGATTCAGTGGGTTGGAGCATCATCCCACACAGTAAATTTATGGGCTTCATTCCCAATGAGGCTGCATAACTCGGTAGTGGGTTCGATCTCCAGCTAGAGTATGTGTGGGAGGCAACTGATCAATGTTTCTTTCTCACATCAGTGTTTTTCTCTTCCTGTCTGTCTTCCTTTTTCTCCCTTCTTCTATCTCTAAAAAAATGAAAAATGTCCTCAGATGAGGAAAATATTAATATTTTATTTTATATATGTATGTGTATATATATATATAGTCTGTCCAGAAAAAGTCCAGTTGTTAGCCATTATTAATATAATGAGAATGGTTTGCATGCCATCAGTGTAACCTGGCTGCCAGGGCAAGTGCACTGGAATGTGCATGTGTGAACCATGACGACTTCATCCTTCTATTCAGCGGGAGCAGTAGACACTGCTGACTTGAGTGAACGTGTCTACTGTGTGGCCGCATCATTCAAAATGACTTAGTGAGTCGGGCAACAAATCTGCATCGAATTTTGTGTTAAGCTTGACCATTCCTACACAGAAAATATTCAGATGATTAGGAAGGCCACAGCTACAGGAGACTGGTGATGGGCAGCTTTATCATGACAACAGGCCCCTCATGCATCTTGTTTCATGCAGAGTTCTTTTGGAAATCATGAAATCACCCAGGTGACTCAGCCCCCCTACAGCCAGATATGGGGCCCTGCAACTTCTGATTTTTTCCTAAAACTAAAATGACCTTCGAAAGAGAAGAGATTTCAGACCATTAATGAGATTTAGAAAAATGTGACAAGACAGCTGATGGTGACTGGGAGAACTATGTGAGGTCCCAAGGTGCCTACTTTAAAGGGGACTGAGGGCTCATTGTCCTGTGTACAATGTTTCTTGTATTTGTGCCTTCTTCAATAAATGTGCCTATTTTTCAGATTACACGGCTGTGTGGCTGGATACTTTCTGGACAGACCAATGTATATAAATAGATATATTTTATGTACAATATCATGTTTATTTTTGAATTGAAGTTCTTCTGTTCTAATTTTTTTATGTCAAAATTTCAGGTAATATTTTTGGTCTTCTTGTTTTGAGAAAATGATTTTCTTTTAAAAAGTTTTATCAATTTGTTACAACAGCTATGAGTTTGTAAAATGTGATATACAGTANTGCAGAGTTCTTTTGGAAATCATGAAATCACCCAGGTGACTCAGCCCCCCTACAGCCAGATATGGGGCCCTGCAACTTCTGATTTTTTCCTAAAACTAAAATGACCTTCGAAAGAGAAGAGATTTCAGACCATTAATGAGATTTAGAAAAATGTGACAAGACAGCTGATGGTGACTGGGAGAACTATGTGAGGTCCCAAGGTGCCTACTTTAAAGGGGACTGAGGGCTCATTGTCCTGTGTACAATGTTTCTTGTATTTGTGCCTTCTTCAATAAATGTGTCTATTTTTCAGATTACACGGCTGTGTGGCTGGATACTTTCTGGGCAGACCAATGTATATAAATAGATATATTTTATGTACAATATCTTGTTTATTTTTGAATGGAAGTTCTTCTGTTCTAATTTTTATGTCAAAATTTCAGGTAATATTTTTGGTCTTCTTGTTTTGAGAAAATGATTTTCTTTAAAAAAGTTTTATCAATTTGTTACGACAGCTATGAGTTTGTAAAATGTGATATACAGTAAAAGCTAGTAAGTGTCTAAAGATAGATGACTAGGTAAGGTGCTAAGGAGGAATCAGGACATTTTTTGTAGAAAGTGTAAATATCTTATTTGTTCACTTGTTGCTTATAGATTTATAACCCACGTATGCATGAAATCATATGGTTCTTAATTTTTTTCTGCATTGATTTATTTTGTTTAGCATGATATCCTCAAGATATCTCCATGTTTTTCACAGTGGCTTCACCAGTATGGAATTTCCTCAGAAAACTAAAAATGGAACAGCCTTTTCCACTGGTATAATTCCACTACTGGGATTACACCCTAAGAACCCTGAAACAGCAATTCAAAAAACCGATGCACCCCAATGTTCACAGCAGCACAATTTACGATAGCCAAGCGTTGGAAACAACCTAAGTGCCCATCAGTAAATGAGTGGATCAAAAAACTTTGGTACATTTACACAATGGAATTCTATGCATCAAAAAGAAAGAAAGAGCTCCTTCTCTCCACGGCAGCATGGATGGAGCTGGAGAGCATTATGCTAAGTTAAATAAGCCAGGCAGTGAAAGAAAAATACCATATGATTTCACCAATAAGTGGAATCTGATCAACAAAATAAACCAGCAAGGAAAATATAACCAGAGATATTGAAATAAAGAACAAACTGACAGTAACCAGAGTGGGGAAGGCGAATAACGGGGAAAAAAGGGGGAGGATCATCAAGGAACATGTATGAAAGACCCATGGACAAAACCAAGGGGGGTAGAATTGAGGGTAGGAAGTTGGGGTAGATGGGGTAGTGGAGAGTGGTGATAGGAAAGTAGAGGCAACTATACTTGAAAATCAATTTAAAAAATCCTCTCCATGTTGTCTCAGATACCAGTATTTTATCTTTTCTTATGGCCGAGTAGTATTCCATTGCATATATGTATAAGAAAAACATAGAAGTCAAAACTCATCGACACAGATGGCAGTATGGTTGTTATCAGAGAGAAGGGGATGGATGAGAGTGGAGGGAATCAAATATATAATGAGGAAAGATGATTTGACTTTGGGTGGTAGGTGTACTTGAATCCTCTATGACTTATTAACTAGTATCACCCCAATAAATTGAATAAAAAGAAAACATCACAATGAAAAACTAATAATGGCCCTGGTTGGTGTGACTCAGTGGATTGAATGCTGGCCTGAGAACCAAAACGTTGCCAGTTTGATTGCCAGTCAGGGCACATGCCTGGGTTGTGGGCCAGGTCCCCAGTATGGGCTGTGTGAGAAGCAACTACACATTGATGTTTCTCACCCTCTTTTTCTCCCTCTGTTCTGCTCTTTCTAAAATAAATAAATAAAATCTCTAAAAATAATAACTATAAATGATACAAATAAAAATAGATGACTTAAAAAGGAGTATGTGAATATCTCTTGGAAATTTTCAGAACTACGTGAGAAAATACTATTTTATAAACAACCAAAACCCTAAAAGTTATGCAACTTGTAGACTCGTTTGCTTGTTTTTGTTGTTGTTGTTGTTGTTTTGTTTAGTTTAGTTTTTATTTTTTAAGGGGCTACTAAAGATACATGTGATCATTAAAGGGGCAGAGAAGGTAACTGGTGACATAATATAATTTTAAATGCTATTGTTGAGGGGGATGTCACCATACAGAAATCAGGAAAATTCACTCAAGATAGCTTGTTACCCCCAAAATGTAATTACTTCTTTCTAAAAAACAATTTGATAAATCAAAATGAAAACTTGAGCATTTAATAGCCTTGCTGTTCAGCTAGTAGGGTGACACAGGTTAAATTTTACTTAAATGAATAATTTACTCAGAATGCTAAATGCTAAGGAAACAGTTTACCAGTTTTTTTAAATTTAAATATTCCTTCACATAGCACCCAAGAAATTATTTTCTTTAAGCTAGCAGTCCAAATTATGTCTGAAATAGGGTAAGGTTTGTGGAACCTGAATGGAAAAGAGTAATTTTATTAATCAATGTAATGGCTATATTATATATGCTAGAAAAAAAGTTTGTATTATCATACTAAAATAGTTTTAGTATGATAATACAAATGTCTAATCACCATACTTAAAAATTTATAATGCTATGTGTATCATTAATAGTATTTTCCTAGCTAGAACATGTATTTTTAACAAAATTTTGCTATAAGTAGAATTTCAATGCCATGATTAAGGTGAACTCCAAGTATGAATATAAATAATAATTGAAATTTCTAGCTAGAATATTATAGGTCCTCATTCAGTATAAAATGCAAAGCCAAAACATTATATCTATTTTTTCTCATGCTTTGCTTGTAATTTAAAGTTATACTTTGACGGTATTATATTTTCAGCTATATATCATTGCAATTTAAAAAGATTGGGCTAGCAGCATTCAAGCCCAACAAATAACTTGCCCTGAGTTTGAAGGCAGTTTATAAATTTTATACCTGAGAAAAAACATGGAATTTCACTTTCTACACTTTAAACATAGATCAAAATATGGCTGAATTACAGTCAATATAAATCTCAACAACATCTGTAACAGTGATATACCGCGTGTGTCAGGGCTAGTGTTTCCGTCAGAAATCTCTTCAAACATCAGAAAAACCCATTTTGAGGATGCTGTGTGTGTATTAGAGAAGGAGATATAAAATCTTTTTTAAAATCAAATGATGAGTTTTTTATGGATCAATAAGCCACGTGTCATGGCAAAGCTGAAAAAGCTTAGTAAAAGACTAGTAGGAGAGCAGAAGTGAAAATAAGATTAGTTCTTGTTTTTAAATTTTCTCCTGCATACCTGTAAATGGGATTTTTATAGCCTACTTTAATTTTTCAATTTAACCTTTATGGTATATTTTTTCACTACTTGGTCCCCTTATACTCCCTCCCCCAGAAGTCACCACCCTCTTGTTCCATGTCCATGTGCCCCTTTTCTTTTTTGTTCAGTCCCTCTCTTCTTGAATCAGTCATTTCTCCAAAGAGCCCCTTGCTCCTTTAACTGAGAAGTCACACTAGAAACCTAATTCAGGTCCTTGTTACTGATGTGTCATTGCTTCTAGGCCCCCCTATCAGNCTCCTGCATACCTGTAAATGGGATTTTTATAGCCTACTTTAATTTTTCAATTTAACCTTTATGGTATATTTTTTCACTACTTGGTCCCCTTATACTCCCTCCCCCAGAAGTCACCACCCTCTTGTTCCATGTCCATGTGCCCCTTTTCTTTTTTGTTCAGTCCCTCTCTTCCTGAATCAGTCATTTCTCCAAAGAGCCCCTTACTCCTTTAACTGAGAAGTCATACTAGAAACCTAATTCAGGTCCTTGTTACTGATGTGTCATTGCTTCTAGGCCCCCCTATCAGGCAGAGAAAGTTAAGATATGTGAATATCTACAAATATTTCTATATGTCTCTCTCTATATATATATTAAAATAATATGAGTTCATACTGATATTTTCAAGCTAAACCATTACCAAAATGGAGTATTCTCCGGCCTTCTCTCTTTGCTTATCTGTATCTCCAACTCCAGCTATGACAAAATTGGTTCCAACCATCTGTCATCCACAACGTTCCACTCCAACATACATGTAGAGTTGTTTCAGAATTCTTAACACAAACCAATTTATTACCTAGTGTATAGTGTTATGCACAGTTTCCTCTGCCTTTATTCTTAGGGCTTCCCTTGAATACAAACATTATTTAGTTGAGCAACAGTTTCCCCCACTCTCGTTTATTGAGGTTATTTCATACATTATTTATATAAAGTCATATTCTTTTGTAACTCTAAGCATATCTTTTGTAACTCTGGTATCTCTTGGCCTATTAACAATATTTTATATACATTTTTCTATACATTAAGGTTCATTCTATGTTATATAAAATTCTACTTGTCTTGATAAAAGTATAGATAAAAGTATAGGATAATATATGCACTATTAGAGTATCGTGAAAAATCGTTCCATCCCCTGAGAGTTCCCTCAGTTTCAACCAATCACACTTCCTCCCCACTAACTCCCTGGAAAACATGAATAAATTTCTCACATCAAAAGTTTTTCTTTCCAGAATTTCATGTGAATTGAAATATATATTATGTAGCCTATTGAAAAGAACTTTTTTTACTCAGGGTTACCATAGAATATACTTTCCCCATGTTTTTACTTTTAAAGTATCTAAGAGTTGATATTTAAAGTTGGTTTGTAGTAGACAGCATTGAGTTGGTTCTTTTTAAAAAAAATCTACTCTGATAGTCTGCCTCTTAAAATGTATTTATATCATTAACTCAAAAGTTATTAATACAGTTATATTAATATTTACATGTGTGTGATTTTTATTTCATGTATTTATTATTTCTTCTTTTTTCCTCTTCTCTGGTTTTAAATGGACATTTGGTATGATTTCATTTTTTCTCCTACCTTAGCATTTTGATTGTATTCTTTAAAATTGTTTCTTTAATGGTTTCCATGAAGTTTACAAAATAATCTGTTTAAGTCTACCTTCATATAACACTATTCCACTTCACATGCAGTGCATGTACCTTAGTGTTCGCAATTCCTCCCCCCCATTGCTTGTGGCACTGTTACTCATCTTGTTTGGCCATGTGCTGTAATCACCAGACACATTGTCATTACTTTTACTCTGAACAGTTGCATATTAGGTCAATTACAAATAAGAAAGTTAACTTGATTTATTTTACATTCAAGTATATTTCTTCACTGGTATAAATATGTTTCTTTTTGTAGATTTGAGTTTCTGACCAATATCATTTTTATTTTCCCTGAAAAAGTTTTCTTTAATATTTATTACACAGATAGTCTACGGATAAATTTCCTCAGCTTTCATTTATCTGAGACACTCTTTATTTTTCCCTCACATTTGGAGGATAATTTTCTGGGTGTAGAATTATCATATTTTTAACCTCAAATATTTCACTTCAAGTTCTTTGTAATTATATAGCTTCTTATTAGAGATCTATTTTCATTTGCACTTTTGTTCTTTTATTGGTAAGGTGTATTTTCTTTTGGCTTCTTTAAACATTTCTTCTTTCTTTTGGTACTGTACAGTTTGAATATGGTATGCCTGAGCATGTGTTTTTGGTGTTGAGGCTGCTGAATACTCTCTAAGCTTCTTACGTCTGTGGTTTGGTGTCTGTTGTTAATTCAAATATATCCTAGCCATTATAACATCAAATATTTCTTCTGCTCCGTTCTGTATAAACATATCTCTTTTTATTGCACTTTACACTGTTCTGCATCACAGATATTTATTACGATACTCACTTTATAGTAGTGGCCGGGAACCAAAGGGGCAATCTACCTGAAGTAATTTCGGGTTCTAAGCCTTATTCACATTCAGCCTGCAAAAATTTGTTAATTTTACCATTTTATTACGTTTTCCTTCAGTTAAGCAAGACTGACTTTGCCCCTCTGGATTCACCAATCTTTCCTGAGTTTGCAGCAGTGAATTGCTCAGAGTAACCCATTTTCTGATAAGTCCGAAGTGAGTGTTTGATTTTCATTTTGTCCATCTTCTTCTGTCCTTGTAAGGATAGGAGTGATGATTTCCAATTCTTTATATTTTTGAAATGAAAGCAGAGGTTGGATTTGAATTTAAGGCCTACTGTGCGTAGACCAGAGTATAAAAGGGCTGCTGAGGAAGCAAGTGTGCCCTTGGGCAGCAGAGGCAGCTGGATTTTGATGTTTCAAAGGAACCCTCAAAGGCTTTGAGTGGGTAAGACCGAGAAAGGTGACACAGACACACTTCACATGGAGAGGAGGGGACGGGGAGAGAGAGATCAGAATGATATCAAATGTTTAATCTGAGCCACAGAAAAATAGAGTTCTCATTATTCTCATTATGAGAAAGACAGAAGTAGGCAAATGACTTGGGGTTGGCAGAAATGATCTGGGGTTTTCATTTATTCTTATTATGAGAAAGTCAGAAGTAGGAAAACAATTTGGGGGTGGCAGGTAAAAACACAAAATGAGGTCAGAAAAAGACAACAAAATGTCAGAAAATTATTATTTATAAAGTGATCTATTAAGGAAATATCAAAAGCAAAGGGCATAATCTGGAATAATAAACTAAATGTGTAAAGTTATAAAGGAAACTTTGGAAAGAGAAATCTTTATTATAATTTAGTTTGCTGAGCACTAAAGAATCTTTCCCCTAAAGACTGAATCTATCGTAGCTACGGAAGTTATATCTTTCCCATTTTTTGCATAACGAAGACTCTCAGGGTTTAAGCAAAGATTAAACACACGAAAGTTATAAATGAACAAATGTATATTTCTAATACAGTGGTTCCTCTGTACTTGTCATTAATTTGTTCTGATGAGTGGCAAGCAAGATACAACTGATGAAGCATTTTCTTTTGCAGATGGTTTTGTGACACGTACAAGTTCCAGCACGTGTGACAAGAGGCAAGGAAGTGCCAAATGCTGAAACATTTTTCTCATCAAATTGTCATGAGTGCCAGGTTTGACGAGTTCTGAAGCCAGTGAGTACCAAGGTAACACTGCAAGTTGGATGAGGATATTTCTTATATATGGGTGTTTAAAAAATTTTCTCTGCCTGGACTCCAAACAACCATTTCTAACTACCATTTGGTTTTTTGCAGTTCCATTGCACTGACATATTGTAAACAGTTTTAAAATGCAATTAAGCATACTTAGCTTCATGGAAGGTGCTTGTTCTCCACTGTCATAATAACCTATCTGTAATGAACCATGCTTTGTTGTTATGCAAAGGCATCAGCCCCGGTAGTTTCATTGGCAGTCTCTGCCTGCTCATGTCAAGTACCGTAAGAAATAATACAGCCCTGGCTGGTGTAGCTCAGTGGATTGAGCTCGGGCCTGTGAACCACACAATTGCAGTTCGATTCTGAGTCAGGGCACATGCCTGGGTTGCGGGCCAGTTCCCAGCAGGGGACTCACGAGAGGCAACCATACATTGATATTTCTCTCCTTCTCTCCTTCCCTTCCCCTCTAAAGATAAATAAATTAAATTAAAAAAAATAATAATACAAAAGGAAATTACAAGAAAAAAAACACAAAATATTAATACTAAATGTTGCTCTTTTGCACAGAATATTATCAAATATCACAGATAACATAATGCCATAAATCCCTACCTTTCCCCATGCATTTATAATATATTGTATTTACTAATACCCTTTTCCTGCAATTGTAATATACATTAAAAATAGCTTACTTTCAAATGTACATATCTGTAGATATCATTCAGTGCCCTTTATAATATTTATGTTATATATCCACTTAACTAGACCCATGCAACTGCTTTGTACATTGTACTGTTTGCACATTTTCAACTGCAATGCATTTATGATGGGTTATAATATATATTAGTCAAATTTCATTATTACTGAAAAGTGATAGCCTCTAATGGATATTAGGTTATCAAAAATTCTAAATTAGAAATTTCTGTATGTTTTCCCTCATGAAATAATAAAGAAAATATTATGCAAAATAAAATCAATATTATTTCTAGAAATTATACTTCTTATGTTGAATTGTTATTTTTGTTTCCTCCAAGATATATACATAAAGTCCTCTTCTTTTAAAGATAACAGTACAATGTAAGTTCATTCACTTCTCAAAATAAGTTGAATGTACTTATCAATAGCTATTAGAACACTCAGCTCAAGTAACTTCAAGTACTGAACGGAATCATTCATTGTGATTGATTTTCTTTTCCAGTTGGTGAGAGGCCTAGATGCAGGGGTCTGGATCAGGATTAATGGACTGGATGCCTCCAATTAATTGAATTTGGTGAAGGTTTCACATACAAAATGGGACTTAAGAAGTTAATTTATTTGAAAACCTATGTCGTTATTCTGTAGTTATCAACCCTTTCTGTGCTCTACTTACTACTACCATACATCGCCCACAAAATATTCAGAGCACTCTCTCTCTCCCCACTTTGGCCAGTGCAGACTCCCCTCTGTATCCTCAACACCCTGTAGTTTTCTCTCCACTAGGCCGTGGCTCAGGCTCTTCCCTAAGTCATCGTCTCTATCTAGAAAGGAATCACTGCCTCTTCCTCCAGCCCATCTGAAAAGCACTGCCACTTGAAACTTCCTCCTGTGGGAATGAAGCTCTCCGTCCGACATTCTTCTGCAGTATTGGGCTTATTTACAATGAAAACATTCTTCCTTCTAAAGTAAGCAGTGTGTACACATTGGCTTTCAATATTCTGTGTAATTTTCAAAGCTTCATTTTAAAACTTCCAAAAAGTGTCACTCAATAAATGTGTTTGGAAAAATAATGTAAACAAATTGTTGTGTGAGTGTGGAGACTGGAGATAGGAGTTTTAAATAACAATATAAGATTGCTTTTCTAATAGTGAGTTGCTAGGAACAAAATTCAAGTTGCTTGACAATCAACCCTTTCCACCATCTGGTATTGAACTCATTCTGTCTTTACCTTCCCACACCCTGTGCATATTTAGATTCATCTTCCCAATAAAGTACTTACAGTAGTCCTCACTTGCAGTAAAACTAAGAAGGTGAGTTTGTAGGGAATGGGTATAAAAAAGGTGAATTTTGTGTTTGAGGCACTGTTCACTGTGCTGGACTCATCAACAACTACTAGGTCTTGTCAAAACTGTTGTGCAAACTAAAAATCCAGGTGACAGTCCTGGTCAGGTGGCTCAGTAGGTGGCAGCCTTGTCCTGCACACCAAAAAGCTGCACATTGGAGCCCTTGGTTCGGACACATACCTAGGCTGCAGTTTTAGTTTCCTGTCAGGGTGCATACAGGCGTCAACTGATTGACGTTTCTCTCTCACATTGATGTTCAACATAACCTTGGGTAAGTTTTAAAAAAAAATCTAGGTGACAAATTCACAAGTCTCTGCAGAAAAAAAAATTTAAATCAAGAAAATTATACAGAAAAAGTCAACTGAAGCATTATTAAATTTGTCAGAAAAATATAATTATTGTACAATTGGCCTAATATAAGGGTCTTTACTTCATTCTGGGAACATTCCATTCACGCCTGAATAAGGACACCCTCTGAGAGATAGTTGTCTGTGAAAACGAATGCAGCAGGCTCATCCCCCTCATCCCCTGCAGGTTTCTACACCAGTATTTACGAGAGCTGAGCACATAAAAGAATCTGCTCATAAACAATTTGGGAAAGGGGTAATATTTAAGTTTACTTTTTCTTTAACTTTATGTTATTGATTTTACTTTTTGGTTGGAAAACTCTCAGGTATTATCCTGAAACAACAAGTGTTGGAGAGATTGTGGAGAGAAGGGAACTCCAGTGCACTGTTGGTGGGATTGCAGACTGGTACAACCACTATGGAAAACAGTATGAAATTTTTCTCAGAAAACTAAAAATGGATTTGCCTTTTGACCCAGCAATTCCACTGCTAGGATTACACCCTAAGAACCCTGAAATGCCAATTGAAAAGAACCTATGCACCCCAATGTTCATAACATTACAATTTACAATGGCCAAGTGCTAGAAGTAACCTAGGTGCCCATCAGTAAGTGAATAGATAAAAAAACTGTGGTACATTTACACAATGGAATTCTATGCAGCAGAAAGAAAGAAGGAGCTCCTACCCTTTGCAACAGCATGGATAGAACTGGAAAGCATTATGCTAAGCGCAATAANTGGAAAACTCTCAGGTATTATCCTGAAACAACAAGTGTTGGAGAGATTGTGGAGAGAAGGGAACTCCAGTGCACTGTTGGTGGGATTGCAGACTGGTACAACCACTATGGAAAACAGTATGAAATTTTTCTCAGAAAACTAAAAATGGATTTGCCTTTTGACCCAGCAATTCCACTGCTAGGATTACACCCTAAGAACCCTGAAATGCCAATTGAAAAGAACCTATGCCCCCCAATGTTCATAACATTACAATTTACAATGGCCAAGTGTTAGAAGTAACCTAGGTGCCCATCAGTAAGTGAATAGATAAAAAACCTGTGGTACATTTACACAATGGAATTCTATGCGGCAGAAAGAAAGAAGGAGCTCCTACCCTTTGCAACAGCATGGATAGAACTGGAAAGCATTATGCTAAGCGCAATAAGCCAGGTGGTGAAGGACAAAGACTACAGGATTTCACCTTTAACAGAAACCTAACAACAAAACATTCAAATAAGCAAAATTAACCAAAGACACTGAAATAAAGAAGAGGCTGACAGTGTTCAGAGGGGAGAAGGGAGGGAATTTCAGGGGAAAAAGGGAAGGGTTTACAGGAACAAGTATAAAAGACACATGGACAAAAACTAAGGCGGATGGAAATGGGAGGGAGCAGGGAGGGCTGGGTGGGTTGGCTGGGATGGGGGTAAAATACAGAAAACTGTACTTGAACAGTAAATAAATAAATAAATAAATAAATAAATAAATAAATAATTGACTTCTTCAAATTCACAGTACAAACTGGCAAGGATTCCTTAGATTTCTATAGCAGTTTGTGGCTTAGGAATTATAAAATAATTACTTACATAAAATGTTTACCTTAAGAATAGCCCATATATTTAGTATAATATAAAATAGAGACATGATTACATACATATGTATTTTAATAATTTATAAAATAAAGAAATCCACATATTTTTGAGTCACGTGTGTTTTTCTTTAATTATTTATTTATTTCTCTTTAGAAAGAGGGTCATGAAGGAAGAAAGGGAGAGAAACATTGATGTATGAGAGAAACACAGATTGGTTGCCTCTCACATGCCCCCAACCGGGGAACCAACCAGCAACCCAAACCCGTGCCCTAGCTGGGAATTGAACTGGTGACCTTTTGATTCCCAGGCCTGCACTCAATCCACTGAGCCACACCAGGCAAGGTTCACATGTGGGTTTTGTTGTATTTTTTCCATTGCCATCTATCCCTCTTCTACCCTCTTCTACCTACAACTACACCCCTCATCCCCTCAATCATCCCACTGTTGTCCATGTCCATGAGTCTTTTTACTTTTTGCTTGATCCCTCTACTTCCCAACCCTGCCCCAGAGCTGTCAGCCTGTACTCTACATGAGTCTGTCTCTGTTTTGCTGTCAATTCCGTTTGTTCATTAGGTTCCACATATGAGTGAAATTGTATGGTATTTGTCTTTCATTGACTGGCTTATTTCACTTAGCATAACATTCTCCAGGTCCTTTCATGCTGTTGCAAAGGATAAAAGTTTCTTCTTTTTAAGGTCCAGTAATACTCTATTGTGTAAAATGTAGCATAGTTAGTTTTTTTAAAGATATTATTTGTTTATTTTTAAAGAGAGGGGAAGGGGAGAGAGAGAAAAGCATCAATGTACAGTTGCTTCTCATGCACCCCCTACTGGGGACCTGAACTACAGCCCAGGCATGTGCCCTGACTGGGAAGGAATCCTGACCCTTTCTTGTGTAATCCAGTACCATGGCTGTTCCATTCACTCATCTACTGATGGACACTTGGACTGCTTCCATATCTTGGCTATTTTAAATAATGCTGCAATGAACATAGGGTATTTTGAATTAGTGTTTCAGGTCTCTTTGAATAAATTCCCAGAAATGGCAGCACTGGATCATCAGGCAGTTCCATTTTTAATTGTTTGAGGTAACTTCAAACTGCTTTCTCCAGTGGCTACACCAATTGTATTCCCACTAACAGTGCAAAAGGGTTCCCCGTTCTCCACATCCTCTCAGCACTTGTGTTTTTTGATTTATGGATGATAGCCATTCTGACTAGCATCACTGGTTCAATTTCCAGTTTGGGGCACATGCCTGGGTTTCAGCCCAGGTCCCCAGAAGGTGGTGAGTGAGAGGCAACCACATATTGACGTTTTTCTTCCTCTTTCTCCCTCTCTTGCCCTGTCTAAACATAAGTAAATGAAATCTTTTTTAAAAGACCCCCTCCAAAACACCAAGAAAATTCTGCTAAAAAAAAAAAAAGCAGGCACTTTGGGACCTCACACAGTTCTCCCAATCTCCATCAGCTTCCCCACCACATGTTCATGTATCTTATTAGATGTCTGTAATTTCTTTTCTTCCAAGGTGATTTTAGTTTTGGGAAAAGCCAGATGTCACAGGGCACCAAATCTGGACTGTAGGGGGACTGAGTCTCCTGGGTGATTTGATGTTTTACAGAAAGAGTGCATGAGACGTGTGGCATGAGTGGCTGTTTGAATGAAGCTGCCAATCACCAGTTTCCCATAAATGCAGCCTTTTGTATCACCCAAATTGTTTCCATTGAGGAACATTCAAACATAACAGAAAATTTGATAAACATTTGTTGCTCTACTTGACTAATCACTTTGAATGCAACAGCCTCACAGTACACATGCTCACTCAGTGGAGTCTGACTAATACAATGAAATTGTCATTGTCATGCATGTGCATTCCAGTCCACTCTCCTTGGCTGCATAGATAGTGCACAAACCATTTTCATTATATTAACTATGGTTGGAGTTTTTCTGCACAGACCTCATATTTGCATACGTAGACTGTTTAGTCAATCTGTGAAGTATGGAAGGTAGACACCACCTTTTGTTTATAAGTAAAGAAACAAGATGACAGTGATGTGCCTCCCCTAAGTTTACTAGCAACTGGTTCATCTGGGGTTTAGTTATTCCTATTACTAGTCCAATATATTTGCCTGAATTTTATTATCTCACATTTAGTTAAGAAATATCAACATTGAAGCACTATTATCTCTATTTGGAGATGTCTGGTATTGTATTTGAAGCATTTTCCCATTGTTTTTACATTTAGTAAATGTTTATCCACTCTTAGACTTCCTTCCAAATGCTTTAATTTTATTAACTAATTTAACCTTCCCAGCAATAAGTGGATAAATATGCTAGTTATATACAGATTCCTACTAACCTCTCATTCTTCACACTAAACTTGTGAGGTGCATTATTATTATTTACTCCATTTTATTGATGAATAAACTGAGACATAGAAGCTTAAAGATTCTTTAAAACCAGGCCAGGTAGCTACATAATCTGCACTTTCATGCCTGTTGATATTACCACCTGTTACAAGCGGTATGATTTTGTGCCAGTTATTTTTTCCTCTGGGCTGCCATTTCTGATCCATAAGATGGATATGATAATAGCTCTTATGTGAAAAATGACTATTGTAATTGAATACATTTAATGTACTTAGAAGAGTGTCTGGTACAGGATGAGTTCTTTTAAAAAATAGTCCTTGTTTCATTGCCTTTTAAATCAGTGACACAGTTTTAATCCATCCATTAATATTAAACAGTACAACCGGATATTAATTTAATGTTTTAATCAAAGATGTTGACACCAGGGCCTTCAGCAATCACTTGCAGTAGAGGTAGAGTCTTGTCAGAATGGAGCTGTGTTTGGTGGGAGGAGACCAGTTGTCCTCGCATAAAACTGACACGGAGTAAGAGTGGCAGAATTAAACCTCAAAACCAAAATGGGACTATGTCTTACTGTAACCAGAAACTATTAAATCTAACTACTCTCACTAAAGAGGTACTTCAAATAGTTGATACTCTATTAGTAGTAAACAACATAATTTGTGGATGTGTAGAAAGAAAGGACAAAATAAAACCACAGGACTGTGACTGGTCCAGCTATCTATTGTTGTATATATAATAAGCCACGTCGAAAGTAAAAAACCTGAAACAATAATTTACTGTTACGTTTCACAGTTCTGTGGATTGCCAAGCCCAGCAGGCTGAGCCTACTTTGGGGCCCCTCATACAGTCGTCATTAAGTTTGGTGGGTCTGGAGTCACCTGAAGGCTTCTTCACTCACCTCTCACCTGCCCTTCTCCTGTTCCTGCTGAAGAACTGAGAAGTAGTCAGGTCTCTCGCAGCCCCTCTCCCTCTCTCTCTGGCACTTTCTCTGCCGAAGTAGACCATCCACATGGCTACTCCAGACTTTCTCACAGCGTGATTGTCAGGGTAGTTGGACCATAAACATGGAATCTGGTTTCCCCCGGAGCAAGCATTCTAAAGAAGGAGGTAAAAACTGTAAGCTCTTAATTTTTCAAAGTGTGAGATGAGTAATGGGCATACAATCAATGATCTCATATACTGTGATTAAAGTAGTCCTAGTGTCTGCCCAGATTAAACAGAAGAGAAATGCCTGCTGCCTTTCAATGGAAGTAATGTTAAAGAGATTATAGCCATATTTAACACTCTACAACCATCCTAAGATAAGTATGCATACTTTCAGACATTATATGCCTATGTACTTTGTATCAATAAAATTGTATTATTTGTCAAAGAACATGACATAATAACATATTTTCAACATTGTGTTTTAACACACAATGTTTTCATAGTGTTTCATTAATAGATATTTATAAACTATGTTATTTTCCTCCTGGAGCATGTTTTAATTTATCGTTTCTCACTCTTACAATGTACAGCACAAAGAGCTTCTTTTTAGCTTAAACACTGAGGAATTCCAAAGTGATTTGCTTAAGAAATATTCCAATACTTTGAATCACTGAATTTTTAATGTGTAATGAAAAAGTGTTTAAATGTTAAATTAAAATGTAAAATCAAAAAAAGCATCTTTCTCCAATCTCAATCAAAGGATTTCTATAAACTCATCTTATTGCCACTAAAAAATAAATTTTGTAGAATGCCTTCACAGAGCATTTTGCAGGAATGATATACTTAACACGTCTATATTCAAACAGTATTAAAGCTCATATTCCCTCGGTATTTTATGTTTTGCCATAATCTGTGCAATGGCTGCAATAATGGAATTGCTGAGAAAGAAATTCTAGATATTTTAGGTAGGATGTGCTCATATTTTAAGTACTAAAATTTGGGACAACAACAACAAAAAACCAGAGAATTATAGATATATAAATATATTCCAGCAGAACTAAGGATTGCTTAAGTGTGGTTGGTAGGGTATGTGAATGTCTCACACAAGATAGACAGCAATGTAAACATCTCACCTAAAATGTTACATGGTGTGCTTGAATGTGATACTTTTGTTACAGAATTATATACTTAGGACTTTATTTTAATCTTTTAGCATTTTATTTTTTTAAAGTATATTTTGTTGACTATGCTATTACAGTTATCTTATTTTTATCCCCTTTATTCCTCTTCGCCCTGCACCCCCCTCCCACCAGCATTCCCACAACCTTAGTTCATGTCCATGGGTCATAGATATAAGTTCTTTGGCTCTTCCACTTCCTATACTATTTTTAATCCCCCCTATCTATTTTGTGCCTACCTTCTGTGCTTTTTATTCCCTGTACCTTTTCCCTCATTTTCCCAACTCCCCTTCCCCGCTGATAACCCTCCATGTGATCTCCATTTCTGAGATTCTGTTACTGTTTTAGTTGTTTGCTTAGATTTTTTTCTATATTCAGTTGTTGATAATTGAGTTCCTTGTCATTTTGCTATTTTTATTTTGATCATCTTCTTTTTCTCAGATAGGTCCTTTTAACATTTGTCATAATAAGAGCTCGATGAAAATGAACTACTTTAACTTGACCTTATCTGGTGCTGGGAACTGCCCTGCTTGGTTTCAGAAGCTGTAACTCTCCTACGGCTAAGTCTGAGTGAGTGACCTTCAGACCATAAGCCACTAAGGAGACAAAGCTTATCTCCCTGGCAGGAGTACCGCTTCTGCTCCTTCTATGTCATCCATAACTGGCCCCCAATGCTTGATCAGTTAGCCAATTACAGGTATGATTCCCCAAGGGAGGGATTGACCTAAGACAGTCCTTCTTTGGAGGCCCCAAAGAAGGACTTAGGGGCTATAGCAAAAGGGAGTGATGGTCCCCCACTCCTCAGCTATGACATAGCCTGAGTCCTCATTCTGTCTACAAGAAGTCTCCTAATCTCTTGGATACCTTACTTCCCCTTCCTGACTTAAGCCTGAAACAATGCCCTAAGCCTGAAACAATGCTGGTTGTGGGTACCACCCTGTGCTAGAAAAGGCAGGTTCCCTAGGGCAATCAGGCCTAAGAAAAAATATCTAAAATCCTGTGAAACCTGCTTTGTTTAGAATGTTCTCATTTAAATAAGCATCCAAGCAAGAAGTGAGTTTGTTCCTCAAAGTTTTGTATCTCTTTAGCTATCTGACCCTGACTCAAAATAGGCCCTCAGAGTTCTTTGTTATCTATTGTTTGATCCTTATTGTCTGACAATGATTAATGAGCTTTACCTGTATTCCTGAGCAAAATGAACCTAATAAAAGCCCATTGAGGAAAAGGCTCTTGGCCCTTATCCTTTGAGAGATTGGCCACCTTTCCTCCCCAAGCAGATCATGTCTTGGTAGACTTATTCTTATTTGTGGTCGCCAGAGGGCCCTGTGGGCAGAGCCCCCCTGCCCCCCCCAATCTGGGAAGCACTTTATCTGCCCTTCCATTTTAAGTGACAGCTTTGCTGGGTAGAGTAATCTTGGATGTAGGTGCTTGTCTTTCATGATTTTGAATACTCCTTTCCAGCCTCTTCTTGCCTACAAGGTTTCTTTTGAGAAATCAGCGGACAGTCTATGGACACTCCTTTGTAAGAAACTCTCTCCTTTTCTCTTGCTGATTTTAAGATTCATTCCATATATATATATGGAATGAATGCATTCTTAGTAAGCCTTAGCTGGTGTGTCTCAATGGATTGAGTACTGGCCAGTGAACTAAGTGATCTCTGGTTCAACTCCTAGTCAGGACACATGCGTGGGTTATGAACCAGGTTTTCAGCAGGGGTACTCAAGAGGCAACCACACATTAATGTGTTTCTCCCTCTCATCTCCCTCCCTTCCCCTTTTTCTAAAAATAAATAAATAAAATCTTCATAAAATTTTCATAATTGTTTATGTCCATAAAAATGGACAATTCCAAAACTGGACCACACTGTGGTAATGAGAGGAGGGGTAGATGGTTGTAGAAGAGTGTGTAGGGGAATAAATAAATGAAAAAACTGTAATCAAAAAAAGAAAAAAAAAAGACAAAGCATAGAAGAGCTAGAGAATCCTATCCTACAGTTAGTAATCAATCCTAGATCCTCATTGTAATTGTACCCCCACCAACTCAAAATGATAGCAATGAGAAGACATAACTCTAGTTACAATTAAAAATCATAGGCAGTTTAATTTCAGTCAATAGGCTGTTTTTAAGCTATGTGATTTTGTTTCACTGCTTTTTGTCCTGTCCCTAATAAATTTTAGGACTCTATCGTCAGTTATTTTCTTCAGAGAATAACAAGGGTATTTTGAGAAATTTGGGAAATTAGACTCAGTAGATTTCTAACTAGGTAAATGGTAAGAACTTTTTTATTCGAGGCTTGAAACAGTTATTAAAATGGAAGACATATTGCATTGTGACAGATCTCTGGGGTTCTTGATCCTCAGTTCAGAAAGGCCAGACTTTACACTGTTTTAAATCCTGATGTGGAGATCAAATTGGGAGGAGGGGCAAGGCATAGAACTAAACAATGCTGAGACAGGCCAAGAGTATTTATAAATTTTACTTGTTGGAAACATATAATTATATACAAAGACAAGCATATCATTTTTACACTGAATATGCTTTTTCTCATGACGGAGTTAATTAAAATAAGTTAATATACATTTTTCAAGAAGTCTTATTTCCTAATTTGCATATGACTTTGTTCTTTTTATATCCTAAGTTCTTTACAATCTGAATAATCAAGAAATGTGAAAAATGGATGCTAAACTTCAGAACAATTTTGTAGTGTGCTCTGTAGCTTTTCTTTCAGAGCCTATATTGCTGTTCTCTCTACCATCAACTATAAATTAGTATTTTTAAAGTTTCAATAATTTTTTCTCTTAAAGTTTACATTTGTACTATTGTCTAATTATTCATTTCAAAATTAGGGGAGAATAAAACAAAGGATAGCCAGATATGTTTTCACTGTTCATTTTGTACAGCTCTAGTTATTTCAATTATACAATAGTCTCCATTTTTTTTAAACGTCGCTATGTAACATTTAAGGCAATTTTATCCTGCAGGCAGAATGATTTGTGAATAATTCCATCAAGATTTCCATTGTCTGAATTAATCTATATTATTTAGAATGATCACTTCTCTGACCATTCACACAATAAAAAAATAAAGTAATATCCATAGTCATACTCGCTATTGTTAACATAACATTTGATTTCAATTTTATATTACACTTCTGGCAAAATGCACCATCAGCACACACAACAAAAGCAAAACAGGGGAAAGGAAATAATATGTGAAGTTAGTATATTGAAACTTCTAGTCTGACACTGGACATTCCATTCCGTTAATTCATTTATAAATTAAAGTGATAGAAGTTAAAGAACTGGTGAAACATTATTTTTGTTTAAAGTAGTTTTTAAAATAATTGTTCTGTGTGGGAGTAACTGGTAAAGAGCATAATAGGGTCTGTCTGGGAAAAAGGTCACCCACTGTTAATATAACAAGAATGGTTTGTGTGACATCGATGTAACCTGGCAGCCAAGGAAAGTGGACTGGAATGTGCATGCATGTATAATGACAACTTCACTTTACTAGTCAGCGGAGGCAATGAATGCAGTTGAGAGAGGATATGTACTGTGTGGCCATCACATTCAAGATGAATGAGCCATTAAAGAAATGAATCTGCACCAAATTTTGCGTTAAGCTTGAACATTCCTCTGTAGGAACCATTCAGGTGATTCAGAAGGCTTTCAGGGACTATACAATGAGTATAGCTCAAGTAAACGTGTGGCACAGCCCTGGCTGGTGTGGTTCAGTGGAGTGAGTGCCGGCCTGTGAACCAAAGTGTTGCTGGTTTGATTCCTAACCAGGGCAGATGTTGCCTGGGTTGTGGGCCAGATCCCCAGTAGAGGGTGCATGAGAGGCAACCACACATTGATATTTCTCTCCCTCTCTTTCTCGTTCTCTTACCCTCTCTCTAAAAATAAATTAAAATAAATAAATAAAATCTCTCTAAAAAAAGTGTGGCACAAACACTTCAAAGATGGTCAAGAACCTGTTGAACGTGATCCATGTTCTGGAAGGCCTACAACAAGAAGAGCACCTGTTAGTGTTGAGCGTATAACGTCTGAAACCAGCAAAGATCAGCTGAGAGGACTAGACACTGATCTGGGGATTCTAAAAGCTATTGTGTCTGAGATTTTGATGGAGTATCTTGGTATGAAACATGTTGTGGCAAAACTTGTTCCACAGCTTCTGCTACCAAAGTAGAAGGAACATCATGTCACAGTGGCTAATAACTTGACTCAAAACACTACCAATGAATCATATTTCCTCAGGACGTTCATAGCTTTGAAGGGGACTGAAGCATCACTGTGCTATGTACAATGTTTCTTGTCTTGCATCTTCTTCAACAAATGTCTCTATTTTCTATATTACATGACTAAATACCTTCTGGACAGATCATGAAAATCTCTCTATGCTGTCCATCAAAAATTTTAGTTTGAGACATTGAATCTCTAATAAATAGAATTGAACACTAAGACTTCAAAAATAATTTAATTAGATAAAGCTTACTTAGGGTTTTTCAAGATTACTTGGGAATAAAATTTTAATACTCAACAATTTGTCTATATAAAAACATAAAATTTTAAACAACTTTAACTTCTGTATACTGAGTTTTTCCCTGTGGAGAAATACAAGCATACTAGGTGCTTGTATTTACATGTTTAAGCTTACTATTTTGTAGAAATACACTCAGAGTTGTAACAAGAAATTATGACACCATGTAATATGATAAGTCAGCTTTCCAATAAAGATTTAAAAAGTGTGGATTGAATCATTATTGAAGATAAACTATTCCAACTCTCTCATTCTGGATGATTTGAAAATGGATGTCCTACTGGAGAAAAAACAAAACAAAACAAAATTGTTTGGGGACACATAGTCCTTGGCAAGAAAAAAAATGTCAAGAGTGCGTTTACCTAATTTTTCACCTGGAAATCTTTCAACACTATGTGCTTCTCAGCTTTAGTCTTTCTGCATAAATATGAACTTAAATTTCAAAGTGTGTGTGCGTGTGTGCATTTGTGTGGCCTCCATACCAATACATGTCCTGTAACCTGATGATAACAAATACACGGCTGTTCACTCCAAACTGAGGCCATGGAAATTTTGAAAGGAAACATCAAATAAGTAAAATGAATTGGTAGCCAACTGTTATATTTCAAACAATTATTTGTTAATTGCATTTTAAGAATCTCCTGAAAACAGAGGCATAAAATAACCCCTGTATTTTTCTAGAGGAAGAAACGTCACATTGAACATGGGGGAAAACTGGTATTTAAAGAGAGAATTTGTGCTGCGGCATACGGAATAACTTCTGCTCAATGTTTTGCGTTGTTTGCTGTGACCCTCCAGACAGACTGCACTGTACAATCAAGGTCAGCTTCTCATAGTGGCAGTGTTCCCACAGCACCCTCCCACTCATCCTCTCTTTGTTCCAGAGCCAGTAACTGGTTTAACAGAATGAATGGTATTATCGTGCAAATAAATGCAAAGTAACAGATGCATAAATATTATCTATGAATTATCGTGTTGGAACTTCTCTTGGAATGCCAAAACTAAAAAGAATATGGATCATTTGCTACACATCTCAAAATAGTGAAAACTTCTGACAATGCTGTGTTAAAAATTGAAGCTAGCATTACAACAGGGCCCTGAGTGACTTTCAGTGTGGAAGCCAATACATTTTGTGTTAACATTTCTGCCTGGAAATTCCCTAACGAGGCTGCCATAGGGTTTAATAAATTTGAGTTAGAAAACAAATGTGTTACTTTCATATGTAGTCTTATGATTATACTGTTTAATATTTATTAGTGAAGTCAGTAAACATTTCTTGAACTATTTGATTCTATCATGACCTAAAAAGGTACTCTCACAAAATATTTTGACTGAGCAGATGCTGAATGCATTTAACAATTAAATTATTAAGTTTCTGAGTATATATTTTAATGATTATCTTATGTTTATGAGACAAAAATTTCACCTTGATCTGACTTTTAGGCAACAACATGGATTTCTGTTTTTATATACATTATTAAAAAGATCTACAGTACCCGAAGGGTCCAATCTTGAAAATAATTGCATAAAAATAAAATACCATGCCTTTCTCCTTTTCACATCAAGGACACACTATTTTAATATAATTTCAGTTAGGTCTTAAAAATAGGTATAAAAAAGGACAAATGATATAATTATAGAACATTAACTATATTTTATGTTTCAGGTAATAGAAATACTTACTAGTAAACTTTAATCTGATTTTATTTGTGATAGATATTAGCCAGCATTTTAGATTAAAAAACTAAAGCTCATAATTTGAGTATTGTGCCTAGGTTTACATAGTTTCTACATTGATAAAACATTGAAAATATATTTCAAAAAATCGTTACTCATCACTCCAGACTGGGGCAGGACCTCTGAATACTTGGCTCAGCTTTCAGCCCCCTAAAAAAGAGTAAATCTTCTACAGCATTAATTCCTGCCTCCATCAGTTAATACTAAAGTGCATTAACCTGACCACCTATCATATCTTACCTTTAAGTGCTCTGAACTTTCTTATTACCTGCATTCTAAACTTTTCCGTTGTCCTCTCAAGAACTATGCACCATGACTAAGAACACCCTTCCCAAATCTTTAATCTCTTATCCAAAAGTTCTTTTACATTTCCATGCTTTATTTGAATGATTCACTATTGAGAACACTTGAGTGGTGGTTATTTAATCACGGTCTTACATGAAGTTTTTAAAATTTGTTATCAATGTTCTACATTATCTCTGCAAACAGTATTCAGAGATTATTGCTAATCCCAAATTTTAAAAGAAACCCTGGTGTCATGCTCCAATGCTTGTGTCCCCCAAAATTCATATGTTGAAGTCCAAACTTTATAGGCAGTAGTAGGTGGAAATTCTGGGAGGGATTTAGATCTTGTGGGTAGAGCCCTCAAGAATAGGAGTAATGCTCTTGTCAAGGAGCTATCACAGAACAACCTAGTAACTTTGACCATGTGAGTACCCAATGAGAATTCTGCCTCCCAGCAGAGGCCCTTCACCAGAACCTGACCACCTGATTCTGCTGGCACACTGTTCCCGGACTTTCAGCTTCAGGAACTGCACAAAATAAATGTCTGTTCTTCAAAAGCAACCCCATGTGAGGTGTTTCGTTATAGCTGCACAAGCAAACTAAGAATCTACCATGTTCTCCTTATATCCTTACGGTATCAATAATTGATCCCTGCAACCAATAATTCACCAAACGTTCACATGAGACTTGTTCTCTCTTTGAAGTCCAATCCTTGCTATGTTAGTGTGCTACTTCTATGAGCAACATTTTATCCAGTGAAGTCCTTAGTCTGTTCACAACCACTAACCTTCTCTACTCTATTTCAGTCATGCACTTCATACTTACACTTCGAAACTTGCCAACACATTAAATTAATCCAATTCCAAATTCATTTATTCAATAATCCTACTCTGACTCAGCTTTGGCTGAGTCAAATTCTCAGTTTGCTCATTTCTCTGTGGCCTCTCTTCAACCTTGTCAAGATATGCATGCAACTCCTTTCTGTAATTCATCCCACTCCACTAATATACTTTTTAATTATTCTTTCATTTTAAATTATATTATGATTTACCTTAAGTTCATGATTCATGAAGCTCCTTCTCTACATTAATTTTTAGGAAATCATACTGGGAAAATATTCCAACATTGAATGAATCTGATTCTGGATATTCTCTCTACATTGGTACCTAAGCAAACTAACACTTTTAGAAAAAAAATTTATACCGCCATAAAGAGGGAGAGGGAGAGGGGAAAAAATGGAAGAAAAAGAAGAGGTAAATAGTATTACAGAAATTGGGCATATTATTCTCAGTGTCACCGTTTTGTCCACATGGCTCTTCATGCAATGTGGATGTTATTATTATATACTGTTTAGTTTACTCTAGTGTTTACATTCTAGTAACTTAATATAAAATTTGACGAACAACAGACTTTTGTTTTCAAACTATTTATTTTGACTGAGTATGTATCAATATAGCTACACACACATTCATATATCAAAATCAGCTGTTTTCATAGCATACAGATAAGTATAGTTATTTGTATGCCTCTGAATAAAAATAAATAGCTTAACTATTACATAACTAGATTGCATAAAGACTTGCATGAGAATTTAAGGCCATAAACATCATGTTTTGTATTTTTACATTTAAAGACATCCACTAATTGATATGGGCCTCTAGCTTTACATATTGAGAAATCAAGTTTTTATTATTTTATTGTAGAATGTCTTCAGGAGTTTTGCAATTTTAAGCATAGAGATAGAGAGGACCTGAGGCTATTTTTTATAGATGCCAATCTCATGTTACAGCCACCTAATGTAATTATTCAGATTGCGAAAGTCCATTCCTACATACAGACAGGAGTCTCCTCAGATAGAGAATCACAAGTACTGTGAAACTGTAACGAGTAAGTCTAGTTCGCTGCTTCATCATTATAAAGAAGAAAAATAAGCACCTTTGATCTGTAGAGAGGTTAACAATAAAATGTCACTCACAAAATTTTATTCTCTTCCTTCCAACTTTGTTCTCTTTGCCTACACCCCTGCCCTTTCAACTTCCTTTATTATAATGCCCACTCATTTTTTTCTCCATTTTTTTATTTAATTATTTTTCAAGTACAGTTTTCTGTCTATTTCTCCCATCCCATCCCATACTCCGTACTCCCCCGTACTCCCCCCTCCCTCCCATTTCCACCCTTCTCAGTTGTTGTCCATGTAATGCCCACTCTTAATTAAACATAATCACCAGTTAAAACAGGCAAAACCTTCTTTGTAGAAAATCCATTTATTGCCATTTATTGAATAGTAGTAGAACCATGAGATTTCTTGCTGTTGTTGGAATGTGATCATATCTAAAATCATGACTCCCTGGTATCGTCATGTGTGCTAAAAATTAGATAATATTTAATTAACTTATTTTTGTTATAGATTTTAAATATTTATGACTTGTATTATATCTCATAGTTTTTGAAATTTGGTGTATGATATTTCAGATCACAGGAATTTTTCATTAATAAAAAGCTAAGTGGAAAAATGATGAATATAGCAAAGCCAAGTTAGCATTCTCCAGTTACGGTTTAAATAAGAAAAATTTGTGACTTTAATGAGATTGACAAACTCATTTGGGTTTAAAATGCCCTTTGCCTGAACATGACCTTGACATATATATAAAATGAAGGTGTTTTGATACATACAAAATAGTTGCTGCATATGCAGGTTGATAGATAGCATTTAAATAGTTATAAATCTCATAGGTTTTCCAGGTGTTAATTTCTAATATCTTTGAATCATTTCAACAAGATTTTCCCACTAATGATGCCTTAGTTTGCTAATAAAATCATTGAATAAAATTTAATGTAACTTGATTATTTGTCATAATGAGTAAGCCTCATATTTATTTAATAATATGTAAATTATTATTCTTCAATTATTAAAATATTGCAGTCTTGAGATAGCGTAAAATATTATTGTCCTCTTAATTTAACATCAGTGATGAATTATCATTAAATTTTATATCAAATAAATAAGATACCATTTTATTAATTAGTAAAAATGCCAAAAATATATGAATACTGGTTTGTTACTTATTAAAAAACCCAACACAGTATAATGATTACACAGTAAAAGATTAAATTGATTAAAATGTCTTTCATCCTCTTTTATTTCCCAAATATTTGTCTTAATTTATACCATACTAATGGTTGATTCATAAGGAAATTATTTTACATATCTTTATGAAAAATATAACACTTTTAAATTAATATTGGCTTCCAATTAAAAACAAGCTCTTTAAAAAAACATTTAAATAAAAACCAAAAATGTGTGAGCCCATTAATGTCTTTCTTTTTTATCATAGGTAAAGTATTTGTCATATTCCTCCTTATATTTCTTGTTTTGGAAGTCAGCTTCTTTTTTCTTTTTTCTTTTTTTTGCAGCCCTCAATAATAGGTCAAAACTATGTTTAACCCATTATCTCGTGTATACAGTTTCTTTGCCACTCTCAACTTAGAGCTATGTAGAAAGGAGAGGTATGAGGAAGTACAAGTCAAATAAAATGAGCACAAAGCCAAAACAGAGGAGACTTGAGTTCTGTTTCCTGTTGGAATCCTGGGAACCCACAACAACATGGTATACTTTTGGCACTATAAAGATGGAAACAGGCCATGGGTAGGAACAGATTGGTTCTGAGATTGTAGCAGCTCATCTTTCCTCAGGTCCTGTGTGGCATGTAAGTGACCACAGGCTCTTATAGAGAAGACAAAAGACAGATAAGATTTGGCAGTGACAGCTGACCAAAGAATGAGGAATTAAAACCTGTGGACTGCACAGGTTAGCCAAAACCTATATAAAGGACTTAGCTAAGAATGTGGCATTTGAGGAATGAGGAATTTGAATGAGGAATCACAAGTGCTAGGGACAGATTAGAAGATCGGTGGGTCATGACTACTTGCAGATAGGGGGACCATAAACTAGCTGCAAACAGTCTTTATTGGAAAAAGTGATGAAAAGAAAGCATGGACATAAGTGTAGGAAAGAGGAGTTGCCTGCCTCCCAAAGGAGTGACCAGGTAGCAAAAAAGGACTGTGCAAATGACCTGTCACTCCACCCTGAGGATATATATGCTTCCTTTTGTTCCTAGATGGCAGCATGGTATACCATAGATTCTTGGAATGCTTCTGGATCCTGGGATTTTTGACTTTTATGTAAAAACTGAAAATTTTCAGCAATCACCTTTTTAAGCATTTTTTTCATCCTGTCTATAGCCCTGTTTAACTTTGATTTGATATATTTACAAGCATCTCATGCTATTTAAATTTATTTAATATTTTGTATCCCTGAAGTACAATCTATATTATTTACCTATCTTACAGTTTATTAATTCTTTAGGTGTATTTAATCAGCTAGATAATCTATCATTGAATTTTAAATTTAAACTACAATATTATATTTTTTACTTTATTATGCTTCCTTTCAAACACCCTTGTCTTAACCTCATGATTCTAATCGTATCTGCTAATGCATCAACTGTGCTAAACATATTTATCGTATACTTCTGTCTGAAAATTGCAATATCTGAAGTTTTTTGGGATCCGTTTGTGTTATTTCAGTGAATTAGTTACCTTAGAAAGTCTGTAATATCAAACTTACTCAGTGTTTGTCCAACGTGCTAAAAGTGAAGCAGTGAATAAAATCTGGATCATTTTGCACTTTTGTTTTACTATGCTTGTTTTTATCTTTATTTCAATAGTAATATCTCTATATTTTTTCCTTAGCCCTTCCTCATTTTGACCTTTCCTTAATTTTGCTGACTATTTTTTCTTTCCTTACCACTTGATGCCTTCCATTCCCCTCCTTCCTCGTGCTTTACCTGTCTCTGCATCTGAACCAGCCTCTCCTTTCCACTGTCTGCACCTGTGATTTCAGGACAAACCAGAAAGTGTTCAAAGTGAATCAAGTAAACCACCTACAAGTCTGGGGTTGCTAGCAGGATGCATAACTCAGCAAGACCCAATGAGTACTTAAAAGTCATATAGGTCTTTCTAGCAGTCATTACGCCCTATCCTTGTCTTTTCCCATTTCTTGAAATAAGTAAATCATCATAGTATTTTTTGTTTTTTACTTAATAGAACTTATGAAACTTATAAAATGTATGAACGCTGAAAACGTATAAAACTTTATTTATGAAAATAAAATGTTCCAGTGCTTGAGTTTAAGCCCCAACAACAGATCTACAAAGGATAACAGGAAGCACATCCTTACGTGTTCGCATGCTAACTTCATCTCCTCCACCTTTATCTCATATTGCCGGAGGACGAAAAATACTACATGCAAATGACTTTAAAGTTTTGGAAATGTTAAGGATGTATCCTATTCCCATATAAATCTTCCTTTTTGTAATGATACAGATGAGAAACATCTTTCAGAATTTTAGGGATACAGAGCCTTCCTCCTAAAGATTTGCTATCTTTTCCAACAATGAGAACTAGGTAACTACTTTCCTTTTTGTGCCTTATTGTCTATGAAATGCTCACAAGCATTTGAAGATCTGCATAAGAAGGACTTTGAGATGACTATTTGGTACATTTGCTATTATCTTCTTTGACTATGATTTTCTAATTTTTGCTTCACCATTTAATTTTCTATGACTTTTATAAGCTGCCATCAGCTTATATTACCATGAAGAGAAAACAATATATATGTAGGTACCAATTCACTTGGAAATGAAAAAGTCTTCAAATAATTTAGAAGGTTCCAAATATTAAGTTATCTCACATGCATCTGAAATTTTTGTGACAAAACTGATTATTCCTCATGACATTTTTTAAATCAGAGATTGCTATTAGCTGAACCATATAACAATATAAACCAAATTCTATACCATCTGCGTTATCCACATGAAAATCAACTTAACATTGCAAAAATGCAACTGGATATGTCGTTTTGATTTTAACCTATTATTACCCTAAATTTAAATTATAGAAGAATTATAATATAAAACAAAATAAACACTGATATGTGACCACAAGACTATTCTATACATTAATTTATATAATGTTCTTTTTTATCCATTTAAATATTTTCCTTTTTACTTTAGCTAGAATGTGACTGCCATTATAAGAAATTATTTCACTCTCACACACACACAAAATACTGCTAACTATATGAGAATGAGATGAGGAAATTTGATTTTATCAATCATTAAATAAATAAATAAATATTTAACATTTTATATTATTTGAGGAAAGTGTAATAGTTTAATTTGTAAACTTCTGGTTTTTCCACAATGTCAGATTTTGTACTAGACAGAGAATAATTTTAAAATAATATTTTTATGAATAAAATATTATGTATATTTGTTTTATAATAAATAGGTATAGGTTTTCTCCGCTAACATCTAAATGGCCATCTCTAGTGTGAGAGAATAAGAGAATAAAATCCAAGGTTCCCAGAGGAAGCTATGAAATTGATGGGTCAATGGAGCCCAATTCATTCAGGCTTTCCAATTTCTTTTCTTTTCTTTTTTCTTTTCTTTTTTTTTCTTTCCTTTTCTTTTCTCTTCTCTTCTTTTCTTTCTTTCTGTCTTTCTTTCTTTCTTTCTTTCTTTCTTTCTTTCTTTCTTTCTTTCTTTTTTTCTTCTCTTCTTTACAGTTAATTCCCATTTTTTCATTTTATGTCTTCTTTTTAAAAAAATATTTTATTTATTTTTAGAGAGAGGGGAAGGGAAGGAGAAAGAGTGGGAGAGAAACATCAATATGTGGTTGCCTCTCATATGTCCCCAACTGGGGACCTGGCCTGCAACTCAGGCATGTGCTCTGACTGGGAATTGAACCAGTGACCCTTTGCTTTACATGCCTGTGCTCAATCCACTGAGCCATACCAGCCAGGGCCATTTTATGCTTTCTTAATTAAGAAATATTTTGTTTTAGAATCTGTAAAATGTAGTTATGTTTATATCACAGTAAGCATTAAATAATTCATTTAAAATATAAGTTTGTTAAATATAATATTGCAGGCCCTGGCTGGTGTAGCTCAGTGGATTGTGCGCGGGCCTGCGAACCAGACGATTGCAGTTCGATTCCCAGTCAGGGCTCATGCTTGGGTTGCAGGCCAGTTTCCGGCAGGGGCCAGTTCCCTGCAGGGGATGCAAGAGAAGCAACCATACATTGATGTTTCTTTCCTCTCTCCTTCTCTTCCCCTCTAAAAAATAAATAAATAAAATATTTTTAAAACACGCTTAAAAAATGTAATATTGCAAGTGTATTTATTTATATCTTTAAAATGTGTCATTTTATTAATAATTTATATGATGTATCAATCAATATTAGATATAGTTAATAAATATTCTCTAATAATAGGAAACTTATTTTATGACAAAGAAAGAATGTTACAGAAACTGTAGTTCCCCCCAAAGTTTGGAACATAAGATATCTATCAGTAGGTATTTCATGTTTCAACTCTCAAAGTACTCCTAATTTCTACCAACCAGTTCATATAAATCACTTCCAATAAATTAAACTTATGTTATTAGAGGATGAAAACAAACCAATATTTTAAAACACTATGAAAAAAATGTTTTATTTCAATTAATCTATTAATATAGCCTTAGAAACTCTTCTAGATAATTAAACTTATAGTCTAAATTATATTGTTCCTACAATCAAAAATCAGTAGTAGTTATATTAAAAATACATCTTGGGGAATCATGGCCTTCTTTGAGGAGAAAGGAAAAAACTCTACTGGGGCAAATACTTGGCAATTTTAAATTCACCAATGCTTGTTAATTCTGATTTTTTTGTATAAATCCTAAAAATGTGGGTCAGTGCAATTTTCATGAATATGTGAACTTTTAAAGTAAAGGATATTAGTTTCTAAAGTTTAATTGCATCTGAACCAAGACAAAAAAATTTTATTGTAATACAATCTAGTACACTATTTGTGGAGGTATCCTACTCAGATTTTAATTGCCTCTGTAGATATCCAGAGAACCACATTCCTAGCTAATGAATGTCTATTCCTTAAGACAGGGAAAGACGTTGAGGCAAGTTCCCCTTACCACTGGGGCTCCACAGACATGTCTGAATACTTGGAGCCTGCAGAGGTGGCCCATCTCATGTATTAAGAACTAGCTTTTCCCTTGTTTGGAGATACGCTGCAAAGAAATAGCCATCACCGCCAGTGGATTCCTTAGGATAATTATAGTTAAATCTCAGCATCACCAGGCTGGCAATATGCTAAATCTGAGAGAGGAGGAAAGAGATTACCACCCAAAGGAGCTACGGAATTTAGCTAGCATGTAACAGCAGGATCCAAGGGAGTACTGCTGATATTGGATTTTGTCCCCAGCAACACCATGGCTTATTAATTAGCACATCAGCTTCCTGCCAGTAAGCTCTGGCTACTCCTCGACTTTGCTGAGTTTTACAATGGTTAGGCAGCACCACTAGGCCTCTGCTGTTGTAGTTCCAGGGATCTGGAATATAAACTAAATAAATGAGAATTCATCCATTTAGGGGCACTGTTATGGAACACAAAATTTAACTTCCCAGCAAGAACCCTGGAAATTATGCAAAGTAGCTTCTTGGGTGACCCATTAAAACCTGAAGAAAGGGATGGCTCATACTGGGTGATGCTGAAGTGCCTGAATTACCTTGGCTGATGCTACACAAAGGAATAAAAAGGTCATGGTCACAAAACAATTATATAATGTGAGGCCAAAAGACACACAAAAGAACATTGTTCTATGAGAAGGCCCAGAAGACTCACCCCTAGACCATGGTGAGAGGGACATGAGCATCATTAAGAGGAGGCTCTCATATACAGTCTGGAGCTGAAGGTAGAAGACCTAGTGACAGAACTCGTTTGGTAGAAAGGAAATGATGGGTCTCTAGTGAGACACAGGCCAGGTGTTATTGCATAACCACCTGAAGCCAGAGACTGGCAAATTTCTGTAAAGAGCAGCAAGGTCAGAGAATGCTAAAGGAAGCGTTGCTGAGAGGGAGTTAATGAGTTAGCCAGTAGAACATGACTTTGCTGGAGCAAAATTGACAGCAAATGAAAATGCTGTTTGCTCTCTATAATCAGAAGAAAGCATGAATGAAGGAGCAGGAATGTGAGGCTGTTTCCCCAGTAAAAAACGAATGATCACTTTCTCAGTCCCCAGATAGGAACCAATTTTCAGATTTAGAAACCATGGCTTAGGCAGATATGTTGCCTCCAGCTCTTCCCTCAGTGGGCCCATGGACACTTAGCCAGATGGCATATAACATGTGAAGGCAAACAACCAGGTGTTTGAGGATTATTAGACATATGGTCATAACTGATATTTTTGCCTATAAACCTGAAGTACAATCAAGGCCCCATCTTTAAGGGGAGGTATGCAGGGTTCAGGTATTAAATAAACTATTAGCTAAATTTCCATGGTTACATCCGCTACACCTGAGTGTCATAATTAGCATCTTTAGCAATGAGAATAACCAGTACACTGGGACCTTTGCCTAGAAGTTGAGCTATAATAGAGGAAAACACCAAATAAAAACCTCTAAAATTGTCCATTCTCACCCAAGAGAGTAAATTAAAACAATAACGCATATCAGGAAGGACTGGGAGCAGAGACTGAATAATAAATAAAAGAAAATGGAGTAATCCTTGAAGTCCTAAAGGACTGAGACTTGGTGGTTCCAATTATAACTTCATCAATTTGCCATTAGGTCCTCTACCACAATCTGATGGATCTTGGTTACCACTGAAACTCAAACAAGTAGTAGACACAATTTCAGTTGCCGTACTGGCCATATTTATTGTTGCTATAGGTTAATAAGTCCTCAGCTATTGATTTGGCAAATATGTTTATTTGTATACAAATTAGAAAACAAGGTTCAAATCATCTCACATCCACTTGGATTATTATGAGGTCTGTCCAGAAAGTATCCAGCAACACCATATGAAAAATAGAGTTGTTTATTGAAGAAGATACAAGAAACATATAAGACAATGATGCCTCAGCCCCCTCCAAAGTCAGCACATTAGTACCTCACACAGTTCTCCCAATCTCCATCAGTGCTGCCTCATCATGTTTTCCTGAATCTCATCAATGGTCTGAAATCTCTTCCCTTTCAAAGGTGATTTTAATTTTTGGAAAAGCCAGAAGTCACAGGGCACCAAATCTGGGCTGTGGGGAGGCTGAGTCACCTGGGTGATTTGATGTTTTGCAAAAAAATCTCTACACAAGATAAGCTGCATGAGCAGGTGTGTTGTTGTGATGAAGCTGCCAAACACCAGTTGCCCATAGTTGTGGCCTTCTGAATCATGTGAATTGTTTCTGTGGAGGAATGTTCAAGCTTAATGCAAAATTTAATGCAGATTCATTGCTTCATTTGCTCAGTCATTTTGAATGCGATTACAATAAAGTGCAGATGCTCACTCAATGGTGTCTACACCCCCCCACTGACTAATACAGTGAAGTTGTCGTTGTTCATGTATGTGCGTTCCAGTAAAGTCTCCCTGGCTGCCAGGTCACATCGATGTTGTGCAAATCATTTTCATTATATTATCAATGGCTGGACTTTTTTCCAACAGACCTCATATATTTAACTTGCATCCATATATCGTTATAACATCTTCTGAGCCAAATGTTAAAATCAATTGAACATTGGAGTTGACAATCAGTTTTATTCTTTGGTCCTTTAATTATACTGATTTCTCCACCCTCCACCCATAATTCACCTTGCTCGAGAAAGAGAAATCAATTTGCTGTTGCACTTATTATGCATGCTTTGGGTGATTCTTATATGTGCTCTGACCAGAGATGGGACCTGAAACCTTGGTGTGTCAGGAGAATGCTCTAACTGAGTTATCATTTTTTTTCCTTCAAGCTAGTATTAAATAATTAAGAGAGAAAAAAGATTCCACTGACATTCATATTGGCAAATTAATCAAGCTGTGGTGATATACTCACATAAAGCACTTCAACATTATCTTAAGAAATATTTATGAAAATTATAAATTTCATGAGTTAAATATATAGGTACTTTTACTATCATGACAGAATACAGAAATGGAAGAATGGTGACATTTCAAAAAGTTACTTTTGATATATTGATGCCTCAATTGCTTGTCAAATACTTGAAAGCTTTGATTACTGATGAAGTCATAAACATAAAACTAAATACAATAGGTATTTTATTTGAATTGAAATAACTAAAGTTATATTCTAGTGTTATATTCCACAATAAAACTGTGACAAAGAATTAGCATCTTAGGGGTTTTTACTAATCAAAAATTTTCACATTGCAAGAAAATAAATTGTGATATCAAAGTAAGTGCCTAGAGGGATACTTTTGATGACAATTTCCAATTGTCGACTTCTGAGTGTGGTATGGCGTTTGGCGTATGTTATATTATGCACAAGGAAGGATGTCACAATATGAAATAATCAACCATAATGACTATACATTGTCATATGTGAAATTCTAAGGGGGAAAAGCCATACACGAAAATCTGCAAACAGAGACAATTATTTCATCTTTATTTTGGCTTTGGGAATGGATATATTACACACATATGTGTGTTAAAACCCTTTTTATGTTTCAAGGACAGATAAATAAGATATAAACGTCTAACTCAATGACTCACAGGGAGCACAAATTCAATTACTGTGGTATAAAAATAGAAATTCTCTAGAAAGGTCTGGGATGCAACCCAAAAATAAAAGTACCATTCTGTATCTCAAATATAAAGATTATTTTTCTTAGTCAGTAGAAAATAATTCATAATTAATTATGCCCCAAATTTTAGTAGGACCAGTAATGCAAAGAAGTTAACTATAAAACCATTAGTGAGGGGTGGTGATTATTTAACTTAAATACCAAATTAAGATATCATTTGCAATTCAATTATGAGAATGAATTTACCACTGTTGCTACAATATAGTCTATTGAGAATCACAGACTTTTTAGAAAAAGAAGACACAAGGTTTGATATATATGTATATGTATACATGTATATGTACATGTATATGGATATGCATATATATATATATATATATATATCATTCATACTCTAGAGTGATTTCCTATCGCAGACAATTGGAACAGACTCCTGGCATCCCACGTTTCTGTGTTGTTGGGCTCTTCTGTTGTTCAATGTGTCTAAAGCAATAAAATCCGCTTGTAAACTTTGCCTTGGCAGCTGAGCACTGCATGCATTCAGGTCATTATGGTCGTAGGGATGCTCGGTTGGGAAAATGGTATATAAATAACTGATAACATGAGCAGAGTCTGATTAATCCTTATTGTCCAGTGACTATTTTTAGGATGCCTTTGCATTTATGCTTCTGAGGAACTGAAAGTAAGAGTGTGAATGCTAACTCCATTGGAACAGCACAGAGTTCTTATAAAATTATTAGTTTAAAAAGGAGTTCTGAAACCTCAGTAGTAGTTTTTTTAAATGTAAGTTTACTGCATGTCTTGATTATTATCATTATGGGAATAATATGTTAAAAATTCCACTCAAAATATAAAATTTAAGTAAGGACAACAGTATTTTGTGTTAATATTATACATGTATACTACAGGGTCTAGTACAAACAACATATTTTTCCCTTTTTTATTACAAAATATTTTATTACAAAATCATAAACATAATTCTGTAACATAACAATTTCACAATCAAGCACCATGTGACATTTCAGCTGAAATGTTCAAATTAAAACTCTAAGTTATTACACCCATATTATCACCCTACCAATCACACTCAAGCAGGCCTTGCTTCTGCCAGACCCCGCATCTTCTAGTGATATACTTTTGATGTATTCTCTGTAATTTCTTTATTTCATCATTAAAAAAATATTTCTATGAACATAGAGATACATATATCCCTTTGAGTCAGTGTTTTGGTTTTCTTCGGTTGTATTCTCAGAAGTGGCAATGCTTGGTGAAAAGAAAGATCCATTTTCAATTTTTTCCTTTATATTGAATTAATTGTGCTGACACTGCTTAACAAAACTAAACACACTGCAGGTGCACAATTCTGCAACACATTATCTGTACACTGTGCTGTGTGTTCACCAGACCAAGTTAAGTTTCTGTCCATCACCATCTATCCCCCACTACACCCTCCTCCACCGCCTCTCATCACCCCTTTCCTAGGCAATCACCACCCTATTGTCTGGGTCCACAAGTTTTCTCTCTCTTTTTTCTTTTTTTGCTCACTTCCTCCACTCGCTTCACCCAGCCACACTCTAGACAGCTGTCAGCCTGCTATGAGTCTGTAACTGCTTTGCTTGTTAGTTCATTAGCATCCATATATAAGTGAAATAATACAACACTTCTCCTCCTTTGAATGGATTATTTCACATAGCGTAAGGCTCTCTAGGTCCATCCAAGCTCTCAAGAAGGGTAAGATTTCCGTCTTTTGTGGGACTGAGTAGTGTTCCATTGTGTGAATGTACAGCAGCTTTTTTTACCCACTCATATCTACTGATGAGCACTTGGGCTGCTTCCAAATCTTGGCTATTGTAAACAACACTGCAGTGAACACAGGGGTACCTATATTCTTTTGAATCAGTGTTCCAAGTTTCTTCAGATTTATTCTCAGACGTAGAATTGCTGAGTTACAAGGCAGCTCCACTTTTAATATTTTGAGATTTCTCCATACTCCTTTCCACAATGGCTGCAGCAAAGTGTATTCTCACCAACAGTGCAGAAGGGTTCCCTTTTCTCCACATCCTTGCAAACACTTGTTTGTCAATTTACTGATGGTAGCCTTTCTGACAGGTATGAAGTAATACCTCATTATGGTTTTAATTTCTATTTTTCTGATGATCAGTGATGTTAAGCATCTTTGTATATACCAATTGGCATATGTATGTCCTCTGAGAAGAAGTGTCTATTCTGGTCCTTTGTCCATTTTTGAGTTGAATTGTTTGTCTTTTTCTGTATTGATTTTTGTGAGTTGTTTATAAATTTTGGGTATTAACCCTTATTGGATATGTCATTGGAGAATATGTTCTCCCCTGCAGTGGGTTGTCTTTTCACTTTGTTGATGTTTTCCTTTGCTATATAAGAATTTTAGTGGGTAAAAAATGTTGTGGTAAATTTACACAGTGAAATATTACCCAGCTGTAAAAAAGAAGGAACTCTTTTCTGTGTGAGTCACAGAATAGGTGTACCTGGAGAGTATTATGTTAAGCAAAATAAGTCAGTAACAGAAAGGCAAATACCATATGACCTCACTTACATGTGCAATCTAATGAATAAAATAAGCTAACTAACAAAATAGAAACAGACTCATAGATATGGAGAACAGACTGACAGCTGTTAGAGGGGATGGATTTGGGGGGTTTGGTGAAAGAAGTGAATGGACTGAGTAAAGAAACTCATGGACAACAGTGTGGTGATTACCAGAGGGGAACAGGGATGGGGGGAGGTAGAGACGGTAAAGGGGGGATAAGTTGGTGACAGAAGGAAACTTAATCTTGGTAGGTTAATACACAATATAAAATAGTATACTGATAATGTATTATAGAATTACACACTTGAAATCTATATAATTTTTTTAACTAATACCACCTCAATAAATTCAATTCAAATTAAAAAAATTGCTTCTACTTTCCTGTCTATCTCCCTTTTCATATCCACACACACATTACTCAGAAAGATATACAACATGTTTTTCTACATAAGGTAGAACTCAACATATACTCATGTCTTTATATCTGGGATAGTTATTAAATTGAATTTATATTTATAGAAAGCAACATTGCTGTACTTCCAAAATAATTATTTTAGCTCTGTTAAATAAGAGCAACAATAGCATACATTTTCATATCAGCTGTAATTACACATTTTAAAGTTTCCATTACTCCAATGCCAACCAAAAAACATCTGAGGAAGCCACTCCAGTGATGGACAGAGCATACTTTTGCTTTCCAGGAATAACATATTTAGGATTTATGCTTGTTGAGGATACAAAGACAACACCACACCACCACTGCAACCTCATCTTTACTCTTTTCCTCTGCCTTCTGAAGGTACTAAAGGTGATGACTACATATTCTAATTTACTAAAGTTATATATTCTATGATAGATAACACGTTTTTATACATACTTTAGGTTATGGTTATAATAAAATATTAACCCAATTCTACATTTTAAAATTACTTTCATCACTTATTGAGTGTCCTTATAAGTAAAACTGTTTGGACACTGGAAATAACTTGATTTTATGATTACAATTCCTACACTCTAAGGAAAAAAAAAAACTAAACTTCTCGAGAAGTTAATTCTATAAAATAATGTATAAGTACAGGAGCATATTTATTAACTGCTATCTCTTATAGGATCTCTCAGCATTTTTACCTGGCATGTATCATTCAGAGAACTGCATTCCAATTATTCATTTTACATGTTTGTTGCTCTCCAAAAACACTACCTTCTCTGAACGCAATTCTGCATCCTTCCCTTCTGTAGATTAAAATGAGAAAATAGTTTATCATGGTTTCATTATCTTTTGAAAGAAGAGTAAAATAGACATATATTTGATAATGTCATGTTAAACTCAGACAATAAACTTTGAAAGCACAAGTGTTGCCCTGTTTCCTACAGAAAGGGAATCCACATACGTATATTACTGAACCAAATGAATCTTTTATGAACATCATCTTATTTGTATTTTAAGAAAGTTAAAAATATCTCAAAATGACAATTGGAGATATAGTAATGCATTAAACATAAATAAATCATGTGAATACATGTCTAAGAAAAGATGGAGAAAATTCTATTTTAAAGCGGAATAGACATGTTATTTATAATGGTTAAAAATATATAAATAGAATCATTAAAAAGCACCAAACAGAAATTAGGAGCTGAAGAATACAATGAATTAAATAAAAATGCAATGCGGAATGTCAACAGGTCTGATCAAGCAGAAAACATAATAATCATATTAAAAAATAAATTATTTTAAATTACCTATGTTATCCAAAGTAATGTATAGATACCTAGCAATCATTATCAAAATTTCAAAGACATTATTCACAGAAATAGAAAGGGAATCTTAAAATTGATATGGGATAACAAAAACAAATGACCTCAGATAGCCAATGAAGAAAGCTGAAGGCATAACACTAGCTGAGTTCAACTGTATTACAAAGGAAGCTATAGTAATCAAAACAGTATGGCACTGGCTTAAAAACAGACATATAAATCTAAGAAACAGAATAGAGAGCCCAGAAATAAATCTACACAATGCAGTCTGATGCGGACTCCTTCTCATGGGGTCCACCACATTGTGGATGAGGCAGGAGAAATTCACACTGACTACCGAGTCCTGTGGAGGAAAAGGGATGGCATGGTTTCTCTATCAAGAGGAGAAAAAGCCTTGGCCCTTGCCTTGACTGGCCTTTATTGCTTTTCTTGGCACATTCCATGATGGTCCTCATTTACTACTTGCAGGTTTGTTTTAGGTGGTTATATTTTACAGAAAACAAAGGAGACGATGCCACTTATCACTTCACAGAAGAAGGATATTTGCAAATGCAAAGGGAAAAATGGTTGAACTGGTTACACTCCATCCTGGGGAGGTTTAGCACAGACTTCAGGAAGTTACAGTAGGCAATTGTGCCTCAGTTCAGGGTGAGGGAGTTTTAGCAAAAGCAAGTCTCAAAGCAGCGTAGGTACATTGTAGGCCTGATTACCCTTGGGAGAACCCATCCATCGGTGTGGGTCCTTTCTAGGCCCACACCACACAGAATGGTCCCCTAGAGCAGTCAACTAATCCTCAACAAAAATGCCAAGAATACCCAGTGGGGAAAAATAGTATCTTTAATAAATAATGTCAGGAAAACTGGATATCCACATGCAAAGGAAATGACATTATACCCTTATCTTACACTAAAAACAAAAAAATAATCAACTTAAAATGGGTTAAAGACTTAAATGTAAGATCTGAAACTATAAAACTTCTAGAAGAATACATAGGGGATAATCTCTGACTTTAGCCATTTTTTTGGATTTTACACCAAAAGCATAGGCAATAACAGCACAGACAGATAAGTGGAACTATATAAAACTGAAAAGATTCTACACAGCAAAGGAAACAATCAGCAAAATGAAAAGACATCTATATAATCAGTGACAATATTTGCAAACTATATATCCAATAAGGAGTTAGCCTCCAAAATATAGGGCACTCATACAACTAAATAGAAGAACAAAACTTTAAGAAATGAACATGAGCCAAGAGAGTTCATCAAAACAAATATACGAATAGCCAACAGGTATTATAATTCAATTCCTTTTTGTGTCTGGTGCAGGAGGGTTGAAGAATCAGCACAGTGCCTCTGATTTTGCCCTGTTGTGACCAGATTTCTAGAGCACCTGGAATTTTCACACTTTATATCTCATCCTGATACTCAAAGCATTTTGAATTCTGTTTGTTTCTAGTACAGAGAGCATTTTGTTTGCATGTACCATTGAATTTGGAAAAACAAAATGAAAACCTTTAGCCAGGCTTATTATTGCATGATATTTTTGTTCTGCAACAAAACTTATTACTTTATCTATGCATATGTTGACAATCTACCTTTTCTGACAAAGACTGAGAGGTTGTAATTTTACTACATTAATTAATTTTATTAATATTAATATGCCATACATACTCATACACACAAAGGTGGGGTTTTTTAAAGAACTTAAGTAAAGGTCCATAATTTCTTAATTTATTGTATACCGTCAATATAAATTCATGGATATTGAATGTTAAAATACATTGAATGTATTCATTCAATAAAAAATACGTTCAATGTATTCATTCAATAAAAAATACATTATTGTATTTTTTAACATTATCTGTGATCTCTGGTACCATTTTCTTCTCTCATCAAATATACATATCCTAATATTTGAAATCTAACATCATTGGATACACACACACACACACACACAGTTTCAAAAAATATTTTGCGTTGTGTTTGTTTATAGGATTTCATGCATATTTTCATTTTTATTTTATGACTACTATGGCTCCTCAAATTTTATTATTTTTCTCAACAAACTCCATGTTAAAATATTGGTAGTTATTTAAACATATATATTTATATTTGTAAATACATTAATTTTTAATGGTTTGCTAACTAAGCAATCGATTGGAATATATCATTTTTTCCAAAGTTTTAAATCATCTCCACTCTAATTTTAACTTCTGAACATGTTCTGAACATGAACATGTTGAACATGTTCTCACTGAACATGTTCTCCTTTCCTTCCCATTGTTTTCAGCTTCCTAACCTCCCCCTACTCCCTTAGATTTCTTGTGCACTTGGAAAACTCTCCTTAATACACTGCCTTTTTATCATCTGAAGTTAAACATATCAGTAGTAAATTAATTAAATAAATGAAATAAATGTTAGTTGTCCTAAACACACACACACACACACACACACACACACACACACACACACGCACAAATTTACAGAACCAAAGTAGAAGCTGAGGAAGGTAGATGATAGATTCAGGACAAGTTTATTTTGCCCAAAGAATGCAGCAAATCCCCTGGTCTGCTCTGCCCCTAACATGCTACCACCTGAAACTAGACGTTTAGCTGCAGCACCTCTGGGGTTAGGCTCTCTCACTCGTAGACGTAAGCAAGGAAACCTGTCTTTTTCAGGCTGTGTTTTAATAGTAAATAAGTTTCTTTCCAAGAAGCGCATATTAAATTGTTCTCAGATGAAGTAACAACATTTGCTTAGGCTTGCCCTTTTCAGCCAGTCAGTTACTGGCAAGGGGGAATGGGTTTATCAAGATTAAATTAGACTGTTGGAGCCCGTCAATCAATTCCCCTGCAGGTACATTGGTAGAGATTATGAGGAAATCCTTCCTGAATTAGGTTTTTCTCACAAAAGGAGGAGGGGGCGTTTGCTCACTGGTAGGAAACAACTAATTACTCTATTTAGCGAAAGTAAATTCATCGTCTCAGAGCTTTCATGATACAACAAATATAAACATAGGTATTACTTATCTAATTACCTATAGATAGAGTAATAGCACATGTTTCACTATGGAAGATCATGACTTTTGAAAACTGGATGAATATTAAAGAGGTAACGTTATTAGATTCCGTTTCTTCAATCAGTAAAGAAGAAACAGTATCATAACCCGTCTCCATGTGTGGTTGTAGTTTTTTAGCACCATTAGCAATAGCACATAATACTTGGTAGGGCCCTTAGTCCTTGGGATGGGTGCTCAATAATATTATCAGTAGTATCTGTAACTGCCCACTCTAGATGCACATGAGTTTTTTGTTTACAACTTTCTAGTATTATTTCAATTATCTGTTTGACTATAGAGCAAGTTGAGTTTATGATCTTTAGCTAAATCCAAATCTTAAAACAAAATAAGCCTCTTTTGCTCTTTTTAACACATTTGGTTATTTTTGCAGTTGTCTTCCAAACTCCTCTGCACACACATGCAAGCGCAGGACTCGGAGAAGAGATTCTCGGCAGCAGGTGAAACAGTCTGGGGATTTCTTTTCAGTGAAAGTTGGCAACACTCTTCTCTAACTGAATACCCATCCTGCTTTCTTCCTCCTCACTTCCGCCCCCTGCCTGTCTATATTCAAACTTGCCTATTTATCTCCTTTTGATCTTTCACATTTTAACACAAATATTTTTTCAGCAGAGATGCCTTCATTGTCCCACTCCTCCACTACTAGGCCTGACCATGCTAAAACTAGATGTAGATAGATTCCCAGGACCATGTTCATATATTTATATCTCACAAGACAAAGAACCCATATGAATGACCCACTGACATGGACAACAGTGCAGGAATCAACGGTGGGATGGGCAGAGGAGGGCAAAGGGGGAGAAATGGGGACAACTGTAAGAGAATAACAATAAGAATGATTTTAAAATAAATAAAATATTCACAAATAATAAAAAGATTTAATTGATAGACTGTAAATTTACTTGTGATTATTTTACTATAAAGTTATTTTCAACGGGTTTCTAAATTTCATTCTTAATATTATTCATTTCCTACCATATATTCATTAAATATGGCTTATTGGTTAAGATTCTCTTGAAATTGTTAATTCATAAACTTCTTTGTGTGACTTGGGGAGAAAGGGCAATCTTTTAAATGGATATCAAGTCCAGGCTAGAAACTCAGGTGTAACGAATGTAACTTTTCATTTATCTTAAACAGGTCTCTTCATCCCACCATAGATTCTATGATCTGAAGCATGGCAGTAACCTGCTTGAAGGATACACGTGTAAGTTTTTTGGGTGCAATTATCTCACCCACTGGCATCTGCTGGGTTATTTAATGGCCTAACTTCAACAGCGTTGTGTCTCAGGGCTTAGGGAGGCCCGAGGAAACGGAGAGAGATGAGGGGACAGCAAATCCCTAGCTCAGTCAGCACACACACACAGTTTATCGATTAAGTCGTCACTCTTATGTGAGTAGTTATTGGCACCCCAAACTGATTACAATGGTGGCAATAGAGATCATTGATTACAGATTGTGATAATAAACACAATAATAACAAAGTTTGAAATACTATGAGAGTTACCAAAATATGACACAGGGATATAAAATGAGCAAATGTTGGCAGAAAAATGGAGCCAATAGACTTTGGGGTACAAGGTGGCCACATATTTTTAATTCGTAAGAAAGTAAAAATTAAAAAAAATAAAAGCAACGTCTGCAAAGTACAGTAATATGAAGCACAATAAAACAAGGTGTGCCTGTATTCTCTAAATCTTGCTTGTGTGTTTAAAGCTAAGTTTCCTTTCATAGGCTTTTCAGGGATTTGTTGAGATGGAGATCCTCGTGATTGGCTATTTGCCACCAACAGTTCTTTTTACCCCAAAGGAGTCCTAGTTGCACTGGGTGTGCACACTGCTAAACTCCGGGACTTCCCTTGGCTTACCGCAAGCCTCCTCTGCTGACCTCTCTTCGCCCTGCAGGTGGCAGCAATGTGCAAACCTAAAACAAACTCACTATTCTCAGCAAATAAATGTCCTCACAAATTTGCCTTACTCCACTCTCTAGAGGTTTTACTCTTCAGGTAAAGAAAGGTGTGTGAGAATCTTCAAGAGCCATGGGGCAAGATCTCTTTAATTTCTCTTGACAATCGGCATATTGCATTTGACTTTCGAATTCCACATGTACGTCCATGCCACACAGAAATTTCAATTTTATTTTATTTTATTTTTTTAAATATATTTTATTGATTATGCCATTACAGTTGTCCCATTTACCTCCCTTCATTCCCCTTCACCCTGCACATCCCCTCCCCCCACACTCCCCCCCCTTCAGGTCATGTCCATGTGTCATAAGTTCTTTAGCTTCTACATTTCCCACACTATTTTTGCCCTCCCCCTATTTTCTCCCCACCATCTATGCTACTTATTCTCTGTACCTTCTCTCCCTCTCTCTTCCTCCTACTCCCCTGTTGCTAATCCTCCATGTGATCTCCATTTCTGTGACTCCGCTCCTGTTTTAGCTGTCTGCTTAGTTTGCTTTTGTTTTAGGTGTGGCTGTTAATAGTTGTGAGTTTGTTATCATTTTACTGTCCATATTTTTTATCTTCTTTTTCTTAGATAACCCCCTTTAACATTTCATATAATAAGGGCTTGGTGAGGATGAACTCCTTGAACTTGACCTTATCTGAGAAGTGCTTTATCTGCCCTTCCATTCTAAATGATAGCTTTGCTGGATAGAGCAATCTTGGCTGTAGGTCTTTGGATTTCATGACTTGGAATACTTCTTTCCAGCCCCTTCTTGCCTGTAAGGTCTCTGAGAAATCAGCTGACAGTCTGATGGGCACTCCTTTGTAGGTGACTGTCTCCTTATCTCTTGCTGCTTCTAGAATTCTCTACTTCATTTTAATCTTGAACTCAAGGAGGAACACACCAAGGTACATCATAATTACATCACCCAAGATTAAAATGAAATAGAGAATTCTAGAAGCAGCAAGAGAAATTTCAATTTTAAATAATACTGCAAGAAAAAAATAAATGAAAAGAGAAAAAATACATAAGTAGAATGATGTGAAAACTTCAAAATAACTCTTAAAAAATCTGGACCTTCTCATTTTTTACTATGAAAAAGGTAAATTTGAGGAAATGCTCCATATAAGAGAAATCATATGTTATTATTCTTTCTCTGACTGGCTTATTTCACTTCAAATGATACCATCTTAGTCCATCCATACTGCTGCAAAAAGTGAGAGTTCCTTCTTTTTCATGGCTGAGTCTGAGTAGATTTTCTCTGTGTAAATGTTCTACTTTTTTTAATCCACTCACCCACTGATGAGCACTTGGGATGCTTTCAAATATTGGGTGTTGTAAATAAGCTGCAATAAACCTAGGTTGCATAGATTCTCTTGGGTGACGGGTGTACAATACAACATACAGATGATGCATTACAGAATTATACACTTGAAACCTATATAATTTTATTAACCATTGTCACACAAATAAATTCAATAATCTTTTAAATAGAGCAGTTGAAATATGCATAAAGAATGGACATATTTCTAGGGAACAAAAACCTCCAGGAGAGGACTTTTTCTCAATAAAATAAAAATCTTTATAAGAAATGAATAAAAAATATTGAGTGAACCAAAAGTTAATTAGTAGTAAAAGAAAAACAAAATAGACATCTTGATAAGTAACAAGTGCTTGTACTGGTTATTGGTGGAAGGAGATATTAAGGGCACTGATTTATGAGATTAAGTGACTATTTTCCCATATCATGCTTTCCTGTCATAAATTTCAGTCTTCACATCATAAGTGGGGGGAGGACAGATGTATATGCATACACTTAGTCACACCTACTGCATCATCTGTTATTTAGGAAATTTAAGATTCACTCATCATGCTCAATATTTTTTTTCACCAGGAACCACAGGCTTATCTTTTTTGGTGATTATATAAGCATAACCTTAGCAAAATAAATATCACATTTAAAGAAATGCACTTCACATGTTAAAGCCAAAAGTTGCTTGGTAGGCTTTAGTGTTTATTTGTTTACTGATTTGGTTTTCAAAGAGCCTAATTTGGACATCCCAGTAACTACATCCCTATTTCACCCTGATAAGGTCATGCGAGCCAGGTTCCCGCCCGACTCCTCCCACTCACTTCCTGAAAATAAGTCACTGAGTACAGAACAGTTATTCGATATCCAAATGTTTCTTAATCACAAGTTTAAATAAAATAAAACTTTATTTCTTCTCTGCTATCGTGTGAGTGTGTGGCCATCATTAAACAGAGTCACAGACTGACATCACCTAAAATGATGGACAGATGCACCAAAAGTCCCCCGGGTGCTTTGTCAATCTGCCATCCTTAAAGTGGTAATCAATAAAAAAATTTCCTCATAAAATAAATTGAACATCTTACCAATAAAAAGGGATTACTTTATATTATCTTATTTTGTCCCATGGTGGACCTTAATAATGTGCAAACTCTGTGGGCACTTAGTGATATCTGTGAGTTATAAGACTTTCATACACACCAGAAGGGAGGGGATTTCAGGGGAAATAGGGGAGGGATTTATTGATTTATTTATTTATTTTTATTTACATATTTGTTTATTTAAGGTTTTATTTATTTATTTTATTTTTATTTATTTATATATTTTTATTTAATTCTCTTTCAAGTACAGTTTTCTGTCTTATATTCCCTGCCCTGCCCCCCCAGTGCTCCCCACCTCCCTCCCATTTCCACCCCCCACCTTAATTATTGTCCATGTGTCTTTTATACTTATTCATGTGAGTCAGGGGAGGGATTTAGAGGAACATATATAAAGGACACATGGACAACAACTGAGAAGGGTGGAAATGGGAGGGAGGGGGGAGCACGGGGCATGGGATGGGAAGGGAGTAATAGACAGAATACTGTACTTAAAAAATAATTAAATAAATTTTAAAAAATTATAAAAAAGAAATATAACAATCACCTTTCACTGCAGAAATACGCTACACGCCTCGTATTAAATCAGTAAGAAGCACAAAGGTCCTTGTGATTTCAAAAAGACTGAATAGACATGTTGGGTATCCATCCACATGCGGATGTGAAATGCTAAAGGGATTTAGTTAAAAAAAAGAAGATCAAAACTATGAACATTAAAATGGCAATGAATACATATCTATCAATAAATCAAATAAACAAACTAAGCAAACAAGAAGAACAGAGACAGAATCATGGATACGGAGAGTAGTTTGATGGTTGCCTGATAGGAGGGGAGATGGGAAAGTGGGTGAAGAGGCGAAGGGATTAAGACGTACAAATAAGTAGTTACAGAATAGCCATGGGGCTATAAAGTACAGTACAGGAAATGGATCAGCCAAAAAACTTATACACATGACTGTGGACATGAACAGAGGTGTGAGGAATGCCTAAGAGAGTGGAGGGAGGTGGATGGAGGGGAACAAAGGGGAAAAATTGGGACAACTGTGGTAGCATAATCAATAAAGTATCATTTTAAATGAAATAAATAAATACATATGTATAGCACCTGAGGTTCATTGTTTTAAAGAGACTTTATGTCTATAATGTCAATAATAATAATAATAATAATAAACATTTTATTATGCTTGAATTAGAAAAATATAATTCAATACAGCTTATTGAATTTTAGGAGCACTCCTTGACTTATCTTTTAAGCATTTATTTAATAATATTACCTTTGTAGTGAAAAATAAATCCGAATATTTTAGTCTGTCAGCATATTTTTATAGAAAAATATTTAGCAGTTATGCTAACTTTTAATTTGTATATATTATTTATAAAGCACCCTCTTTGCTATATAAAACCATGGTAATTCCAACAAAATTGGTTCCCTGACAAAAACAAGGTAGGTCCATAGAGTGCCTTAACAGAAACGAGTAAGTAGATCAATTGAAACTCTACTGAGAAATGCATTTCTTTATACTAACTGAGTAAATGAGACTAAACAAAGAAGACAGGCGGGCAAGACAGGGAGACAGCATTTTATATTTTAGAGGTAGCAGTCCTTTAAAAATAACAGCACTGCTCTTATTTTATTTGTGAAGAATCTCTAAGTAGATAAGTTGAATAATTTACTCAAGAATAAAAAATGGTGTCTGGCCAACTGAAAAAACTGAAACCATTTATTATATAATTAATTTTATTTTTTTAAAGTTAACCAATAGAAACTGAATTTTTTTTTGGTGTGTAGCTTTAGCGCCCGTGCAGATTTGTGTAACCACCACACAATCGGAACATAAAATTACCCCATTACCTCCCAAAACTCCCTTGTCCTGTTCTTTTAAAATCACACTCTCTTTCGACCTTTAACCCCTGGCAAACACTGAATAATTTTGTCACTGTAGTTCTGGTTTTTCTAGAATACCATAAGATAGAATCATATAATATGTAATCTTTGAAAATAACTTTTGCCACTCAGTTTAATACCTTTGAAATTCATTCATGCTGCCACATCTATCAATTGCTTTTTCATTTCTAGTGTTGAGTTGGATTACATTATATTTCAGGGCAAGATCACAGAACCCATGATAAGTAGTTTGGTTTATTTCCGATTGTCAAGTCAAGTCATTTTATCAGGGATTTGATGTGATCTGAAATATATTTTCCAGTTCACTCTAGCTCTTCTGTGGAAAATAGAATATAGGCAAGAGTGAAAGAAGGTAGAAAGGAAGAACAGTTTAGGAGTCTACAGCGAGCTGAGCAGGTGTGAGAGATAGTGACCTACCTGTGGAGCTATGCACGGTGGATGTGGAAATAAAGGAACAAACGTTACTTATATTTGAAAGATGAGATGATGGGATTTGAGGTATAAGGGCAAAAAGAATCATTCTTGTGTCTTGTTAATTCTTAATGGCTTTGACTTTTCTGCAGATTTAGATACCTCTGTCCCCCCTTATTCCAACCTCTATTCGCTTTTGCTAACTTCAGTTTTCTTCTGAGTGAGCAGAGCAAATATATAGCTGGAATATACAGTTCAGTGACACATACCAAATAAAACATTATATTTAAGGTGTCAAAAGGTGATGTTAAATGTCTTTGTTATATCTTTGCCAACAAAGAATTTAAAATCTGCTAAAATTCTCAATCAGAGTAGAACTGGTACTGTATTAAAAGTTTGGCAGAAAGTCTACATGGATGCACTGACATTAACTGTTGAAGAATTGAGTATTTAATCAAATATATTTTTTGTTATTTTTATTTACACTCTCTAACTTAGAAACATAAAGAATGAAAGAATTGAGTAGCTGGCTGTCAACTAGAAGCACAATAATCTGATTGAAATTACAGTTTATATCTATTTATTATCTACCTGTTTTCTATCTCTATAGCTAATATTTTACACGGGACTTCCTTACGCTTTAAATCTGCAAGTTACCTTAACTTTTTACAATTTCTGCATGATACATGTTAATTTTGTCTCACTCGGATGGCCTCTGTGGCTTATATATCCCCAAACAAAACACACCAAGTATATGGTTTTCACTTTAGCAAAATTAGGAATGCTTAAGATACAATCCAAGAATTTGTTATTCAAAGAAAGTGTTCTATTTTTTTAAAGATTTTATTTATTTATCTTTAGAGGGGAAGGGAGGGAGAGAATATCAATGTATGGTTGCTTCTCATGTGTCCCCCCGCTGGGAATTGGCCTGCAACCCAGGCATGTGCCCTGACTGGGAATCGAACCGTGATTCTTTGGTTCAAAGGCCCGTACTCAATCCACTGAGCTATGCCAGCCAGGGCGAAAGTGTTCTATTTTGTACTGAGGAAAATCATTTCTATAGAATTAAGCCATTATTAAAATAACTTTAGAGTAACTTTGAACTCAATTTTAATTAATGCATTATATGTAAATTGTTAACAGATTTAAAAAAGTGGCAAAAGTCTTTTAAATATTCTTATTTAAGGCTGAAATATGTTTGATACTTTGCAAGAATATACATATATACGCATGTAATTATGAACAATAAAAATGCAAGTATTCATAGGAAGAAAATAGAATGATTGAAGGAAAGTGGCCTGAGGAAAAGTCTCCGAAGCAGCAAGTGTTTTGTTTTCGTGTTTACTTGGTCTGCTCTGCTTGCCTGGCTCCCACTGGAGTGATATATTCATCAGGATTAAACATTCATGAGTCCCTTCAAAACAGGTGTTCAGTTATCCCAGCTCTGATTGTGGCAGCCCCTAAAAAGGCTTCCCAGAAAAAGTGAAGCTCTCAGAGGGGAGCATTTCTTTTCCAACTGCTTAATTAGTTTTCAAGGCATTCAGTGAATTTCAGCGAAGTTAAGCTACTGACCAGAACACCTGTTTAGCTTTAAAGACCACTTTCAACATTTAATTTCAGACTTTGTCCACATTTAAATACAGCTAGAAATTTAAAATATACCAGTAGCATTTAAAAATCAAGAGCAATCACCATTGGTTCTTTTGGTGACTATTGTTAAAATATCCATCGAAAGAAACACACTTGACATTAATAGAGATGTAACAATATATGATATTTTTATTATAGTTTATAATTAAGTAGAATATCAGCTAGTTTAAATCGTAATCATAAATGGATTGAGAAACTGGCTGTGAACACAGTGGAAACAAGAAGGCCTGGTGTTTAGTATTCTTTAATTGTTCTTTATAATCGATTTCCTAGAATCTCATTCATTTTTACTTCCCTTTTAGCATTATTAACTTTTAGTAGAATAAAGCTACTTCAATGCTATTAAAATAAAAGGCATTTTTATTTACTCTAAATCAGTATTTTTAAAACTCGGAGAGCAGTCTTAGGTAACACGTATAAATATAGTGTATACCATTGTGATATATGTGTGTTTACTCTTTTTACCCATCCTTGTGTTCTTATCCATTCCACTTAGTAGGCTGACACCACACAGAACACATTACTAGATGAAATACCAGGCTGAGGAATCAATAAAGGGTGAAGACAGGTTCCACAGCCTTGTACTCACAGAGTGGTCTCTTACATTATCCTCAAGCATCTGATTATGTAGAATCCATTCCCTTCACTATCTCTGAGTAGTCTTTTGTTATTGACTTATTTTAGACACACTCAATTTTATAAGTACCTGTTTTATTATATATTTTCATTGAAAATAAAGATCTTGATGTGAAAAAAATTTCTGACTCAAAATTCCCCTAACAGGTATACAAGGTTTCTAGTATTACCTTAGCTGGTTTCCTTAACATCAGAAATCCAGATAATAATTCAACTTAATGCCGACAATTAGAACTTATTTTTTCATGACTTATTTAAGAATATTGACATAAGAATGTGAAAGCTTGAGCTCAAATTCTGTTTCCTAAAATACAATTCTTGGGTAAGTCACTTGAAGCTTCATGCATTTGTGGACCTTTGTTTTTGCTTATTTGTTTTTTGTTTTCTACTATAAAGATGAAGGATCTTTTCCCAGATAATTTCTAATCAAACATAGATAGAAAACTATGGAAAGGAGAGCACAAACAGAAAAAAAATAAAAATAATTTTCCAACATTGGGGAAGGCTGATTACAATATGGTTGTTAACCTTTGCCCTATGCAAACTTTAGAATTCATGTTAATACAAATCAGATGATAAGGGACACGACATTGATGCTATAGCACAAAAAATCACATAAACAAAAATCGTGACCCTCATTTAACATTGAAAATACAAATACTTCCAAGAAAAATGCCTAAAATGAACAGTGCTCTCTGTGTGCTGTGTTTTGTCCCTTGTTTTAGGGCATGTGTAATTTTCTTATGTTTTTTGGTTGTTTGTTTTATAAAATGATTTAAATTTCTTTTGCCATCAGGAAAACTATGCCATCTTTGTAAATATTGGGCTGATGTACTATTAGATAGTAATTAATGTCAGTGTATCAATGAGGTGTGGTCTTGTTTTTTTGCCCATTCTTAAACAGCATAAGCTCTGGGGGTCCTGAGAGAGACAGTAACAAAATCCAAGCAATGGTTTACTGCTCACCAAGATTTGGCTTAGCTATATAATTGAGCTCCAGTGTGATTAGCTGAAACACAAAAATAATACCTTTCTTCTCTACTGGGCTGACCAAAGTCTGGAACTATGTCTTTAAATTCAAATACAAGTCGTGCACTGATTTACTGATTTATTTGTGCACCAATTACATATTTTCCTCCTGCCATTTACCAGCACTCTTCTTTATAGCAATAACAGCGTAAAAACCTCTTCTTGGTGGGGTTTATATTCCAGCCAGGGCAAAAGGGAGAGAGTCATCAAAACTGTAAACAAATAACAGATAAGCCTGTTACAAAGTAATAAAGTACAAACTTTGAAGGCCAAATAGAAAACCGAGAAGAGGGAGGGGATACGCTGAGCGATGCAAGGATACGCCTCCCACCAGAGTAGAAAGGGGCTTGTTTGGCCCACCAGCCCTAGACCTGTGAACCCAGAGAAGCAGATGAGATGAAAGAAAAGATAGAAGGACTTTCTTTCTAAGAAAATGTCTCAGTCTGTGTCCCTTTGAGACTCGGGAAAGTGAAAAAGCAACAAAGAGAATTGATTCCAAATAAAAAAACCCACAGATATCAATGAGTGTATTCCATGGGAAAATGGAATCCTGCAATATTTCTTTTTTCTTATGGGGGTGAGAGAAGGCAAAAGTAAAGGGATTGTCAAATAAAGGAAATCAAAGAAGGCAGCCATGGCTTTTTACTACTCTGGTTATGTTGAAGGATGCCTCCAAGGGGGTTATAATTACATACATTTCAAATTTTAATCAGCATTTCAGTGTTACCAGTTGTCATGGTAGTTCAAATACTTTATTATCTCAAAATCTGATAACCTTTTACTCCATGGAGATACAGTGACTTGACCAGTTCTTGAAGGTTGGAAGATGGTGATACGGAGGATTCTTGAGTTCTCTCTAAATGTGTAACAGGGATTGTTTTCTGAAAGGATTACAATCTATTATGCATAATTCAGTAATTACAGGTTCAAGAGACATACAATTAGTGACTGCCTTTGTCCAAGCAGAAATACTGTAGCTGTTAGGCATGCCTTCTAAACAGAAGAAAAGTGGAGATGATACCCTTCAGCTATTGTAATTGAATTCCCTCTTCTTGGATTTAATGGGGGTCTTTAATACCTGTTGTGATTACGTGATTTGCACTAGACTATCCATAGCTAACACTTTTAAATAATGGATTTTATGATGTCTAGAAAGTTAATGACTGTCACATATTAATACAACACTGAACCATGTATTTTCTCTATATAAACTACTATGATTTTCAAGCATGTACAAACACTCCTGGAACATACCCTTTTACATATTAGTTTATAATTATTAAAACATTTTAAGTGTTTTAAAACTGAAGTTTGAAGCAAAAGTAAGGAAATTACTGAGTTTGACACATATCATTGTAAGTAATTGTACTGGAACTAAAATTCAGAATTTACTTAAAAGCCTCTATACTTTTTACTGATTAACATTCCCTGATTAATGAAAGTGATAACCCCATACCTCTTAGAGCGCTCTTTACTTTAGAAAGTGTTTTTATTTCTTTTATGTCAGGTAAGCACATCATCAGCTCTGTGAAGAACGTAAGGAAAGCAGTTTTATTCCCATTTGGTAGGAGGATGCTTTTGAATATAAAAGATGCTATACAAATACAACGCAATATCATCAGTGCCTATGAAAAACAAATTAATTGTATACAGTTGAATCCCAGTATTTGCCACACAGTTCTTTCCTTTCCTGCTTCAAGATCCCGTTGATTTTCATAGGGTGTCTAGGACTAGGTTAGCAGTACGTGTTTGGTGATGAAATACAACTTCAGTTGATGGTAAAGCTGTCAAAATAAAGAAATATACAAGTTTCAATGTTTGTACTAAAATTTCACTTGTTAAAAATAAAATGCTGCCTCAGGACACCAAGCTCCATTGCTTTAAAAGATTTTTATTGTCCACACAATGCAATCTTTTTAGAGTTTCTGAAGTTAAATGAAGCATAGATTGGGGACATCTACCATTCTCATCACAGCTGCTGCAGCATCATGGAGCACACTGCAGACTCAATGGGAAAGAAATGAAGTGCCCATCTGTGCAGTACATATTTCTTGGCTTCTGATGCTTGATTAGTAGGATGGTTTTTAAGTATATGTTAACCCAACCATTTCATAGAGATTATGTGTAAAATCTGAATATGAGTAATAAAATATAAAATCTTTTTTTAAACCTGGACTCTTCTAGAAGCAAGCAGAAACTACTGTAAGAATAAGTCACATTACTGCGACTCAACAAAAAATATTTGAGAGAATTAGGATATTTGAATCTGGTAGTTTAGGATTAATAGCCTCAGAACTGATATTTGATGGAAATCAGATATGAGCCCTCTGTGATACAGAAGTAGAGAAATAGCTATAATCTGGGAAAGAGGTTAATTTTTAAAAGAATAATACGAGAATTGCTTGGGAATCAAATGGTTTGCAAATGACTCTTAGTCTACATTAAAGAAACACCATCAAAATGTGTACATATTCTGTCCCAGCAAACAGAAAACTGCAGAAGAATAGTCAACAGATAAAATCAGTGGACTTAAAACAGTGAATGCAGAAGATGGTGGTGGGGTAGGTGGGAGTTGGGGGTTGAACCCACTTGGTCCTGCATTCGACTGGGACACCTGGCCCGTCTCCCAAAGAACAGAGTGAATAGCCAACATAAAATCAGCTGAAATGAGTTTGGAAGCCAGAGGAAGTGGAGGACACTTAAAAATGGACAGGAAGGAGATTTTGTAGGCTGTGGGAAAGGTCCCCGGGCCTCGCTGCCGCTGGAGCATGGGAGGAGAGCTGGTCAGTGCTAACAGCTCCTCTTGCTGCCAGAGCCAGGAAGTCACGGACCCACGTCAGGAGAGACCTGGACGCTTAAAGTGGATGTGGGGATAAAGAGTCAGTCCGAGACACACAACCTAGTGGTCTACCCCGGTTGGGGTGGTGGTCAAAGGCTGGGACAGAACCAGAGAAATCCGTGATCCAGGTGACACCTGAAGCTGGGAGAAGAGAGGGGCCACGACTGGCCATGGCCCAGAGAGTCTCGGGACTGGTTAGAGTAGGTCTGTGTGGAAAGCCCAGCGATTAATAGGAATGGCAGGCCACACTCAAGGGGACTTCTCTCCAAAGAGGGTTTCAGTCACTGTGGAAAACCCAGCATGCACAGAGCCCTCGTGCGCAGAGTCCTTGTGCACACAGGGTCCTCCCACGCAGTGGACAGGCCAGAGGAGAGGTGCGGGCCGCAGTTTGCTCCCACTCAAGGAGCCTCACAGGTTGATCAAAGTGGGGCAGCAGGGGCTCAGGGAGGTTGCGACATCCAGAGAGACTTCTTTTAATAGGGCAGCTGACTTGCCCTGAAAGGACTCTGTGCACAATCAGCACCCAGGCCAACAAAGTGGGAGGAGGGGTTGCAATTTGTCACCACTCTGCCCTCCATGGAGTGATCAAAGGGTTGCGAGTGGATTGTGGGCGCTGGCCTGGCGCATATGCACGGAGCGGACAGGGCAGGCCACACAGCGCTCTGAGGGCGTGGCCTGGAAACTGGGCACCTGTGATTACGGCAGCCCAGGCCGAGTCCGCATGCTCGCAGAACCACAGGAAAGGAGAAAACGAGCCCACTGCCCCTCAGCCTGTACGATCCAGCTACAGCTGGCAGGTTTAAAGTCAGCAGGAGGTTTTGTCTTTTTTCAAGAGTAAGACAGACAAGACCTGGAGCTGTGAGAAAACCAGAGACAGATCCAGAAAGAAGTCAGAACGTGAACACCAACAGCCGAGATAAATATCACATTGCTATCCTTCAGAACTTGCATTCTTTTCATTTCTCTTCTTTCTGCTTAAATTGTTTGTTTAATTTAATTGTTTGATTTGTTGTTTTATTCTTCCTCTCATATTGCCTTTTAATTTTTCTTTCCCTTCACTCATATTCCAATTACATGCTACTCTTGGCCTTTCATTTTCGTATTCTTTTTATTCTGATTACGTATTTATTATCATACTGCTGTTATTGCAGCACCCTTCCCTGGTCTTAATTCATTTTGCTTAATCCATGAAGCTTAATTCCTGAGCTTTATGACTATTGTGCTTAGCTTTATTTTCTCACACATTACGCCAGGTTTCCATCCCTTACTCTCACTATTTCTCCTCCATCTAATCTCACATAAGTGCACTGCTTTCTAAAGGCAGCTCACATTTTTCCCCTTCTAATAAGAGTTTTGTCTCTTTTTCACCTTTTATAAAAAGTGGCTAGTTGGTTGAACTATCTAGGTGATTGCTGTACTTTTCCAAAGAATCTCCTACTTGTTCCATATGTGTTATACTGTAAATCCCATAGAATACTCTATTGCTGTCTTACTCTATTTTGCCTTCGCTCTACCCCTGATCAGTTGAGTAAGGAATTTTATGTAATTGTTTTCTCTCTCCTTTTTATTATTCCTTTTTTTCTCCCTCTCCCTTTCCCCCCCTCTCTCAACCTGGACTTTACTCTTTACTCTTGTTAGTTTGCTCCCCCCATCCTCTGAAAACGATTTTTCTTTACTGTAGACATTTCATACTCACTTTGTGCTTTTCTGCAATATTCTTATTCCCAGTCCACCTTTATTAAACTTCTTTCAGCTGTCATTGCTACTGACTCCTCTGTGGGTTTCCTGCAGTTTTACTCCCATTGATCCAGTACCTTCTTAGTTTCACTTTATACCTCATAGTATATGCTTTCTTCTTCTTAACCCACTGTTCCCATTGCCCTTTTGTGTTTTACGTACATTGTAAATTTTGCCCTCTGCCTTTCTTCACCTTGATTCTGTCCCAACTCTTATCAATTCTCCTCCCTCTTCCCATATAACAACATCTTCCCCTCTTTTAGTGGTATCTATTTCCGTTGTCATATGACATAATATCCTCACTCCCTCTTCACCTTTATTCATCTTAGTTCTGTTGCAGTTCAGACTGCTGGTGTGGTAGGGGAGTTCTTTTTGCTCGTATAGGTTTCGTGGTCTGATAATGCTGCTTTGTTAACCACTTGTACAACAGCACATAAGACAAAGTGGGAGTTGAGAATAGCAGTAAACTTGGTGGAGGGATGAATCTACCAACAAAAAAACCAGCAACAGGTAAAGTCTAAGTACAACAACAGAGTCCACACAAACAAAAGAAAGGGCAACGCTAGAGCACCCAGACAAGCCAATCAAAGAGACCACGCCACTGAGTCCCAAAGAACTCTTACCACAGACGTTCACTCCACAACGACAGCTGGCAAAGCAGAGCATTGGAAATTGAAGAAACAAACAAAAGGAGTTACCTAAAATAAAGAGACAAAGGAAGAACCTGCAATCAAAAGGAATGGAAGACTCCCCCATAAAGGAGCTAAGTGAAATTGGAGCAAGCAAACTATCAGATATAGAATTCAAAAGAATGGTTATAAGGAAGCTCAAGGAACTCATTGAAAATGATGAAGAACTAAGTGGAAACTACAATGGTATGAAAAAGGAAATAGAAACTATAAATAAGAACAAGGAAGAAATGAAGACTACAATTTCTGAAATAAAAAAAATAACAAGAAGGAATTACAAGCAGGCTAGATGAAGCAGAGGACCAAATTAGTGAGCTGTAATACAAGACAGAAAGAAACACGCAGGTAGAGCATCTGCAGAAAAAAAAACCTCAAAAATATGAAGGTAGCATAAGGGAAGTGTAAGATAACTTGAAACACAACAACATTCGAATCATAGGAATACCAGAAGGAGAAGAAAAGGAGCGAGGTATAGAAACCGTGTTTGAAAAAATAATGACAGAAAACTTCCCAAACTTGGAAAGGAGAAAAGTCACTCAAGTTCAAGAAGCACAGAAGGTCCCAATGAAGATGAATCCAAAGAGGCCTACTCCAAGACACATCACAGCTAAAATGCCAAATTTTAAAGACAAAGAGAGAATCTTAAAGGCAGCAATGGGGAAAGAGGAAGTAAAACACAAAAGAGCTCCAATAAGGCTAGCAGCTGATTTCTCAACAGAAACACTCCAGTCCAGGAAAGAATGGCAAGAGATATTCCAAGTAATGAAAAGCAGAGGCCTGCAACCAAGACTACTCTTTCCAGAAAGGCTCTCAATTAAAATGGAAGGTGAAATAAGGATTTTCCCAGACAAAAGAAAGCTGAATATACCTCCACCAAACCAACACTGCAAGAGATGCTAAAGAGACTGCTTTAAGAAGAGGAGGAAAAAGCATGAGAGAGAGAGGAAAAAGGTACAAAGGGTAAAAAATCAATAAGTTAGTAATAATAACCTTAAATGTAAATGGATCAAGTGCTCCAATTAAAAGACAGACTAGCTGAATGGATAAGAAAACATGACCCACACATATGCTGCTTAGAAGAGACCCACCTCAGAAAAAGAAACAAACCAAGACTGAAAGTGAAGTGTTGAGAAAAAATAGTCTAAGTGAATGGACAAGAAAAACCTGCCAGGGTAGCAATACTTATATCAGATAAAATAGACTTTAAAACAAAGGCCATAAAAAGAGATTCAGAAGGACACTTGATAATCCTCAAGGGAAGAATCCATCAAGAAGACATAAGCACTATAAACATACATGCACCCAACATAAGAGCATCCAATATATATGGAAAATCTCAGAGGACTTCAAGAAAGGTAAAAATAGCAGCACTCTTATGGTAGGGGACTTTAACATCCCATTGTCAAAAATAGATCTTTTAAACAAAATATCAACAAGGATATTGCAACACTAAAAGATGCTTTAGATCAAATGGACTTAAGTGATGCACGTGTGTGTGAGTGTGTGTGTGTGTGTGTGTGTGTAACCTTTCATCCCAAAGAAGCAAAATACACATTCACCAAGTAGTAGCTGGTGAAGTTGAGCATCTTTTCATATATTTGTTGGTTACTTGTATGTTGTCTTGGGAGAAATGTCTGTTCAGCTCCTCCCTTGATTTTTTTATTTGGATTATTTTGTTGTTGTCATTGTTGTTGTTACTGAGTTGTATGTTCTTTATATATTTTGGATACTAACACCTTATTAAAAGTGTTGTTTGCAAATATCTTCTCCCATTCAGTGTGCTGTTTTCCTGTTTTGTGATTTTTTTTGGCTGTGCAGAAGCTTTACTTCTTCCAAAATATTTTCGTGACTTAAATAAAGGGAGGGGTGTCTAAAAGTCCAACAGACACACTTCTGCATTTTCATTCAGGATGCTGCTTCTCTGGACCCTGTTACTGAGTCCTGACCGCCACGGTGCCACGGATCTCTATGCAATATTCTTTTAATCAGGTTTGAAAGCTGCTTCTCTAGAAGAGGTTACACTTTTTCCTTTTCTTCTCTCTCAGCAACAAAAACTACCATCCCTTACAAACCAGGACAGTGCGACAGCGAGGGCAGGATAAACAAGGGAATCCATCCCCCATGGAGAGAAGGGAAACAGCTTCTCTGTTCTCTTTCTTTGGACCTGAAAAATTTCAGGAAGAATGGTTTTCTTTCCTTGATTCGTAAGTTCAGCTAAGTTTATTCGTCAAGTAGGAAATAATTGTATTTTTATTGAAAAATGAAGAGCTCTGTTATAACAAAATGATTTAAAAAATAATACCAAAAAATAAAGGTTATCATTGTTGACATGTTATTTAAAAAGTGTACTTGAGAACATTTGCGTGTGTTTTTATATCCAAGAGAAAGTCTCAGTTTTACAATAAAATACGATATTCTACTAAAATGCTCAATGCAAAAATGTAACAATTCCCCCTGGGATTCGGTACACAAAGGATACAATTTAGAGACCCTGACATTTCAAGTAACTGTATGGTTGGTTTAAAGTTTATGAGGCCATATCATTGCCGGATCAAGAAAAAAACTGTTTGGATTTAAATTCTGAATTATAGCTTTTACCCTTTTCCTTCTTTTAGCAATAATTGTACATTTCATATAGTTCACTTGAACTTCACTCTCTCATCTGTAAAATGGGTATAACGGTGTTGTATAATGTATCCACTTATTTTCATTATTGAATCCACTTATACAAATGAAAACCTTGGCACCTAGTACTCAACAGATGTTACCAATATGTATTTAACCTTCAGTGGAGTAGCGGCGACTGTGCAGGACATGCAGGGGTGGCACGCGTGACAAATCCGGCTGAGGGCATCACGACGACCATAGGGCGGCTGAAACCGAGACTGAGAGTTCCTTTACTATGGAGCTTTCTTCCAGATGCACAGTATGGTCAAGACACAGCCAGAGGGGCCCTGAACATGTGTCCTGTCACTAACGTCCATTCAGAGGGAATTCTCCCATCCTGTTGGCTGCAGCCATGTGTTCAGTGTCTAGGAGAAAAGTGTCCAGTTCGTGATGTGAATGCCCAGATATGTGGTGTGGATCTCTAGCGATCTAGTTATTTTAATTTTAATATTTTGTAGCCTACAACTTTATAAACATCTAGTTCTGTGTTCTTGGGTATACTTATAATGACCATATGCAATTCTGTAGTCCACTCTGTCCCAGGTATATCCATCCGATCTAAAATGATTAAGAAGTAAAACTCAGTTTTCTGATTTTATACAGAGCAAATGTGTGAAACAAAATCATTCCTTTTGACGTGACTGACTATGATGTCTGTCTTATGGGAATGCATTTTGTATTTAATTCTATTCTTTCAGGGTCAATACCCATTAGAATTGAGATTCAACTAAATGACCAATAACTGCTAGTTAGAAACCTTGATAATGAAAAATACACTTTTAAATTTGTTAACTTAAGAGACTATTTATTATTATGTCATACAACTGTCTAGGATTATTCTCCAAGCCTAATGAATGGGATGGCTCATGAGACTATTTTATCTTCTTGGGCTCATCCAGATTCAAATAATTGTTGTTAAAAACCATACCTTTAACTACCCATAATATATAATCGTCATTCTTCCCTCCTGTGACAGATTAAAGCAGCTTGCAAGTTATAAAACTGATTTAATTCTAGGTAGTAAATGCCTTTCCTCAAAATTTAAACACCTTGCTCTTTTTTTATATCAATAATATTTCTTGGTGATAAATATCATTTTGTTACTAGAGCATTTTACAGCTTTTATTTTTTGTAAACTCAGTATGCTTTCAAATTTTTCTATTATTCATCAGAGGATTCAGAATTGCTGTTCTTTATGATTGCAGACAGATTACTTGTTTGCTCTCTTGAGACATATGAATGGATAAGGTCACCCTTGGGGAAAGCTGGATCTGGAAGAGGGCGTTGAATCTATGTGGTTGAGTGTACAAACCAAACCAAACCAAATGAAATTAAATTAAATTAAAAATGACGAGGTAAATTCTGTCATGCAGGCAACTTTTACTCTGTTATTGAATCATTTTAGGTTATTTTATGTTTTACTTTTGCTGATAACCCACATTCTCTCCCCTTTATTATATTTATATATTTGATTTTGTGGCTGGTGGTGACTGTCAGTTTTACCAGAGATTTGATTTCAACATCTATACATGAATATAGCTAAATTTTCATAACTAGATGGCACTAGATTCTGCACAAAATAAGTTCTGAAGAAAACATGTCTCCTCCTTTCAGCATAATAATAATTATTGAGAAATTTGAAGACCATAAATAACATCTTTATATACTTAATTTCCAGCAATAATTCACATTTTCAAAGCACTTTTCTGTATCATGTAATTTCGTTCAACCTTTGTGGAATGGGTGATTGAGTTTCAAAATGATGAAATGACTTGCCATTAGTCTGAGAGTAATTGAGACATCTAAGACTTGAATGCAAATATCCTCGTTCCAAATATTGCTATATCTACAAACAACATCTATAAATACAATCAGATAACTCTATTACAACTTATGAGTTGGAATGTTATAATTAAAACAGAAGAGCACATATTATATTTATGGTGTAACAAACAATTTAAAAGTGTCTCAAATACAATACTAGAATCTGTAGTGTTTAATTGAGTCTGTAAGAATTAACTGTGGCCAGTGAAGCTTTTTTAATTTAAAGAATATAAAGTCAGAGCATTATTTCTTCATGCAGAATCTTTGAAATAATTTAAAACATGGTTCCCTGTAATCACTGAGCAAGTGTTTATGGATAATAGCAACTATTAGATAACAATCTACTTACTTTGAAGAAAAATTAGTTATAGTATTTATTGTACATTTTTGTTTATGTAATTTTGCCTCAGACATAAAATGGGGTATGTTTACTATCAGTGTTTTGTCTTTTTTTACTCTAACAGGCAATTGATTCAATTCCAAATATAGGTGACTGGTATTATTCTATGTATGATGATATTCCTATAATGACAAATGTCACAAGGTAAATAAGACTGCTCTATTCCTCATCAAGTTGATAATATAATGAGAAAATGTGTAGTCAGATCATTTCAAAATATAAGTGAGAATTGCCAGGGAAGCCCCGAAATCATAGGGGACAGACAAAAAATGTAGCTGTCAGCCAGAAAAGCGATGCCTGAACTTGTCTTTCTTTGTGTGATTCCTTTAAAACATTTGCTCATTTTACATTAAAAAAATGTTGCAGAACACCACTTTGGTTACAGAACGCTAGCCCATGCAGTTCTGAAACAGATGTGTGGGCCTAATTGCCTGCAGTCAAGAATGCCAGAGTTTGGTGAAAAGAAAAGGAACTGTTCATTTAAAAGTTATACAATTTAGTATAGTGGCGAGTCCCACTTCCTTTAAAACACTCCCTCCACACACACATACACTCCTGCCTCCTTTTTGTCAAGTCACACCCAATTTCAGAATATACTGTCTTTAAAACAAACAGACAAATGGCAGTGGCTGAACATTCCGGGCTTCTCCCTCTGTGTTTGGCTAGGCAGTTTCTATAACTCCCAGTATCATCATCATCCTTGCCGCTGTGTTCTCCAGCTCTTAGTAGAAAACGCACCCTTTCAACCTGAATGGCCAGGAAAACGAATCCCTGCTGTGCCTAGTTTTAAATCCCTACCTGGAGCTTCCAGCCTGATCCCATTTCTGACTCCTCCCACAATGAGCTACACTCTGCCCGTCTTCTATCTAGTTAAATTCTCCTGGCTGCCATTACCAGTCTGGACCCATGTGTTTCCGTGATGGGGAGAGAACCGCCTCCAAACTCTCACACAGGTGCTGCAAGCCCCTGGATACATCAAAGGTTAATCTCCCTGTACCTACGCTGCAGTCCCAGCTATTTAACATAACTTTGAAGCCAACCAGATTGCCATAGTCATGTAAAGTAACTCTTAATAGCTATTCTCCACTTTCCCCACCTCCCAAACCAGATTAGTGGGGTTTTTTCCTGGATTCTCAGGCATCCCAACTCAGATTCTGGACCCTATTTCACTTGGACTTCAAAAATTATGTGCTGTGATACAAGTTCCCTGGGTCTCATGCTTTGTTCCTGTAACAATTCAGGGGGGTTACTATAGATTTTATGCCTCTGCGCCTATCTTTATCTTTAACATGCCTTCTTTCTATGTAGAACAGAATTTGAGAAAGGTAAATCTAGGTTCTTTATTCTACAGCCTATTTGTTGAACTGATCTCTGAACTGCTTTGAGTTTTAAATTGCCAAAGACCTTGGAAGCTAAAGCCAACCCCTTAAACTGGGCTGGACGAACCTGTGTACTACTTATCATTACTGCCGTGTAACTGCAAAATTACTAATGTATATTCTCAAAATCCCATAAGCTCTTCAAAAGAAAAAACTTCTTACCCATTTTTCTAGTCATTGAACCTGACATTGTTACAAACACCTAGTTCAATATGATTCAAAGTAAAATATTACTCTTCCAGCCAACAATAGTCATCTGGGAATAAGATTCCGTCTTGTCCCTATCAGCAACCATGTACTACTTAGATGCTTCTATATATGGCTGTTGACCTTACTTTTTTCTGAGACTTTTCTCAAAGTGTTTACCAGCTCATATCCTAAAAGGATAATCTGTGTTAAAATTTGTAGGAAGCTTCTGAAAACTCTTTCTTGTCCTTCGGACAATACTTAAATGTAATAAAATTTTCATAATCAAGGGACTCCTTGAAACACTTACATTTGGTCAGTTGATGTAATGAAATTCTTTACTTCTACTTTAAGCAAAACAAAATACACAGTGTCTGGCACAAATAATGCCTCTTTTTATTACAAAATCTTTTATTACAAAGTCAAATCATGTAATTCTGTAACAACAATATCACATTCAAGCACACCATATGACATTTTAGGTGAAATATTCATATTAAAACTATAAGTTATGACACCCATGTTATTACCCCATCAACTACACCCAAGCAGGTATTACTTGTGCCAGACCCTGTACATTGGCCCCACACAAGCAAAAAATGTCATGGTCTTCTCTATGTGTATACCTTCAAATATTAGGTACTCATACAATTGTAATTAATAATTTAGAAATATCTGAAAATAGTTATATACTATTTAAAATGTTCTTCCTGTACCTGTTCCAAAACTATTTTAGTAAATCTGAAGTGACTTATACATACAACCTCAATTACCATCAATTAGAGCAGTGGGGATTGGTGTTGGAGCCAGAAACTCACCTGCTAACTTAGGGCGCATTACATGTAGTTAGACAGGGAGGTAGAGGGGCAGAGAAACATCAATGTGCGGTTGCCTTTCATGGGGCCCTCATTAGGGACCCAGCCCGCAACCCAGGCATGTGCCCTGACTGGGAACTGAATTTGTGACCCTTTGGTTTGGAGCCCATGCTCAATACACTGAGCTACACTAGCTAGGGTTGTATTTATAAATTTAGAGTTAAAGAATTAAAACATTATTCATAATTCCTAAGTATTTGGAATTTTATAAAGAGTTCCAAATAATTAAGAATTAATTAGAATAATTAATAATGATCTATTATTAATAATAATTAATAAGAATAGCCAATAATTAAGAGTTTATAAAGAACTTTTTCATTCTTTTAACTAGCAGTTCCAATAAGTATATTGAAAATGTGATCTAATTTTTAAAAATTGTGTGTACATCACTGCTTTCTGGAACATATTTGCTACTCAAAATGAGGTGCAGCTGCAAAATAATTAAATATATGGTGATTTCACTAAAAATCAAAACATCAGAGGAATAAAAAACAAAATATTTTTATCTTCAGTTGTTACTATTTTTTTAACCTCTGATGTAGCTTATGTTAATTAAATAAGAAAAGATTAAAACATACAAATTATCATACATTCTTGCCTTAAATTCACTTATAGTGACAGAGGAATAAGATTATCTTAAGTGTTTAAAATTTATTTGTATTTGAGATAATAAACTAAGTCTAAGATATTTGCCATATCAAGGCAGAAAAATTAAATTTTAAAAAAATACTGAATTTTTGGGTGTGCCACCTATTAGTAAAATTATACAGGTTTCAGGTGTGTGACTCTATAAGATGTCATCTATATTTTGTATTGTGTTCACCACATCAAGTTAAGCCTCCTTCCCTTTTCTTTTATCCCACCTTTGCTCTTCTGTCTCCCTCTATTTCACTTTCCCTCTGGATGAAAAAGATGAAGGGATTAGGCTAAGAAAAAAAAAACCCATAGACACAGTCTAAGTTTACTATTTCTATGTGAAATATGACTATGTAGTTATGAATTCATTTTGAAATGATAATCAAAACTTCTGTCCTCTTTGTAAACTTAAAAAATAAATGAAATGTGAATTGTTTAGCATACAATTGTACAATGCAGAACAAATGCTCATGCTGAACACATTTTCATTTTAAGAATGAAACAAAATTATAGATTTTAGCATTGAAAAAGTTGGAGACAACCCTTGTCAGTGTCACTCAGTTGGTCGGACATTGTCCTGCAAATCAAAGTGTCATGGGTTTGATTCCTAGTCAGAACACATGCCTAGGTTGCAGGTTCAGACACCATACTGCAGGGTTGGTCCTTGGTCTGGGCATGTACAAAAGGCAATCAATCAATGTTTCTCTCTCACATCAAATTTTCTCTTCCTCAGTTCCTTCCTTCCTTCCACACTCTCTAAAATTAATAAACATGTCTTTGGGTGTGGATTAAAAAAAGGTTTGAGACATTGCCTTAAACTCACAAGATTATTTTATAAATGTATTGCCCAATCTAGCTGTACTGAAGATCTGGTTAGACATTTCATATTTATAACACCAGTTCTTCTTTCTTAGCATTACCCACAGCTATTCAGTTCTGTTAGATTTTAAGATTTTTAATGATTTATTCAGTAATAATTTGTGAATGGCCTACTATTCAAGGACTGTGAAGTTCTTTATAAAATGAGCCCTATGGAAAAAAAATAATTTATCTAGGGTTGGGGACATCGGAACTTGAATTTATCAATATATTATCAGACAGGAAACACTAATATTTTGATGATCAATGTGCCTATGGAATAACCTTCATAATGCTTCCATAAATGTAAAACATTAAATCCATACTCCCATAAAAACCACTAGTGTAGAAGAAATAAGTTGAAACTATTCCAAAACTTTTAACACGTGTTACAGCCATTGCCTTTCATTCTTTCTGGTGCATATTACAAGGCTGATAGTAGAACAGTTACTGGAGTTGCACATAAATACATTGAAGTATTCATGCTGGAAATAAAGACATTAAGGGCAATTCTGATAAGGTCTCAGATAGAAATGAGAAATATGTTATGTTGCTGGAAACTGGAGGAAAGCAATTACATTACAAAGTAGTATAGAACTGGTTTAGACTGTGTTCTAATGTTTTATGGATGGCAGCACCTGGGAACATTGAACAACACATTTCTAAGCTAGGTGTTGAAGGAATTGCTCAGTTCCTCTTAACTACTTACAGTAAAATGAAAAAAGTCAGTGATGAGATGATGAAATAGCAAATATAAACTAGAACTTGAAGACTGAAACATTCTTAACTTATGTCATATTATATTAAATGAGAAAGCTTGTCTAGAAGAGAACACTTAAGGATGTGGCTGAAGAAGAATTTGTTAAAGAGTCCTGGAATTTACATGAGCAGAAACACTGCCGCACTCAACTGAAGGGGGCAGAGAGAAGATGAAATAAAGGAAGGATGTTGGACTTAGATATGGAGTGACAGAACGATAGAGCTAATCTTCTACAAATGCGCCCTCTTACTCAACAGGAGGGAAAACTGACCCTGAAGGTGATCAGGAGATTACCACCTCCACTGCTTCAGGTTCTGGAGGTGGGACACCCTCCACCCAGAGCCTTGGTGGTGGGATTACTGGGTGAGCCTCCTCCAAAGACCCCACCCACAGTGGTGACCTTGCCATTCCAGTTCACTTAAAAGGTAGGATATTGAGCCAATGAAGATTATTCTCAAGCCATAAGATCTAAGGGAACATTCTTGCTACATTTTGAGCTTGCTTGGAACTCCCCACTCCTTTCTTCCTTGTGATTTCTCCCTTTTTGAATGGGAATGTCTATTCTATGCCTATCCCTCCACTGTATTTTGGAAGAACTGAACATGGCTGGTTTCACAGTTTTCTAATACTGAGAAATTTTGCCTCAGAGCAAGTTATAGAGTCTCACCATACCTGATTTACATATTTAGAATACAACTGAAATTTAGACATTAGAGTTCATGTTGAAATAAATTGAGACTTTTGGGACTGTTGAGATTAAGTGAATATATTTTGCTTGTGAGGAGGACATGAATTTTGGGAAGCAGAGAAGGAATGTTACAGACTGAATATTTGTTTTCCCCAAATATGTAGGCTGAAATTCTAATACCCAACATAACGGTATTAGGAGATGAGGCTTTAGGAATATAATCAAATTAAAGAGGTCGTGAGCATGAGACCTTTATAAAAAGAAACACCAGTGAGCTGACTCTTCTCTCCTTCATGTGAGCACATGGAAAGATTCTGCAAGGGGGAGAGATACAGCCCTCACCTGACCATGATCTTGGGCCTTTGCTCTCCAGAACTATGAGAAAATAGATTTCTATTGCTTTTTTAAAAGGAGATATAATAAATGACATTACTGAAATCAATCTATACCCATTTCCGAATATTTATTCAATAATTTACGCATCACGACACTATGTGATTCACTAAATGCTTGCAAAGGTAGTGCAGAAATATAAAAAAACGCAGACTATCCATGATTAGAGAGGAAATAATTGTTTAAAATCATTAAAAAGTAAAGTTATTTTAGAGCTAATAAAACTATTGAGGCATGCTAGTGAGTCAACAAAGTCTTGGCATATAATGAAGAATACACGGAAAAAATAAAATCATCATCATCTACAATAAAAATACATAAGCATAAATAAATCCTTACAAGCCCAACCTTAATAAAATTATCAACATTAATACCCATGTGAGACTGTGGGAGTCACCTTCTATGCAGCCAAGAAATAACTCAAATTGAGGCACTATATAGTCCATTAATATAGGTATTTTTCCAGGATTCAGTTTGACTCACTACCATATAATCAGATGTAATCAGATGTTATGACACTAAAGTACATTCTCTTGCTACACAGTACAAGGAATACACCTCTAAGGCACAGAATACCTGTGAACAGCGTAAATATGGAGTAGGGCACACACACAGGTCCTTGTTAACACCACTTCATGTTCTTTTTCCTTTTTTTTCACACCAAGCACATCCAAACACACATGACTCTGAGTTATTCTTCCTCTTACAATCCTGCCATGAATTAGAGGAAAATATTCAAAACTACCACTCAAATAGTAATTCTCAGCCAGTTAAAATATGATTAAAATACAAATACACTCTTATGAAAAATGTGATGCCATTTTAGATAGTATATAAATCCCTTAAACATTTTTCTTTTCCCACTAACCAGTTTAGTAGCTCTGTTTATATGCTCAATAGATTAATACTATTAATCTGTTAATAGAGAGAGAAATTAATCAGTAAGAAAGTTAGAGGAAATGCTACCTTAGGACTTGGACATAGGCTATGGCCAGAAAATAAATATTTAGTTCTAATTTGCTTTATGTTATATTCAGGCATACAAGTTGAAATGTTGAACAAAAAGTAAAAATTTTAGGGAAAATTTAAGTGTAAATTTGAACTGAAAGAGTTACTTTGGAAACCATCTGAAGAACAATCCTGGAAACATGTTTACCAAGGAAGAAATGAAAAATCTTTAGAGGAAATTGTGGTAGAGTCAATATAAAGATGAGAGAGAGACAAAGAGTGCATAAAGATAGAATATGAAATAAGAAATTTAAGAAAGCCTATGAAATGGGAGGAAATATAAAAGGAATACAGTATTTTTTGGTTTCCAATTATAAGGCACATTATTGAAAAGGAAAAACTGTAAACACAATAAAGAGAGTACAGTTTCGGGAGAGAAGAGAGGGCTGAATAGGTTAAGAAAAGGGGGTTTTTAGAAATGTGAAATGTGAAATGTGAAATGTGAAATGTGAAATGTTACTGCATGTAACACAGTACAAGCATATTTTACTTTTTAGAGCCATGACACTATTCTGAATGATACTATAGTGATGAATATTGACCTTGTGTGTTTGGCAAAACCCACAGAACTTTACAGCACAAACAATGAATCTTAATCTAAAAGAAGTCATTTAGAAAGTCAAGAGATTACAGGATGGAATGCATTCTGTGCAAAAAAAATCTCTGTTCTAAACATGAAATAAACAGGGAAAAGAAATTGTAAATAAACACTCAGCTATAGCTGATAAATTATTTCCCATGAGGGTATCTGTTAACAATTTAAAACCATTATATATATAAACTGAAACTGAAAAATTATAGCAGATAGTGAGAGCCAGGTTTCTCATGGTGGAATTGTAAAATTATAGACTAGCAAGGTGAAAACCTTAGAATGATCCATGGGGTACTGGGTTGGAGTTGCAGACATGTATGTGAAACTCATTTCTAGCTTAATATAGATACAAATGAATGAATATTGAAATATTTTGGAAAAGAGATTCATATAAGTATATTACTCTTTTAGGGCTGCTGTAACAAAGTATCATAGATTGTCCTGGCAAGTGTGGCTTGGTAGATTGAGTGCTGGCCTGTGAACCAAAGGGTCACTGGTTCAATCCCCAGTCAGGGCACAGGTCTGAGTTGCAAGCCAGGTCCCCAATAGGGGGTGCATGAGAGACAAGTACACATTCATGTTTCTCTTCCTCTCATTCTCCCTCCTTTTTTCCTCTCTCTCTAAAAATAAATAAATAAATAAATTTAAAAATATTACAGATTGAATGGCTTAAATAAAAGAAATTTATCTGTCATCATTCTGGAGCTGAGAATTTCAAGGTGGGGATGATACCACACATAGTTTCTGGTGAGAGTGCTCCCTAGCTTACAAATAGCTTCCTTCTTGCTGTGTCCTCACATGGGAGAGAGAAAGGAAAAAAGAAAAAGAACAGAGAGAGACAGAGAGACAGAGAGGGGGAGCTACTGTAAACATTTGCATGGAAGTCTTAATATGTGTGAATGTGGTTTTCATTTCTCTTGTGTAAAAAAACTATGAGTAAAATTCTAGAATGGTACTGTGAGTCTGAATTTTTAAAGTGATTACCAAATTGTTTTTAAATATGACTATACTAATTTTAATGCATAAACATTTCAGTTCTATATCTTCACTGATACTTGATGTTGTCAGTCTTTTTTTTAAATATTTTATTTATGTATCTTTTTAGAGGGGGAGGGAAGGAGAGAGGAAAGAAACATCAATGTATGGTTGCTTCTCGTGCATCCCCTACAGGGATCTGGCCCTGCTGGAAAGTGGCCTGCAACCCAAGCATGTGCCCTGACGGAATCGAACCTCGATCGTGTGGTTCGCAGGCCTGTGCTCAATCCACTGAGCTACACCAGTCAGGACTAGTCTTTTTAACTTTAGATTTCAGTAGATTTGTAGTGATTGTTTTCTGTGGTTTAAATTTCAATTTACTTAATGACAAATAATGTTCATGTTATTTTCATATGCTTTTTAGCATTCATATATCTTATTTTGTATAGTGTTTAGTTTGTTTGCCTTTTTAAATTTACAAACATCTTATTATGTGACCTTTATATAGTCCGGGTACATGTTTCATATTAGACATGATCATTGCAAAATTTACTTTGTCTCAAACTGGAGTTTTCCTTCAATTTTTTTTTTTTGGCTTCAACAACAAATGTTTACCATTCAAACTTCTGGAAGTGTGGGAAGTCCAAGATTAAGGTGCTAGCATGGTCCAGTTATTGGTGAAGGCCCTTTTCCTCATTTACAGATGGACATCTCGTCAGAGCCTTCCATGGTAGAATGTAGAGAGAGGGAGCGAGTTCTCTCGTGTCTCTTGTTATGAAGGGCACTGATTCCATTATATTGGTTCCTCTTTCGTGACTGAACTACTTCCCAAATGCCCCATTTCTCAATACCATTGCATTGGAGATTTGGGTTTCGATGCATGAATTTGGGGGGAAAACAAATATTCAATCCATAGAATAGCCCCTTGAATTTTGGGGTAAATACTCTTGGTCACAGTGTATCATCCTTTTAATGTAATGCTTATTTTAATTTGCTAATACTTTATTGAGAATTTTTACATCTAATTTCATAAAGGATATTAGTCTATAGTTTCCTTATAGTAGTCTATAGTTTCAGTGTTTTTGGTTTAGGTACCAAGAAAAATCTGTTCTTATAAAATGAGTTAGAAAGTGTTTGCTTTTCTGCTATGCTTCGGAAGAGTTTAAAAATTTGATAGAATTCACCAGTGAAGCTATCTAACCCTATTACTTTCTTTGTTGAGAAGTTTTTGATTACTGATTCAATTTCCTTAGTTATTATAGGACTATATAAACTTGATAATCTTGTGTGAATTTTGATTATTTGTGTTTCTAGGAATTTGTCTGTCATTTAAGTAGTCACATGTTGTCCATAATATTATTCTTAAAATTTTGTATAATCAGCAGCGATGTCTTTACGTTCATTTTTTATTTTAGTTATTTGTCTCTTTTCTTCTTTGTAAGATTTGTTGTAAATTTGTCAATTTTGCATTTTAAAAGAGACAACTCTAGGTTTTATTGTTTTTTCAATTTTGTATTTTGAAAGAGACAACTCTATGTTTTATTGTTTTTCTGTTCTCTATTTCATTTATTTTCATTATTTTAAAATTAAATTAATTGGGGTGACATTAGTTAATAAAATTATATAAATTTCAAGCATACTGTTCTGTAATGTATCATGTATTTTCTGTGTCTATATAAGTTTTGTTTGTTTTTCTTTTTTGTTCATTTGTTGCGCTCAGTTTTATATCCCACATGTGAGTGAAATCATGTGACTCATCTCTTTCTGTCTTACTTCTTTCACTAAGCATGATATTCTCAAAGTCTATCCATGATGTTGAAAATGGAAGTATTTTAGGTTTTCTTGTGCCTGAGTAATATTCCACGGTATATATGTACCATGCCTTAACCAATCATTGATGGAAAACTGTATGGGAGCTCCTCAAGAAATTGAGAGGAGTTACCATATGACTCTGCAAATCCTCTTTTGGGTATCTACATGAAAAACTGGAAAACATTTCTTCAAAAAGCTGTGTACACCCCCATGTTCATTGCAGCATTATTAATGGTAGTCAGGATATGAAAAAAAACAGTGTCCCAGATGAATCATCTATTTCCATTCTGATCCTTATTTCCTTCATTTCTGCTAACTTTGGTCTTGTTTTGTTTTATTTTTTTCTAATTCCTTTGTTATAAAGTTAGATTATTAATTTTAGTTCTCAAATCAATAAAAATTCAAACATTCATAGTTATAAATATTCTCTGAACACTGCTTTTGCTGAATCCCATATATTTTGATATGTTGTATTCATGTATTTTCATTTTTATAACTACTTAAGTATTTCCTAATTTGCCTTGGGATTTTATTTTGGACCTTTTGGTTAATTAAAATTGTCTTGTTTAATTTTCATAGTATGTGTGAAATTTCCAGTTTTTCTTAATTTGTGATTTCTAGCTTCATTTCATTGTGGTTGAAGAAGTTACTGGTATTTTAAATGTATTGACCTGTTTTGTGACATAACACATGACCTGTGCTGGAAAACATCCCATGTGCATTTGACATGATGGTCTCTTACTCTGGTTCTGACATTCTGCTCTGGTTGGAGAAAATGTTCTATATACATCTGTTTGAAGTTCTCTATTTGCTTACTGATCTTCTCTATAGATATTTTGTTATTGAAAGTGGAGTATTGAAATCTCCAACTGTTATTATAGAACTGTTCTCTTTTCTTCCCTTCAATTTTATGAATATTTGCTTTGTATGTTTTGAGGCTCTGTTGTTTAGTGCATACATGTTTATAATTGATAGATCTGGATGAGTTATCTCTTTTATAAATATATAATGTTCTTCTTTGTCTTTAATAAGTATTTTATTTAAAATACATTTTGTTTGATATTAGTATAGCTACCTCAGCTCTCTTTAGCTTACTACATGCATGGGATATTTTTTTCATCCTTTCTCTTTCAACTTATTTGAGTGTAAAGTGACTCTCTTATAATCAGTGTATAGATGAATGTCTTTTTATTTATGTTGCCAATCTTTGGTTTTTGATTGGATAGATTCAGCAATTGTCTTTGAAAGTAGTTACAAATAAAAAATGCTTCTGCCTTTTTGCTATTTACTTTTTCTATGTCTTATGCCTTTATTGTCTCCCATTTTCTTCATTTCTGCTTTCAGGTTGACATTTTGTATTATTCCATTTTGATTCATTTCTCATTACCTTTTGTGTAGAGCTTTGGGTGTTTCCTAAGAGGTTATGTGGCAGTGTGTTTTAACAAGTTAGGCTGAGGGTTTCATCGGAAACTATTATGTGTTAAAATTTGTGCTGGGCATTCCAGTGGCTTTTCCTCCATACACTGCAGCTTCTGAAGTAAGCATGGTGATTGCAACAGCAGTGATGAGTGCCAGGCTCCACCCTGAATGCTTTCTTTATATTTATCCATTTAAAGATGAAAAAACTGGGGCTTGGAGGCCTTCAGAGGTTGAATGATTTGCTGTATTCAAAAAATTGTGGCCAAGGTGGGTGGCAAATAGGTGAGGGCTGAGGAACAGACTTAAGAGGATGGGTAAACGGTCCCTGGCCCTGACACTGTATAAGGCTGTGCACAACTGTGCTGAACAAAGGTGTGCGGGTCAGTCTAGTGACTGTACAGTGCTACAGGAAAGAAGTTCTGTGGGAGGGAAGTGCAGGGTCCAGAGCTCTGCCACCCATTGTCCCGAGCAACTGATTATTCCAAGTGCTGACCTCACAGATACCTTCTACTTGCTGAGCTCTTTCCCAAGTGGGCTGGAGTCTCTGGGACTGGCTGAGTTCTTGGCTAGGCTGACCTCACAGAGTGCCTCCTTGTAGTAACTGAAGCTCTCTTTCCAAATCCAGATGGGATTCCAATGGACACTGAGATCTTGCTTCTTTGGAAATTCCAGGAAGGCAAGTACACTTATAAGGGAGCATGTAGGGGGAAAGTGCATCCTGGGAAACACTGGAGAGGAAGTGCCTAGGGTTCCACACTGCTGTTACACACCCAGAAACTGGGAGTCAGGTCACAGAGGAAATAATAATGATGCTGATACTGGTATGAGAAACCAGGCCACACAAGCTCGGGGAGAGAGGTCTCTGCTCCCAAAAGAGCTCTCAGGTCTGCCCAGACATTGCCCATGGGCCTTTAGGTTTCTAGCCAGACACCGCTTCCCCAAGCCATTGCCCAATGAGAAGAGTAAGCTATGTTCAGAGAGTGCTAAGCACTCTCAGGATAAGGCATGGAAGCTCTTGGTTACAGATACTGAAAAAGAATGCCTGGCTTAACACCAGGCATTTTTTTCTAATTGCATTTCTGTAGGCAAACTCGCCTGTATAACTCACCTGTAGTAATATCTAAAATTACCCACACAGTTATTGTTTCCACTTGGTGCTCTATGAATCTCTCCCATATAGAAGAATTTGGTTTCAGTATAATATGATCTGGTTTTTCAATAATTGAAATGCTTGTTCCCAATTCTCTGTAACTATTACCTTCTGCATCTCATAATGTTAATGTCTTTGTTCTTTCATTTTTTCATTTGAAGAGCTTTTCTGCAAACTTGCTCAAAACTTTTAAGCTCTACTGAATTACTGCATATTTTGCTTCCCTTTTCTTTTTATTGTATCAGTTTGATTAATTTCCTCTTTACTTTTTTAGTATAGATTTGAATAAACTTTTCACTTCTATGATTCTGTTATTTCTGGTAAATATTTGATATTGTCTTGCTATTTAACATTAGACATTTTTCTTATGATTTTAGATGTCATTCAATGAAGTCACATATTCTTACTTTCTATTTTTACAAAAAGACACCAAGATTTTCCAAAAATTAGGAGTACTCATAGTTATTGTTTCAGTCTCCTAGCAAGGTTTTTCAGTGCTGTTTTTCAATTCTCAAGCTACAGATAAACTCAAGAAATTCTGAATTGTTGGCACAATTCCTTGATTTTAGTACTTTAATCTTTTTGCTTTTCTACAGGTGTTTTTTATTTCTTTTTGCTGTCTTTCAAAAGTTTAAAACTTTTATGGTACAGAGAAAGTAATAATTCACTTTCACTTCATGACCAGACATCTCCAAATGTATAATGCCATCATCCCCTGTCAACCTCTAATTTTAACTTTGACTTATAGTATTTACAACTAGCTTACTTTTAAAATATACTTGAGAAAATGGAATTTCAGAAGTTGAAGGAGGGGTGATCTTAACTTACAAATATGTTCCCTACAGGAGGAAATGAATGACTGCCTTCTCTGAGCAGTCCATGCCCAGAGTTTCTGAGTCAGTGGATGGTGAATGATGCATATAAAAATTAAACACCTTCCTAACTTTTTTGTTCGTGGCCTTTCATGGAACAATTTCGGCATGTGTTTTAAGTCTAACTTGGTTTTTCATAATTTAGCTGCCAATGCTTTAGGATTATTAGTGGGAAATTGCTCCCATATTCTGTCAGTGTGCCAGTCCTCCTTTTTTCAACTTACTGAGTGTTTCACTTTTCTATATATCCACTCATAACAGTTTGGGGACCCTATACTGGTGGATGCTCAGCCATGTGCCATTCCGATCTAGATGTGTTTAGAGGTACATTTTAAACCTTCACCGTGATTGAACCCCATCTATTTCCTTTGACAGAAAAATGTCCTTGATTTTCTTTTCTGTGGTTGTATGGGGAAGCTGAACTATAAATCCTTCACCTTCTCATTCTTTCATAAGCCATATCTACTTCCCAGTAAAATTTTGACTTCAGAACTTCTGAAGTACATATCCAGATGTCTTGCAACCAGACTGAATCTGAAATAAATGATGAGAACTGGACTCATTCTAATGACAGCATTTTGTATAGTTTATACGATTTAAAACAATGACATTTTGCCTCAATGTATTATGTTCCATTATGGGTGCAAGTGTATAAATTGAAGATGCAAATTACTGTTATTTTTACAATTAAGTAATGAGTAAAAGTAAATTAATTACTATTTTTAGTAATTATTAGATGGATCTTTCTTCTCTACAAGCTTTGGTATTTTATTAAGGAATAGGTAGTGTTTCTTTTCTTATCAGTGATTTATATGTCCTAGCAATAAATATTTCTGAATTAATTATTAGTTCGATATTCTAAATTTAAATAAGCAAACATATAAATATCTCTTGCCTTCAGGATTGAATATGGTCATACGTAAAACAAATTGAGGCTATAGAGTGATATCCAAATGCATGTCATTACCATAATTAATATTACCAAACACTTTGGAGAATGATTTTGTATACATAGTTAGATATATGGAGAATCGTATCAAACTACAATTAAGTCCTTACAACATTCTCCCCAACAGCACCATTGATTTCAGGCACTCTGCAGACCACTTTACCGTAAGAACATTGCCAGATTAAACTTCTGGATCACTTCTCTATGTCTTTTGTATTGCCAATAGAAAAACTATCTCAGCATGGAACGTTGAATACTTCACATGGTTTCTTTTTAAAACTTGATATAATCTCATCTTTAGCTACTGTACTCTCTTCTGCTATTGTGTATGCGTTTGTGTTTCACAGACAGCCAACTGCTTGTTAACACTTGGCATGCCAGGGTCTTTCAGGACTTCCTGCCCTTGTTCACACCCTTCAGCAATGCTCAAACAGTCTAAACTTTTTTTGTATTGTCTATCAAAAGTTACCATCTAAATTCATGGTCAAATATTACCCTATGTGGGAATCATTCTACATCTGCCAAAGTCAGATTTAAATTCTAACTCTATAGAGACTTCGTATCATTTTGTTTGAACTTTAATATATTCATCAAAATGTGCTTAATTGTGTTGTTAGCTCTGTGCTTTTTTTCTGTGTATCTCTAGACAATAAACTTTTTGAGAGCAGGAACCAGTGGTTTTTGAATGTGACATATATAGAGTGGTTTTCTTGCAAATAAATATGAAAAACATGATCATTCATATAGTTATATGATGCTAAACAGGTTATTTAACTACTCCTTGTCTAAGTTTGCGCATTTACGAAATGATATCATAATATCTAAGGAAAGGCTTATCAGAGCAATTAAATGTTATTGTTTATATTGTTATTACTATTATCTTTTAAAACAATAGTCACAGTATTTGTTTCCTCTTATTGCTGTACTAAATTTAGCACGATGTTCAACTACATAATAAATATGCCTTGAAAAAAATCATTTTAAATTTGACTATATGCCTCTTTAGGTATGCTTTACAACACTACTTTTTGAGAGGCGTATACTCACTGATCTAGTACACATATATAGATGAAGTATACTTCAAGGATATTTATACTTAGATACTGACCTTATATTTCTGTTAGTAATTAGGATGCTGATAAAATATATAACACAAGGAGAGCTCAATATTAAATTTCACTTTAGGTAATACTCTAATTACTGTCGAATCACTATAATCACTTGGTGAACCTTTTGCTGTTGTTTCTCATCAGGCATGACCTTCCACTCTGCAAAGTTTTCAAAATACTGAGTAAACTGGCCATTTATTAATTAGACCTTCATGCTAATCAGTGTAACATTTCACATGCAATCAGGACACTTACTACTTGTGAATAGTAACGTGGCAAAACAAATCCCACTGGGCTGTTAAAGGAGAAGAATATTGCGTAAAGTACTGGATTATTTTACATTAAAATGAGCATACGTTTTATTGGTAGCATCTACTTGTCTTTTTCAGACTTCTATAACACATGTGAATAAGGCACTGTGAAGAGCCATAACAGGAAGTCACTAACTAAAAAGGAAACCTCAGAAGAGATCACTGTGCCAGGAGTCAGGAAGCCTGATTTTAGGCTTTACTCTGCTTCTGGCTAAATGCTTTTATAATAGGTCATTCACCACAATGAGCCTCAGTGTTTCTGTGAGTCAAAGATAACTGACTTGTAACTTTTATGATAATTATCAAATTATAAATTTTGTAACAGTTATTAAATACATTTATTGTCTAAATGTTTATACCTATGCCTTTATGTATTGCTAGCTGTATCTATTTTCCTATCACATTGCCCCATATATACATGTAGACAACATATAGATAGTGTCTACATAAAGGTGATACAGTTTAAGAGTACTGATAGCAGATTTTTTTCTGTAATTTTATTTGTGGAACATGATGCACAAATTTATTTCCAAGTCAAACTATTTTAAATATTATAATGAATAAAGAAACTTCAATTTACAACCCAGAGCCCTGAAATAAATGCTCAATAGTTTATTTGGAAAATGTGCTCTTATGATATTAAACAAAAATCATGTTAAAATTTAAAAACACTAAACAAACCATTTGATTTAATTGAACTCAAGGGACACAGGAATTCCCGTCTAATTTACCATTTCATTAAGTAGAAAAATACTGTATTATCTTATATAAGTATAGTTTTATATTGTGACTCAGCATGTACTTCAGTCATTACCTTTTGAGCAAAAGATCTTTTACTTCAAATATTCTTAGAAATAAAACAGTAATTATATTTCTCTTTTTACAGTGGTATTTCTTGTATTAACAGAACACCTTGTGAGAAAAATTGCTAGTGTTGGACCCATAAGAGTGTAGACATCAGAAAGTGCTGACTTCTGTGAAATGTTTAACAATAACATGCATACAAAAGAGACAACAGGTACAAAAATCCATAATTTATGAACTAAAACTCTGGTATAAATGGTTACTATAATGAATAGACAGACATACAGCTGAAACTTCTAATTTCAGTTCTTAGTTCAGGAGCTTGTGACCTTTTTACTGTTTTTCATGGTAAAAAATAATTTTCAAAGCTCTTATCCTCAACCAACTGTGTATCTTGACTTAGAGATAAACAGATGGAACTTAAAATATTATTTAATAAAAATGGCAATGTATTTGTGAAAAATTGATATTAGGGTTTATCTAAGGCTATTGATAACGTGCAGATTTCCAATTCAGAAATGTAAGTGATCTAAGAAGTCTTCCAGATAATGAGAAAGGTATTTGTTGCCTGGTCACAGTCACAAGCCGAGTAGAACAGTCTATGCTACTCACATTCTGAGTAGCAAAGTATATGTTTTAAATGATGGCCAATCCACTTTACATAATAAAGAGGTTTACAAGAAGGATGAACTTAAAAGTCATAAAAAACCTCAAGGGAAGCGGCCGTGTCCCCTTTTGGAAGGATCTTGTAATGCTAAAGCAAAAATGAACCTTGGACCTCCCCTCAAATGATTGACGGCCACTCATCAAGGAACTATGTAGTGAGGAAAGACACTTTTCAAAGGCTGTTGGATGCAGTGTCTAGGGAGACACACCACCGAGCGATCCAAAACAACGCCACAGTTGTCCTGTCCTGTGCAACTGTACTGAAGCACTGTGATAAAGACTTGGTTTGGGTCCAGGGTTATTTCACAGGATGTCTATGAGTTTACAGATTCAACCTGCGGCTATTTCACTTATCCCTGAGTGTGTAACTGGGACTGATGTAGTTAGCAGGGACACTAACATTGGCAGTAAGACCCATGAAGTAGATCCATTATTGGAGAAAAGGCAAGATAAAAGTGCTTAAAACTTCCCTCCTTTGACCAAAGTAATAAAACAGAAGCAATATTGTATCATAGGTGCAATGATGGACATCAGAGCCACTCACACAGACTTAAAGAATGCAGCACCGATGGTGTCCATCATATTCACATTTACTGTATCACAGTGGCAGCTGCAGAAAACAGACGATGGCAGAACATGATAAACTAACTAAAACTTAAAAGGGATTTGTAACCCTAATTTGTACTCTTCCTTGCCGTACTATGTTTTTCTAGGACATATTATCACAGCCTTTGGAACTTGTTATCCAGCTATTAACTTGACAAATCCCTTCTTTTCAGTCCCATAAAGAAATAGCTTCAGACTGTAGTAGTCATTATTTGTCTGGCCCTGGGTCAAAGTTACGTCTCCTGCGCTCTGTCATTACATAGTGCAAACCAATTATTCTCATACTTGCACTTCACAGAAATCTACTGATGCACTTAACTCAGGGACACCATGTTAAAGAAGGCTAGATGATCTGCATGTATCTCAAATACATTGCATACCAGTGGTCAGAAGGTAAACTCTCCAAAGGTCTTTCATGATCTGTGAGATAGTTGGAAATAGGAAGTTCTTGAGCATGCTGGGATACGTCATTGAAAAAAAAGGACAATCAGTATAGTTCATCTTGAACCTCCAACAATTAAATGAAGCACAGTGTTTGATCAATTTCTTTTCAGTTTTGGAAACAGCATGTATAGTACTGTTTGCTAATACTCCTAATTTGATCTAATTTGCCAGGTGACTTAAATGGTTGTCACTTTTGAGAAGTATCTCCAGCAGGTCTGAATTGTATCTCAATGGTACATGAAGATGCTTTGCAAGGCTCCTGGCAAGTGTGAATAGAGATGTCTCAGTGCAGGCATCTAAATTCTCAGGCAAGGCCATGCCCCCCCCAGATTAAATGTGTAGGCTCCTCAAAACCATATTTTAAGCTATTTTAATCATGAATAATGTTGGATAAAGAGCATAACAATAGTACCGCTGTTAAAGATATTCTGAGGCCTTTCTCTTGCTCTGAGCAAGTTACCCGCAAAGCAAAGCCAAAGCTCTTTGCACAGAGAACTCCACCTTTTTGAGACATAGCTTTAACAATGATTACATCTTTATGCATGGTCTTCGAGGATCTCTTCCCAATCTAATAAATTAGTAGTTGTATCTTTCAAAAACATACTGCATGGTTTTCTCCTTACTGATCTTTTCATTGGATGATGCACGAGAAACTTACAGGTTTATGTAATAGATTACAAAATTCAGTATTATTTATAACATAACATTTTTGATTTATTAATAATCTTGGTGCTAGTATTGTGTTTCTTGTTTAACATTAAACTTTGCAGTGTGTATAATAGCATGCTAATGATAGACATTTTCCAATTAATATTAGAACATGTCGTAGTTTTAACTCTACAACACTAATAAGCACATTGCCATAAAAAATATTGCAGTGGCAATTTAGGAAAAGAAACCCTTGAGAAACTAGTCAGATATTATATATTTTTTTCTAAGAATATCCAGGGAGTAGCAAGATTTCTCCTGTGGAAGTAATTTTTTTAAAGTGGGGGATGATAAACACATTTACAATAAACTGAAACCTGGGCTTTTGTTTCAGTTCCTCCACTTATTTTATGGTCTTGGTGCACCTCTTCGTGTCATAGGATTTTGTATAGATTTAATGAAAAATGCATAAATATTTGACATAAATTATAAAATATTAAGATACATTTTTAAAGTAATCATAATTTTTACACCTTGAAACAAGATCCACATTTGTGTGTGTGTGTGTATGTGTGAATGTGTTTATATTCATGTTTTTATCTCATGGGTATAAATAACTCATAGTTAAATATAAATCACATGATTCTGTTTTTAATTTTTAGACAATTTTGTAGACTAATATATACACAATACACCAGGATCTTTATTTGATTAGATTTGTGTTTGAAGTGTAGTAGTGCGAAGATGAGAAAACGAGGAGATGAGTGGTTATTTAACAATATAATTTTAGTGTTTCGATGATTTCTTTGAGCATCAGTTAATTTCTGTAATTTTTGTATTTGTAAAAATAAAGTAAAAGAGGAAAAAATTGCATTGTAATTAAATTTAGTTGAAATACCAGAAAAAACCCTAATGAACAGTATTTGCATAATCGTTAACATGATTACTTCAGACTCTGGACTACTTTTTTCCTCTAGGCTTGAGTGAACAGCCTAATGAGCTTATCACATAAAGAAAATGGGCGAAAGAAGGAAATCAAGCAACCTCATTTTAAAGTTTTTCTTTAACTGACCTTCCTATTGTCTATTTCATAAGAAGCTAGTTATTTAACCAATATTCTTAGTACAAGATAAATGCTGAATAAGTGTTAGTTTGTTAGTTATATTCAAAGCTACTTTTGTACAGACAGTAAGCTTGGAACACTGAGAAAAGTTTACATTAAAGTAACTAAACTTTTATGAACTGGAATCTGTAAAACAAAAGAAAATGTATAATCTCTTCATTTAGAACAAATGTACTAGATTAATAATCTTTTTTATTTGGAATGTCTTTGCTCTTTGCCTTGACAAAAATAAAGGCACTATGCCAGCGACCACTGTCTTTCATTAGAACCAAAAATGCTATCAACATCGAGTTTTTATTTTTTGTAGATGACACTCTTGCTGTGTTCTTTTTCTCATTGAAAAATAAAGCAAGATTTTTATGTATTTCCTTCACCTGAAACACAGATGAAAGCTATTAATGAAATAGGCCCCACACTACACATTTAGGTGAGCTGGGAGATTTATACCTCAGACACCTAGTCTGCGGTACCTGATTATGTTGAAGAGACATAATATCTTAACTACCCAATTAAGATATTTACACTTAGTGTCCAGGAAGTGTTGATATTACTATGTCATATATCCAGATACACACATATGAAGGTATATCATATGCATGTCTGTACATATACTTCTATTTATGTATATTTACATCCATTTACATTTATATATTTGCTTATATTTAAATATAGGTTAATTGTCTCTTGAATATATTATGTTTTCTCCGTTAAAAAAACAACCAATAATGGCAAAATAGAATGCTTATGAATATGTTTAAAAGCAGTTTGGCTTTGTGATACATATAATCTGCATATTGCAAAATACTCTTCATTTCAATTTTCATGTATATGTTCAATGTTCTTTTTTAATATGCCAATGACCTTTCCCTGCATTCATTCCCTTTTTAATCCTCATCTGAGGATATGTTTATTGATTTTGATGAGAAAGGACGTAAGGAGAGGGAGAGAGAGAAAGAGAAACATCAATCAGTTGCCTCCCCATCCATAGCTTGACTGGAGATTGAAAGGGCAACTAACTTGAATACGTGACCTGGAATTGACCTGCAAACTTTTGGTGCATGAGATTATGCGCTAACCAATTGAGCTACCTGTCCAGGGCCAAATATGAAACATTTAAAGATAAATTTAACAAACCATGTTCAAGACCTGTACCCTGAACACTGGAAGATACTGCTGAGAAAAATCAATGGAGATCATAATAAGTGGAAATCTAAGTGTGTTTATGGAATGGAAGATGCCATATTGTTACAATAAGTTGTATATTGATCTATACAACCAAGACAATTACAATTCTAGCAGAATATTTCATAGAAAATGGTTGATTCTAAACTGTATATCAAGATGTAAGAAACTGAGAATAAGCAGAGTAATTATAACAATAAGAACAAGGTGGATGAAATATATTTACCCTGATAGTGTAATAGTGAAGATAATGTTACATTTGTAATAAAGACAGATATACAGATCAATGAAACAAAATAAAGAGATCGCAAATACTAAATTGAAATTTGACAAAGCTGACAAGATGATCTCCAGTAGAAAAAAGATAGGTTTTAAATATTTGGTGTTAAAAAATAGATTGTCTATATATAAAGAATAAAAAAGGAACTTTCCACATACACAACAGTAAGTAAAAAGGTCTCATAGTTCTAAATTAAGAGCTAAAATTAGAAAACATAAGAGAAAATTTGCTGTGACAATAAGTTTAGCAAAGATTTCTAAGCATAAACAGAAAAAACATACAAACCATAGGAGAAAAAAATGAATTGGAATTCTGAAAAATTTTAAAGTTTTGCTCTATAGAGAACATTGAAGAAAATTAGATGGCAAGCCAAAAACTGGCAGAAAAATTTGCAAAGCATGATTCTGAGGAAGAATTTTATCGAAATATATAAAGAACCCTTGCAATTAAATGGGGGAAGAAAAATGGCCCTCAAAAAATAGTAGAAATGCTTTCACAAATATTTCATCCAAGAGAAAGTACAAATGGGAAATTATCAATTACAAAGATGTTTTAATATCATCAGGCATTAATGTATTGGAAATAGATATCCCCGCTCATTGACTGGACTGACTAGAATTAAAGAGATAGCACTGGCTGGTTTGGCTCAGTGGACTGAGTGCTGAACTTCAAACCAAAAGGTTATGGTTCGATTTCTAGTCAGGGCACATGCCTGGGCTGTGGGCCAGGTAGGCGGTGCATGAGAGGCAACCACACATTAATGTTTCTCTTCCTCTCTTTCTCCCTTCCCTTCTCCTCTATCTAAAAATAAAATAAATTAAATCTCAAAAATCTCCACATACTATCTGGCTCCATTTCAATGAGTATTTCAAAAAGAGGCAAAATTCTAGTGACAGAAATCATATTGCTACTTGGGCAGAGACTCCAGGTTGGGAGACTGGGAGGCAGCCTGAAGGAACGTGTGGAGTGACAGTAATGTTCTATTTCATGGTGTGGTAGTACTTAGAGACAGTGTACATTTTTGAGAACTCATTTAACTGTAAAATTAAAATTGGTGAACTTCATTTTATCCAAATTTTACTTGTTATTGATGATTTTAAAAGTATTAATGTCCAGAAGTTCTTTGCTGTTCTATATCATAGTGGTAATATAACATCTGAACATGTGTGTATAAATAGTGATGTATATGTAATCACCACATAAAATAATAGATAAAAATCTATCTTTTCTCTTTCCCACTTAAGGGGAACATCACTTTAAGGTATGAAATGTTTTCCCTTTCAATGCCATTCTTTGAATTTTTATTATTTTTGCCCCCAAATACCTTCTTAATGCTCCCTGTGTGATAAAAAAGTGACTTTTGACTTTTGCTCTACAGCCAAACTTGTCTGTCATATATGCATTTCACTAAAAACTGAGTGCCCACTATACGCCAGGTAATGAAATGGGCACTTTCACATACATTTCTCTTACTATCAATGATAATTCTCTGAGGCACATATTGTTTCCAGGTCAGGGCAATGCTAACACAGGTGAGGAAACCTAAGAGTTCATTGCTATCCCCCTGTTACCAGTTCATAAGCACACACAGTGTTTCATGTTATCTCTGATCCAGTAAGACAGGGCCTATTTTCCAATATAGGGGGTGAGGGGTGCTTGATAGGTTTAAGGTTAATGTCTCCAGTAATAAGATTCCATTTTTAAGAGTACTTTAAATTGACTAATGACTAAGCCATTTAAGCTTTATGATATATGCTTGGTTTCCATCTAAAACAGGTTTAAGAAAGTAGTCCTTTAATTAACATCTAAACAATATATTGGTAGCTGTTTTTCAAATGCTGGAAAACCCTCAAATGTAATGTACTTACTCAGTAAAATAATTAAGTGCTCCATGAATCACTAGTTTTTTTCTTGGAGATTGTGTTTAATATTTCAATGTTATTACTGCCTTAGTTAAAGAGAACAAAACATAAATTTTTTCAGAATTTTTAAAATGCTTTGGTCAATAATTATGTTTTAAAAATGGTTATGACATAAGAGTTTAAAGTAGATAATGCATTTCTCTTCAAGGAAAGATGTAATCAGGGCAAGGGCAAGTAAAAATAAAATTGTACATATTTTTAGGGATTCTGAGCAAACACTATTTTCTATTCCTTTAATTACTAATATGCCAAAGTTCTTTTTGTTCAGAATGCTCATGGTGACTATATATATATATATATATATATATATATATATATCCCAGAAGCTATATATATATATAAAGCTTGTTTCTAAGTATGTTTACTCAATGAATTTTCAAAGTTGAAATATTTTAAATACTTTTGCATCAAATGCATAATAAATGAAAAAAAGGATTGTGCTATTAAATACTGCTGTACAAACAAAAGACCAAACTAAAATCAAAACATATTTTATTTTATGATAAATGAAATAAAGGCAGTGAAACAAATGATGATATTAATAGTTTATTAAATTTTATTTTACTCTACCAGAGTGAAATTATATTTCATTTCTCTTTGCAGACCTTTCATGCATTTATGTGGGACAGTTTTCAAATTAAATACTTTACACAATGCGAATTGGGAACTGAAGCTGAAGAAAGTCTAGCTAAAGCAGCTCCCTGAGGGCTCCCAGTTCGTCTTCCCATTTGCGACGTTTGCTTTCATTTTTTCTCTGCCAACAGCAGAAGCAAAGGCAACCAACCTCTATTAAATTCTTCCAGTTTATCACATTAAGAAGGCTCTTCTTCATCAAAAGCTCCAAATTCAGGAAAATGTCAAAATGTTAACAAAGTTTACTAGTAATGATTATAATGTTATCATTTGCTTTTTCTTTAAGAAATGCAAAAGAGTCATTTATTTCAGTTTTATAGTTAATGTTGCATTATTCAAGAATACCTTTCCTTTCTGATGTCTCCTTCAAATGATGAAGCTAAGAGTACAAATAAGTAAGCCTTAAATTACATATGCTTCATTGTTATGCCCACCAATACGCTTCTTTTTTTTCTCAAGTAATTCCAATTTGGAAGAACAGGTTCTTAAAACAAGAGTTTATGCCCACCAATACGCTTCTTTTTTTTCTCAAGTAATTCCAATTTGGAAGAACAGGTTCTTAAAACAAGAGTATTTTATATTAGATTTGTATATAGCCACAGAATTCCTATGTGAATATATCGTAATTACTTAAATGTTTCTAATGTTTGTTTGTTCACACACATGAGTATGTGTGTGTATGTGTGTGTATGTGTGTGAGAAAGAGAGAGACAGGATGAGTCCCAGACTTCAGATTCAGTTCTATAGGAGTTATTCTCTGCCAACGAGAACTGGAAAACAATTCATGCAAAGTTTACGTGCATGTATTCTACATTGTTGCATATTTATTTAGTATGATTCTAACTGAGAACACAACATACTACTCTATCAATGCTGCTTTTTTTACGTTTACAATATATTCTCTCATATCCTTTTTTTTAGTGCTTTGTTTTATTGGCTAATGAAGGGGACTGGGGAGCTGGAAAACAGCGACACTTAAAAATACTGTTAATAGACTACTTCAAGTTAATTACTACTGTAGGATATCTGCACATATTTTTCAAAGAACCACTGAGAAGGTGGCAGTTTGGCATCTTGTCACTTGTGTAATGCTTTCTGAAACATGTCAGCAGAAACCCAGTGCAATAATAAGTGCACTAAATTTCAGCTTTATTATTTTTTACTATTACGGCAATTTTCCTATAATACAAAATAATAGACCTGGAAGGAATCCAGGTCACTATCTAGCCCAGGGTTTCATTACGTCAACAAAACTGAGGGTCAGGCTACAGCAGACATTAGCTCAAGATCCTGCAGGGAATGGGCAACCCTCTCGCAAGAAGGCAGAGCTTTAATGCAGACAGCCCAAGACTTTCTCCCTTTTTGCTGCCTTCCTGATTCTTCTTCACTCAATGTTATAAATAGGTAAATTTGATACATTTTGTTATTTATTTACATTAAGTTAATCATGGATCTGGGAAATGAATCAAAATTAAGCAAAGAGAGAAAATGATGTGTATCAATAAATTGTTCTTAAATAGTGATTATCTTCCATACTGACTACTGATATGTTATCCAACTATACCAAAGGGTTTTTAATGTTAAACATTTTAGTTAAATTAATTAGACAAGATTACAAGAATCAGGTTAGGCGTACATAAAAATTAGGGAAACAAAATTCATGGATTAATGCTAAAATGACTCTAGTCAGATGTAACCTTAGAAATGAATATTTAATATATTTAGAAAATTATAATTTGATTTCAAAACATAAAAGTAAACTGTGCTATGTAAATAGGTATATCTAATGGGAAATAATCTTTTTGAAATAACTTTAAAATTAATGACAAAAATCTGTTCAAGTAGAGTTAATTAAAATGCACATATTGAAACTTAAAGTTCTTTAGTAGTCAGCAATAATGAATCCAGACCAATGAAAAGCTTATCTTGCCTAATTAAAAATGTGCCTAAATCAAACAAAATGAATTTTAAGATTATATATAATATATATATAAATAATAGAGACACCACCCTATCTTTTATCAGTTCAGGGGAATTTGACTTGCTCATCACAGTGTTCATAGAACATGAAAATAAACAAGTTACCTATGACATTTATATAAAATATAAAATCATCAATGATGTGTCAGCTGCTAACAAACTCCATCAAAATTTCACGTATGAAAATGGTAAGCTCTACAAAAGGACACAGCCTACATTATGACAAAGAAGTTCTATGCTCCAGAAATGAGGTAAAATTGTATATTTATTTATCACCACCTACTCCTAACTAGGAACCTTTCAGAATAAGAGGCACTGGAAGCTTCACACTCCTTTGAAGGATTGACATCTCTTTTGAACTATTTCTGTCTTCCACAGATACTTTTTTTCTTCCTATAATTGTTTTTGACATATGTCCTCTCATAAATTGCTTTCCTACAAGTTTCAATTTGCAAATATAAAAAAAACAACCAAAACAAAAAAGCAAAAAACATTTTCAACCATTCTGTCACAATTAGCTGCTTGACCTTGGGCAAGAATACAATTTCAAAATTGTCTCGTTTGGTTCCTCATCCTAAAGTAAAGGTGATGTCTGAGTTTATTCAAATTCAAACTATCTAGGTGTTTGAGGCTAAAATAATGATCATTTTCTACATAGTTACATCTTCCACATAGGTGACTGAATTGGCTTCAGAAACATTGTCCTATGATGATGTAATTATTTAGTCTTATTGACATGATATTAATACTAAACACTTCTTAAATTCATAATCTTACAAAAATGTATCCATGACTGGGATAATTTCTTCATAAAAAGAGAGTGAACATTTAATTAATTTTTTTTATTTATCTTTAGAGGGGAAGGGGAGGAGAGAGGGAGAGAAATATCAATGTATGGTTGCCTCTTATGCATCCCCTGCTGGGAACTGGCCTGCAACCCAGGCATGTGCCCTGACTGGGAATCGAACCGCAATTGTCTGGTTTGCAAGCTCGTGCTCAATCCACTGAGCTATACCAGCCAGGGTGAGAGTGAACATTTAATGTTTATAATGTGTAGTACAGTTTTTTAAAATAACATCTATTTTAAATTTTGGTATAAAAATTTAATGAACTGAAACACTAAATCATTAGAGCAGTGTATTAAACCAACTGAAAAGTGAATAAATGTTAACTCATTATTTCATTCCCTATTGATGCAGTCTATAGAGAGTAGTCTGATTCTGGGATGGGTACAATACACATTCACTCAAACTTGAAAGTTTTGGTTGTCTCTTTCAATCCATTTTCTACATATCTATGATCAAACCAGAGGTAACCCTTAGAGATAACTGCAGTCATCCAAGCAATAGACTGGACACTTTTTATTGCTGTTCTCGTGTAGAGGAAGGGGGAAAATAAGGCACATGGAAGAGTGTGAAACCAGCAGAGTTGTGTCAGAAGGCCTAATTGTTACAGTGTTAGTTATCACTAGAGCTCTCTAGTTTTGTAAGAAACTCAAGTCTTATTCTTTAAACTGAGGGGTTTTGATAAGATATTCTTGAAATCTCCTTTAAGTTTTAACTTTCTGTAATATTATACTTCACTCCCATAACACATTTTCAAATAGTAATAAAAATAAAAATTCCTTGAGAATGTATATTTATTTTGAAATTTCCATTATGAAATTCTCTCTGGACATGTCCCACTTCACATGTGTTTGGCATGTTGTGATGGTCCAGGTAAAAAATTTAAAAAGATGCCCAACGATTATTTGAATGTCAGTACTCACTATTATTAGATTTGAAACAAGTACCGTTGAATACTCCTATCAAATATGGAAAGTGAAATCAAAATATGGTTTTAATTCACACGGTTGCCTCTAAAAATTAAAATCAAAGGAGGCACATGTCTTTATTTTTCATCAGGATAATAAGATGCAAAATAAAGATATATGCCCTCTTACCTTGATTTTGTATATAATTCATTATTTTTTCATGCTTTATTTGTACTTACATTTTGTGTTTAAGTGCCTAACTAGTTGCTGAAACATACTTCAAGTTCACCTATGCTTTTGTGTGTAACATATATAGAAAGAGAGCTAACAGATGGAGACAGAGGTAGAGTTGGAGGGGAGGGGAGAGGATTGGAGAGGAGCAGACTGCATCTGGAAACTAAAACTGAAAATATAATTTTCCATGTATTCTTATTTGAAGATCTCTGTAAGAGTGATTCTTAGTAAGAATGTAAGGCACAAGGCAGAAGTAAATATGACATGTTTAAGGGGTTTACATAATGCATGTTCTGAAGGAGTGAGGATTCAAGGCAGTAGATTTCCTAAACTTTAGACTGTGAGATAAAATTCTCATTTTTTAAAAATTATCTGAATCTTGTTGGACAGAATTTTAGCTGGCTGTTTTAATAAATGAGGCTTTACCCTTGTTTTGCTGATGAAATTTTAATTGACTAAATATTTTGAGTAGCTGGACCTTTCTGTGTTTTGTTGATATAGTGACTTGATTTAATTATGGAGTGAAAGTAACATTTCATGTGCTGATTGAAAGAAGAAGGTATGTTATCATATTTCAGATCAAAATATGTGTATAAGACTGTGCTCAAATTACTAGGAAAAAATCAATCTATTAGAGGATAGATGATCTGAAATTTCCTGATTAGCATTTGCTCTGTAAAAATTATTAAGCTTATTTCTATAAAGACTGGCAAATATATTCAGCATCTTGAAAGACCCAATATACTGAGGAGTTTTCAGGTAATGAGTTGAGTGAATGAATTTACAATATAAGATAACCTGAGATAGGTCATGTATGAAGATGATTCATGAAGAGGTCTAGAAGTAAAGCTTTAGGGACAGAATATTTTTAATTTTAGTACAAAATATTATTTAGGGAGCTTCTCAAAATTTGATTTTTACCAATGTCATCTGAGAATCTTACAAAAAATGCACATGACAGGGCTCTGGTCCACAAACCTCTTTATCTACAAAAATAAAGGCAGTAATGAGATTATCTAGCGTAATTATTGTATAGATTGTACAATATCTGAATACAGATTGTAGCTAATCAAATAAGTAGTCTGTACCCTACTAAGCATATGTTAACTATACTAGTTGTTATTTATATTAATTTTGGTATACAATGAGATTTGAAAATTTTGTTTTTACCTATTTTCTACTGTGTTCTAAGAATAGCAAAGAAAATATTTCAAAACCAGTAATACTTTTTACTAAACATATTACATGCATTTTAAGGTTTTCTAAGCTATCTCAGGTCTTGATAGGAGATCCCATTAAAAATAGAGAATCTCTAAAATATGATGCATTTGTTTTGGAATTAGCAGTGCCTGTTTGTCATTCCAGAAGCTGATTTGCAGTTTTGGTTTGTGTTTCTATCTACTCCTACAAATGACTAGAAAGAAATTGGAACACACATTTTAGGATTTGTGAAAACTCTTCTAGAGTTTGCATTTTTAAAAATTTTAAAAAAGATTGTATTTATTTATCTTTAGAGGGAAACTGAAGGAGAGAGGGAGAGAAATATCAACGTATGGTTGCCTCTCATGAGTCCCCTGCTGCGAAATGGCCTGCAACCCAGGCATGTGCCCTGACTGGGAATTGAACTGTGATCGTGTGGTTCACAGGCCTGCACTCAATCCACTGAGCTACACCAGCCAGGGCTATAGTTTTCATTTTTAATGATCAGTGTAACAATTACTCATTATTTTTCCTCACATGTGACAATTTAAATTATGTTTCATTTTATTAGTTTATAGGACAATATTTTTCTAATAAAATCTCTATGACTTACAACTGAGACGAGCTTGATGAAAATGATTTTTCTTACTCTCCTTCTCAAAAATAGTCTTCATTTGACATGTCTAATGGACAGAAAAATTGCTCTATGCATTATACATTTTCCTTTAAACTGACAGTTTAATAAGTGGCTGTTTATGTTATAACACTTAAGATATTTTCAGCAAAAAGCTATCAGTTAATTCCTCAATTAAAAAAGTAAGATGATGCCCTGGATGGTGTAGCTCAGTGGATTGAGCGTGGGCCTGTGAACCACACGATCACGGTTCGATTCTCAGTCAGGGCACATGCCTGGGTTGCAGGCCAGGTCCCAGCGGGGGACTCACGAGAAGCAACCATACATTGATATTTCTCTCCTTCTCTCCTTCCCTTCCCCTCTAAAGATAAATAAATAAAATCTTTAGAAAAAAAAAGTAAGATGATGATTTTAGTCAAAGACACAACTATCCAAATAACTGTGGACTGCATTTTTGTGTATCGTTGTGCAGTTCTCCATTAAAACTGGGACTCCCTTCATCTTATCTTCATCACATAATTTACATTTTTATTATACCTATCTAGGTTCCTTGATAACATTAGAAATGTGAACTAGAAGAGCATGAGATTTGGACTTATGTAAGTACTTAAATTGTTTACACACAGTCCTGGCTATAAGTCATATTAACTAGTGATGATCAGGGAGGTGCAGCCACACCTTTTCAGTGGTGTTCAACAGAAACCTCCTTCTCTCATTCTTCTAACATTCTTGAAAAATAAAATTAATGTTTACTCATCAAAAAATCAACAACTTTATACTTCATTTGACTGGACCACAAAACTGAGTAATACATATTATAGGAAAGTGTAGAGCACAGAAATTTAAAGTAGCTACCAACTTGCACAAAACAGAAGAAACTAGGATCCTTCCCTGGTATACCTAGTTCTAAAGCCCTTACTTTTTGTATTTCAGTGTGATACTTTTTATTTACTGCTCCTTGCTTAGGCTACTTACTAGTGTTTATAGAGGTTAGGTGCTATCATTTGACGTCATTACTACTCAGAAGTATTTGGCTCATAGTAAATTAACAAAAAACAGAGGTAAAACCTTTCTCTTGTTTTTGCAGATGAAATTCTCTTTATTTCTCCCACCTTCCATCTTGTGTGGAATCTGAGAAACTCAAGTACTAAAGAAATAGTAAAAATGTACCTCTTCTCATCCTTCCTTTATTTAAAAAGTTATTTTTATTTAATTTATTAGGGTGGCAAAAGTGATACTATGTCACTCACATGTTTACATCACATTATATACAACTCTATTTTGCTATAGCGAGCTTGTTCTAGAGGGTTTCCTGCCTGGCTCACTGAAATTAGTGGCCATGTTGAGAAAGTGTGGTGGGGCAAGGAAGTGTTGAGGACCTCTAGGAACTGCAGGCAGACTCTAGATGCTGAGAGTGGTCTCTAGGTACATCAAGCAGCTTGCAGCAGATAAATTGGAGTGATAAGTAACAACCCTCAAGGAAATAAACCTTATTATGCCTTGGGAGACCTTGGAAGAAGATTTCGCCCCAAACTAAGGTCAAAATTATACTGGCTGATGCCTTGACCTCCATCTTTTGAGACCTCTTCTAAATTGTTTTCAGATGCTGAACCATAGAGAGAGAGAGGTGGTATATGTGTGCTTTAAGCTGCTAAATGTTTGGTAGTTTATTATGCATATGGAAGAACTAATGCAATCTCCAATGCCAGGTATTGTATCCTTAAGGGCAGATTATGCCTTAGCCATTGTTGTGTGCCCACGGTCTGCCCCAATATCTGATACTCAGTAAATGCTCCCTGAAGATGTTGAAAAAATGCAAATTATACAGAAGACCTAAATTATGCATTTCCAGACTTGAGGTAGTCATTAATTTTTAGCTGTGTAAATTCATATCAATGCATTTCTCTATTATTGTCTATCTCTCTATATTTTGTAAATATAAACTTTTAGAGATAGATAGATATCAGGATCTTATCTGCTGTTTTCTATGTAAGTCCAACCAGTCCATCCGCCCAAAATTACATCTCTATTAAACACCAAGTGCCCTGAACCTCTGTGATCTCAATACTGACTCCCGCACACTTGTTTTTATCTATCAGGCCTCAGTTCTTGATTCTAATCTCTATCTTAATGTTCCCTTAAGCATCGCATTTGACTTGATGACATATAAAGCCTTATGTTTCAACTTCATAAGACTTTGCTTTCTAAAATACCATATCACCTTTATTTTTATATATTTTCTAGTGTTACTAAATCTCCTCACTGCAGACCCCTAGTGAACTAATCCACTTGCCAGATTAACTAAGGGGAATTCAGATAGTTATTTCCTGATAATTTATGGTTCATTATCTTCTCGTAATTCCCCGAGTCCCCCTTTCTCTAATCCATTTCCATTGAATATAATTTGCTATAAAAAGAAGAGCACCGTGAACAAATGCTTATATTCACACTACAAAATCACAAATGTGAGAGCCCAGTAGCTGGTGTTATGTTTTTGGTCACCATGGACCTAAGTGAACTTCTGTGCCTCTGTTTATCCTGGGTACAATCAGAAGAGTTTAGAACAAGAAAAGGTTTGGTTTGGAATGAGGAAGTTGTACTATGATTTGTTTTCCTATAATTATAGTGATATAAGTAGAGAAAATGCCTATTATTTTTAAGAGACTCTAAGCCTATGAGTTTCTTCCAATCTCACCTTTTAATGATAGACTCTTCTCCTCCCCATTACCTATGGATCTACCCAACACCTAGAGTGACCAACCTTTTCAATTGCTTAGCACTATTGGATACATTGTATACAAAAGACTCCGGAATGGACCTGGCTCCACTGATTTTAAAATAAATCCTTTTCTCAAGGCAGAAAATAGAAAAACACAAAGTTATCTAGCTACCTGAACCTTCAAGCTGATGACAAATATAAGATATGTATAACACCAAATGGATGCTATACATTTTGGCTTGATATATTCTATCTATAGAGAAACCTCTGACCCAACTGTTTAAAAAAATCTGACCCTATTCTTCCACTCAAAATACTGCCAACAGCAGCCGGGCCTTATCAATTCCTGTTTTGCTTTGCCCTCTTGACTCTAAACTTTTAGATCTAATACCCTTCAGTCTTTATGCCGAAGAAATTTGGCATGACATAAGGACTTGGCCTTTTCCTAAGTTTCACTGTGCAATGATATTAGTTCATTTCACTCTATACGCTTTGATATTATTAAGAGCTAAATTTCTCAAGAGAGGGATAACCTTCTATTTTCCCCAAACCTGACTATGGCATTTTGTTTCATACCCTGCTAATTTCTGCCCTAACTCTGCACTGACCCAGTCATGCACTCTTTAACCCTGTAGTGACAGTGCCCTTGCTTCCAATAGATTTTTAGAAAAGCAACCCCAACTGTGTAGTCACATCTAAATTGGTAGCCTGTGATAAATAATCCTATGTGGGTCATAAAAGGCTGGAAGCTAGGTGCTGTCTTCAAGGTTAGGAGGGATTTCATCCACAAAATGTACACTGTCATCATAATGATGTTCCCTCTGTCATGCCCAAATTCCCCGGTTATTTGCTTTCTAAGCCTGCCAACTTTCTAAAATACTGTTCAGTGTCTATGTATGTATCTTTTTACATTGCCATTGCTCATCACCTGCAGATTTATAGAATTTCAATAGGATTTTGATGAGCACTCATGCTGCTACACATCCAAAAAAAGAACATGATAGATGCACTTAACTTACCCAATGAGAATTGTATATAACAACTCACTGCAGTTTTCCAGCAAATGCATTCTATTCCACTTAATCAATGTCTCCTCTACTTCCTCCTCGAAATGCCAGAAACAAAACCACCAAAATAACAAATGTAACGTCTGTTCGATATGTAGTACTTCCGTATGAAGAAAAAGTATTGTAGAACGTGAAATGTCTCTTAAATATTCCAAGTCATAAATTATTTTTTTAACTCTCTATATGTAGAATTTCCTTTTTCAGTGTTGCTAATCATTAAACATGTAGCATCTTAGCATGTGCCCTTGTATCCAGATAGCACAAACTATTTGTAATAAACTAAAATAATTTATGTGATATTGACCAAGATGACTTTAATGTCCTTCACAGCTGACCTAAAGTTTAGACAAGTTTCTTCCTGTCTATAAACCTCTGACTACCCATTACTTAGAGCTATTTACTTTAGAAAATGTAATTGCTAACTCTTTCTCTACTCCTTTAAAATGTAGATAAATCTTCTCTCCAGTTTTACAACCCAAGAATGTCTTTCTCAAGGACTTGGGGGTCATCCTATTGAAATGTAATTATCAAAAAAGATAAGATTCCTATTCCTGAGTCTCTGGAAGGGCAAGAGCCTAACTTCAATAATTATCAATTAGCAGGTGTATAGGACTGGTCACATTGACCAGTCTCGTCTCTAACGTTCTTTGGTACTTTGTCACTAGCTCACACCATGATTTAAGAACTATATTATTCCAATGGACTTAAGTTTATTCTCTCTTTCATATTGTAGTAGTCTCAATTGTTATTGCAAATATTTTAAATGCCATATTTTTTTCTTATTTAATTCTATACAGTGCAGTTTTTTTCTGTGATGGCATTCATTACTCCTTATAATTTTATTAACATGAAATAAAGTAGGTTTTCTACTGTCATGATAAACCATGAGAAATCTAGTTTCTGTCCATGTAATATCTGCAATTTTATTCAGTGTCTGATTTTATAAACAGTACTATATAATATTAGCTCGATTTCCATATTTGATTATTTTTATTAATTTATCTTTAGATCCTGGAATCTGCATTTATTCAAGCTCTTAATACTGCATGCCTCCTGAAGCTAACTCCCAGGAGGGACAAAGAAAATGGTTAAAATGCAGTCATATTAATGAGAGCATGAGTTTTTCGTAAACAATCAGCTTTTGTAATATGCATCACAAATGAAACCCAATTGGTCTATTTCCTTTTGTGGTTTGTACTACCAGCCTAGTTTGGCCATCAGCCTGAAAAAACAATCTTTAGAAATAAAATTTCCTTCATATTGATATTATGTAAAAGGAAATGTAAAAAACGTATATAATTTACTTAAAATAAAGGCTGGCCTAGGTTATATGTAAACCATCTTCACCGTATCTTCTTCTAGATAATTGGAAAAATATACCTTTTTGATTTTTATTGATTTTTTTGGTGTCTAAAATCATTACTCAATTACTCAAAAATACTTCTTATTATACTTTTTTGGAAAATACCAAATAGAATGTAAATTGTGCTTTATTTGAAATGTTTTACAATATGTAGAAAAAGGCTCTCTAAATAATAACTAAATTTTACCTGTTACATATATTGAGTGTGCTAAAGAGTAATTTATTTAATATTTCAGGCATATCTAGAGAATACTGAGTAATGATATAATACCTATTGAGTAATTATATGACACCATGAATAGCATGATATTTAGTCTTTCAAAGGAAAGAAAAGAAGACATAATAGAAAGGCAAGTCTTGCAAACAATTTATTAAATGAGTCCAATTATAGCAAACAGTTGATTACCTTATAGGTTAAACCACTTGGACAACTAATAATAAAATAACTCTGAAAAAATATAGATAAGTAAATGTTAGGTATTCCTAATAAAGATTAAAAGGTGATATTTGAATATTTCTTTATTATATCTTAAATTGTCTTATTTTTTATTCTCCACATAGCATGTGGCCACTTATTCACTTAAAAAAGCAAAACTAACATAATATATATGTCTCCAGTAAATTTTTAATGAAGCCGTCTGAAAAGAGTATTTTTCCACACTAGCAGGGGAACTGGAGAGAGAAAAGCAGGAAGCCAAAAGAGGTGGGGAAGGAAAAGAACTAAAATTAAAAACCTTGAGCAGGAGAATGACTGTGTAGGTAATGAAGGGAAAAATACCTTGTCTAAGCAGATTAAATGTATGATGCATTTTATAATTTCAGTGGACCTTATATTTTAAACTGCAGCATATTATTTTTGTATCTGTTCTCTTCATGTGGAGAGTCTTTCTCTCTTCTGTTTCAATAAAACTTCAATTTGCAACATAGGTTTATTCTCTTATTAATCAGTCTCCTAAGCTTATCTTCCAATATTTGATGTTCTTTGGGAAAGAGAAAAATGCCTGCATTTCTACCTGATCGGATTATTGCACTAGGCATTGACTTCTTTCATAGTGAGTTAAGCAATTTCTATGTGAATATTTTCACCAGTTTTTTTCGTATGCTGTCATTCCACTTTCATACCATGTAGTAAAAGGGTGACTTCAAAGCAATGTGTACTGGAAAATTCTACCTCAAATGTAAAATTAATAATCAGTAATTCATGATGCATTATATATATATTTCACATACATATAGTATATATATTTTTAAGTGCATATAATAAAATTGCCTAATATATGGCATATACACACATACTTGACCCTTGTACAACATGGGTTTGAACTGTGTGTGTCCATTCATACTCAGATATTTTTCCAATATATATGTCGCCTCTGTCAATCTGCTGAGGGTCAATGGATGTGGAGGGCCAACTACAAGGATGGATTTTGGTATCTACTGAGGGTCCTGAAAACAACACTCTATAGATATTGAGGGTAGTAAAGTTTTCAAGGGGGTCAAACATTCTATGGATTTTCAGGGTTGACACCCTTAATGCTCACATTGTTCAAGGGTCAACTATATGTATGTGTATATGAAGTACACCTTTGTAAAATTTTCACCAAAGCTAATATGCAAATATTTTGTTTCTTTCCTTTTTTATTTCTGTGGTATAATATAAGCCATCTTGATGCTGTAACACAGGTAGGGGGTAGATACAGATGATAGATAAATAGATGATAGATGGGTAGATTGAGATATACATATATGTGCACCTGCACATATACGCATTGCAATATCTTATGCTTAATATCTAAACATTTCTGAGTTATGTAAAAAGAGATAGACAAAGACATTATAACTTACCAACCATCAAGATTTAAAGAGCTAATATTTATCCCATATGTGACTTCATCTAATATTAATTTTTGCATTATTATGGTGTACCCATATTTCTTAATAGCATGTGTAATAGTTGTGTATGGCACTGAGTAGAATAGCGTTTTGTCATGTAAATTTTGTTTGTCTGGTATCAGGTGTCATCATTCAGACTCTGACAGTTCAAATGCATATCCTAACAGAGAAGACTTTGCTACAGTTAGTAAACAAAAATGGCATAAGGATTGCAGAAGGAAATAAAATATGTAACATTCTGATTTCAATGCTTGAAAGAGTCTTATTTTGCATAGGGAATTTGAGATCTATTGGGTCATTAAAAACTTAAAAAATTGAAAATATTATTGCTATTTGTGTTTAACATGCATATTTTAAACATTCACTCGGTATTCTAAAGGGTTTTCACGAAAAAATACAAGAATATCTGTGTAATTTAATAGCATGAGATTGTTGAATGAGTTGAAGGAATGCAAATTAATAAAAGGTTTTAAATAATTCAAAAATTTGACTAAATATTTAAAGGTTGAAGTTCAAATATCTCTTCAAATACAGAGAGTTTTTGAAATTTAGAAGTTATTTGAGCATCTTAATTTAAAAAAATAATATAATATGCATATATGCTTGTAAATAAAGAATAATTATGTCAATATTAAAGATGACAATAATTACTGGAGATTAAATTTCCAGAGAACATTCCTGTAATTATTAAAGATTTAACTTTTAGGATAGTTAATGAGTATACTGAAGGAGAAAGTTCATTTACTGGAAGAAAAATGTTATCTGGTCCCAGATGGTGAGCATTGCAAATGTTGAAGATTAATATCAAGGAAAATATGCATTAATTTATTTGATTTAAAAATGCACCACATATAGTGAAAATAGATTTAGTATCAGGACTTCATTTAGTTAGCATTTATTTCATAATTTTCACATGTCATACAAATCATTCTTCTTTTTATTTTTTCAAACATTTAAAAATTAAATATCATTCCTAGATCATGGGCTATACAAAATGTGATCTAATTTGGCAGGATTAATTCATCCTATCAGCCACAGTTTACTAATCCCTGTTCTATACAACAGGTTCCCTATTAAACAAAAAGTTATGACAAATAGGCAAAACACACTCTGAAGAGACAATTTAATCATCAGCACAGGAGTCAAATATCATATGCATGTTGGGAATATCAGGTCTAGTAGGCCTATGTTAAAGACCCTAGAGGAAAAATTAAACAACATACAAGGTTACATATATATTTTCAGCACAGAGATCAAAGTTACAAGAAAGAACCAAATATAAATGCTAGAAAAAACAACAGTAATACAACTGAAGGGTACTTTTCAGAGATCGTCAGTAAACTTGAAGCACCTGACAAAGAATTGGAGAGCTTGAAGATAGGTGGATAGAAATACCCAAAATGAAAGGAAGTGAGAGTAAAAGAAAGAAGTAAAAATGACCCAGCAACAAGCAGAATAAAGCACTGAAGCAGGATCCAAGAGTCTAACACGTGCATATTTGGGATCCATCAGGAACAAGACAGAGAATGAGAAGAAACATCTGGAGAAATAATGGACAAAATATCCCCAAATTAGTGACAGATAAGGTAAAAAATTATCAAGCAACATTGATATAAACAAAACAAAACAAAAACCCCACAAATACATAGCCATATCATATTTTAAACTGCTGAAAACTAAGGACAAAAGGTACAGTTTAAAGATAATGAGGAAGAATAGGTACATGATACAGAGGAATCAGAGTAAAATTAAAACCAACAGGTTGTCAAAACTATGTAAAAAAACAATTGAGGTTATTAATTTACATATAGTCAATGGCAGCTTTCATGCTCCAATGGTAGGGTTGAGAGGCTGCAGAGTCTAAAAAAGGAGCTTTAACATGAAAAGGGTAAATAAAGAAATGCCATCCTAACACTATCCAAACAAAAGGTAAGAGGAGTTATTTTTGGTCAAAGTAGACTCCAGGATATGGAATTATTAGGAGAAAAGAGGGAATTACAAAATCTTAAATCTTAATCTAAGAAGACATAGAACTATTCTAAGTGCATATAAATCTAATAATAGACTTTCCAAATACATGAGGCAAAAAGTGGTAGATGTGAAGGAAGAAACAGATAGCTCCACAATTATAGTTAACAACTTTAACATTTCTTTCTAAATAATTGATAGCACTAGTAGATGAGAGCTCAGTAGAAAAATAGGTTACCTAATTAACATTATCAGACAACTTGACCTGTTTGACATTTATAAAACATTCCATGGGTGGAGAACAGAAACGAATTCTTCTCAAGTGCACGTGTAACATTATACAATATAGGCCATATAGATTTAAAACGTTATTCATAGTGCTTTCCTTAAAGTCCTAATGGAAGTAGAATAGGAACTGTTCTCTTTATATCGGCTGCTTTGAGATTTAGTTATCTGTTTTTCTCATATTCATAGCCAGCAAAATCTAATCTTAAGAGTAAAAGCCACACTGGATATTATAATTCTGTCTCATTCTTGAATCAATAAGTGGTTTCTATAAAGCTTAATTCATTTTCAGTTATTCTTGGGATTAGAAAGCTGTCACAGACCCAGTACTTAGCTTTACACAGAATTTTAATATATTTTTTTGTTTTTTTTAAAGACTCTGTGTATATCTGTTTCTTCAATGTTCTCTTACTTTCCTAACTCTCCTTCACTGCCTTTCCATTGATGCACATTATTATCTAAAGTTTAGTTTGAAAAGAAGTAACTGATTATGTACCCTGTGTCTATGAGCTGTATTAAAGGACAATGACTGACTATATGATTGTCAGGGAGCAGCATATAACAATTAACGATTTTGATAAAAAGATTATAAATATTAAAAATACCTTGAAAAATTCGCCTAGCTGTGGATAGTGATTTGTTCTTCCTAATATTATAGCAGTCATGGTGCAACAGAAATTTAGTTAGAGACTAATAGACTAATACAGGTATAGGACCATGTATTTTTATTGAACTATACAATTGTAAGCATTAATGACTTCTGCGGTTGTTTTCTCAATATTTGTATTTCTCTATAGCTCTATACATATTTGCATTGCATGCTATCATGTATCACCTTCACATGTTTAAGTAGATGTCTATGGGGTTTTCTACCCTAGTATTCAAACAAGGTAGAATCAGCCCTTACTCACTGACTCCCAGTCACATTATATAGACCAGGGCATAAATATCCAGGCTCATTTTTTATTAAATTCCATCCAGTAAGTAGGTACTACCATCCCTAAGAATAAACAAAGTAAATGTAATGTTATAAAATATATTTTTACATCCTATAATTGAGGTTTATAATTTTTGCAGTTCAAAACTACTTATCACAAATTTTCAGAAGCTTATTATAAAATGACGTAAATAATCTCCATTAGGAAAGGGTAGGTCAAATCTTTAAATATTTTAATAATAAGAAAATAATGTCCATGTTGTGTGGATACTAATATTATGCTTAGATTGAACACATTAAATTTTCAAAATTTCGGATTTTAATTGTTTGAATTTTAGGACTTGTAGTTTAAGTGAAGCCCAATTTGTTTTTCATGAAAAATACTTTGCATGTGGAAACTTAAATTGTTATGACATTCCCATGTACTATAGAGAAAAAACTAAACAAGCTATTAAGACACAGAATTGAGTTTACATTGAAGGTTTTATTTAAGTCTGAGATACTAAGTAGTCTGAGCCACTATTTCTAACTATATAAGCTGAAGACAGCAGTTTATTGTATTTTCTTTATAAAAGATTTTGTGGAGTCTGATTGAAATCATGTATAAAAAGTTCTGTAATTATTAGATACTAGTATCAAGTAATAAATTTCATTAATAATAAATTTTCATTATTCTTAATGCCTGTTATACTATAAAGTAGCAGAAAACCAATTTTCAGTGTATTTAGTGTTAGCTCTTGTTTTTACTGATTCTATTTTTATTATATGACTTCATGCCTTGATAGTTATTTTTGAAGGAAAATATTCAAGCATTCAATTAAATTTAAAGCATTTTCTGAAGGTCCCTAGACATTATGGAGAGATAAAAAAATTAAAAACTGAATAATGTGTTTCTGCCTTCAAACCACCAAATAGAATTCAGAAGTAATGATGCAGAAAATACATGTCAGTAAATAATTGTAATGATAAGTTTAAATGAAATAATTGCTAAATAAGTGTGTGTGAACCATACTATAATACCCCTGAATAAAGAGGCATTATTTTTGAATGTTAGTACAAAAGAAGTATTTCTTAGAAGTTATGAAAATTTACCTAGATGTTGAAAAATTAAAAATAAAGGAAAAGGAGGGAGAATTGACTATAGACAGTTGATCCACAGTGAAAGAGCAATAAAACTGCAGTGCAGGCAGGAATTTACAAAAAGGCTGACCCAGGCACAAACATTTCTGGTACAGCTGAAAAGAGGGTAGGAGCCGCGGCCCAGTGTGGGAATGTGTAATAGCTTCAGATATATGGTGTCTGTCTGGCAAGTGGTCAGGTATGTCCTATCAAATATTCTGAGCATTTTTGGTTTTCATAAGGAATGGAGAGCTATTGAGATTTAAAACAAAATCTACTCTCAGAAGTAAAATAACTTCCCGTCAAAAGGCAGATCCATTTTTAATTTATTTTGCAGTATCTCCACACTGCTTTCCACAGTGGCTGCACCAGTCTGCACTCCCACCAACAGTGCACTAGGGTTCCCTTTTTTTCTACATCCTCACCAGCACTTGTGGTTTGTTGATTTATTGATGATAGCCATTCTGACAGGTGTGAGATAGTATCTCTTTGTGGTTTTAATTTGCATTTCTCCAATGACTGGTGGCATTCAGCATCTATTCACAGGTCTATTAGCCATCTGTATGTCCTCTTTGAAGAAGTGTTTATTCAGGCCGTTTGCCCATTTTTTTAAATTTTAATTTTTTTTTATTTTTAGAGAGAGGGGACCAGAGGGAGAAATATCAGTGTGTGGTTGCCTCTCACATGGCCCCCACTGGGGACCTGGTTCACAACCTAGGCATGTGCCCTGACTGGGAATCAAACCCGCGACACTTCAGTTCACAGCCCGCATTCAATCCACTAAGCTAAACCAGCCAGGGCCTTACACATTTTTTAAATTGGATTGATCCATCCCATTTCTGGGAATATATATAAAGAAACTCAAAACACCAATTTGAAAGAATCTAAGCACCCCTATGTTCACTGGAGTTCATTATTTATAATTGCCACTATACGGAAGCAGCCCAAGAGTCCATCAGTAGATGCGTGGATAAAACAACTATGGGACAGTTGCACAATGGAATACTACTGGGCAATAAAAAAAGCAGAAAATTTTACCCTTTGTGATAGCATTGATGGACCTGGATGAACTTGGTACTTAATGAAGTAAACTAGTAAGAGAAAGACAAATACCATGTTGTCAGTCATATGTGGAACCTAGTGAATAAACTGAACCCACAAGTAAAATAGAAACAGACTTATAGATAGAGAGCAGGCTGACAGCTCTGGGTGGCTGTTGGGAGTGGAGGAACCAAGCAAAAAAGAGAAAGAACTCATGGACATGGTGAACAGTGTAGTGATTTGCAGGGGAGTGGGGGGATGAGCAGGTAGAATGGTAATGCGAAGATATAATAAACTATTTTTAAATAAAAATAAAATAAATAAATAAGATTATGCATACCCCAAACCAAGATCTTGGTTTCTTTAATCATTTTTATGACAAGTAACTATCAAATTAGCGTCAGTAAAAAATTAGCAAAAGTAATATTTGGATATAAAAAGTTAGGTGTGAGGAAATCATATAAACTGTGAAATAATGAGACCTGAGTTAGATTTAATTGTGGAATTGCTGTTTGACAGGACTGGAATAGGGATGAAAGGGACAGTATCTGAAGGTAGCTTTGACACTGGGTTATGATGGGAAATTTTAAATGATGTAGAAAGTACATAAAAGGGTGAAAATAGGGGTGAGGAGAAGAGGAGGAGAAATGGTTAAAGGTATGTCAGTCGTCGCATAAGTATCCACAGAATGAATGCGTGCTGGACCTTGTATCAGGCCTTTATGGCAGACGAGTGGCAGGACTGCTGTTACCTGCATCTCTACCTTCTACAGTGTTTTTGCTTGCTGACTGTCTGAAACAGGCTAGGACAAGATTCAGTAGCCATGCTTGATAGTTGACACATACCCAGCATTTATGACCAATGTCAATTAATGGCCAGTGGCTTTATTTCTTGGCCCATTCCTATGTTCCCATGCTAAGAACCTCAAGAAAAAAGCTACAAAAAGGCTATTATTAACTCCTTTTACAAAGGCAGTTAATTATGAAGGTTGCAGGCAGCGTCAGAGTCAGAACCAAATTGAGAAGGATGCTGATTTTGGACGTTTATTTGTTTTTGTTTTGTTTTTCTGATTAGAGCAGTGCATGTGGGAAGAAAAGATGGGCATTTAAATGGACACAAAGTCATAATAATTTTATAATATATGTAAATTAAACCATCATACACTATACCTTAAACTTATGCTGGGATGTAATCCAATTATTTCTGAGTAAAACTGAAAAAAATAGATGTTAGTTCACTCAGTCTGAAATTAGTGAAAGCCTTATCTAAAAAGGGATTCAGAGAAAATGAACTCAAGAAAGAGAAAACAAGATACAAAAGATATTTAAAATTAAAAAAAAATTTACTAAGTTGAGAGATAACAAACCAAAGTAAAACTAAAATCACTATTTTAGTGATTTTAGTGATGTTCAGCAAGCACAGGGCCTGACTTTAGCAAAAAAATTAGTCATTTCTCACAAGTTTCCCTAGATTACAAGAGTGAAGTATTTGTCTTGGAATCAGTCCTGTCAATAAGTATAGAACTATGATAATAATAGTAGTTTAACATGAGCAAACCTGGTGCCACGTCAGGTATTTTCTAATTAACTAGGAGACTCACAGAGCCAGCTGAGAGTAAAAGCCATCGTGTGCACCCCACTCAAAAGTTCCCCAGCTTTTGAGTGTCCCTACCCTGCATGAGATCATCGCCACCTTAGTTTTCTCATTTCAGTAACTGTGGTGTTCCAGGCTCTCAGTTTCCATGATTTATCTAAGAGTGATTGATGCCCCCAAAAATACATCCTCAGAGCGAGTTCAGAGTTTTTTGTAGTCGTTCTCTTTGTTTATTTCGGGAAGAAGGAAAGATTAGTAGGTTGAGTTGCAACCTACTAATCATATTATGCCTTAATTATTGGGTTTGGGAAAACAAGAATGTGTTATGTGCCTCCTTTACTTCTCCATTGTTGGTTTGGGGAGGGAAGACCTCTCTTCAAAATATTAACTTCCCAAATAAGCCCCTCTTTACATCATCTTAAAATCCATCAAACTAGTGAGAACTTTCTTCTTTCTGGTAGATGAATGGAATGGAGAAGGGGATTAAAGAAAATGAAAGCCAGTTGTTAACAAAAAAATAGCTCCACAAAATCACAGTAAATGCTATTGAGCTCTAAAGCAGGACTTTCTAATTGGTAGAATCTTTTTCTCCAAGTTATGAATAAGATATTCAAGATGAATGCCTCTTTGTCTCCTCTGTCCAATACATGTTTTCAAAGTTCTCTGTACTTCTTTGCAGAGATGGCTGGATAAAAAAGAAATACTATGATGACCAAACATGAAAGATAATAATAGGGTATAGTCGAAGAGGAACACATCATTTATACTCATGTTCCAGTGGATAGAACTAAGTTATATGATCATATCTAAATGCAAGAGGCACTGGAAATTACAAACTATGTGTCTAAGAAGAAGAGGGAAAATTAGATGACAAGCTTTTCAATTGCTTCTCTGGTCTGTCATTTTGGCTTTCTGGCCACTTTGTGTCCAGTACAGATGACAGTCACCATGTTCTCAGGGAACTGGATAAGAATAATCTAGATTATGCTCATGAACAAAGGTGATATTTCAGTGGCTTAATGCCACTTAACTTTATTTCTCAGTCACAATACATGTTCAACATAGCTCACCAGAGGGGTTCTGACTATAACGATCACCTGAGAGTGAGAGGGATGGAAGATCTAATAGCCACCATGGTAGGCGGAAGTGAACATGGAACTCACATAAATTCCACCAACATTTCATTTGCTAAAGCAAGCTATTTGTCAATAACAACTTCAAAATTGTAGAGATGTATGTGTCCAAGAGAAGTTGAAATACAGTATTTAAGGTCTTAGTGCCATTTCTACAATTCCAGTCACTACGTTCACCTCAAAGTCCAGAATATTCAACAAATGCATAGTCCCTTCCATTAGGTCACTGTTGGTATGGTTTCTTATGAACTGTCAAGCTATGAAGTAAAAGGAAGAGTTATTTTGCCCTACCTGCTCAGTGTTGAGTGGTGAAGGAGAGAATGACCATTATACCAGGGGGAACACAAAAAGGCTGGGATTATCTTCTGGAGGGTGGGCTCCTCATAGTATAGGTTTCCCCTTCTAGATGAGTGTTCTAGGAACCCACCTGTATTAGTGCATTAACTGGCATTGTGAGAGGGTGAATTCAGCCTCAGTGAAACTTTTGAAAACATTTTCAGCATGTTTACCCATATCATGAAGGATGACTTATGAGAACACCTGCCCAGACGGAGCTGAGTGTTCAGCAGTTTTCAACCAAAAGTGGCACGACACCCTCATGCCCCACCCTCACCGTTCACACCCTCGCCATTCACTTACCCCAATCTCACCCCAATTGACTGTTTTTGTTTCTCTGGATGAAAAAAATCCTCAAAGGGAAACACTTTGTCAATGTGGGATCTGGAAGATGTAGGGAAAAAAACTCCTGCAAAACTAAAAGGCATCAAAATCGACAAGTTTAAAAACTGTTTTGAGCAGTGGAAAATTTTTCTTGATAGATGTACTTTGAAGGTGACTGAAGTTTAAACATATAAGAATAAATACACTATTTTTATAAATATAATCTTGTTTCTTTGTGTTCCCCTGATAAACACTTTGACAAGAGTGGAGATGGTAAGTCACACGCAGCAATTACTGGTGTGTAACAGTCATGAAGTCTCACTGGGTATTCTTTGTACAAACTTTCTTCCCTGTAGGTGGGGAAAGTTCCGTAGTTTGACTTGGAGAGAGTCTGTTCTTTGGGAGGAGTCTTGTCAAGGCTCTTCGCCATGTGTGCACATGTGTGTGAAAGCCTCCCTTGCTCATCGTCTTCTAGCAGGGGTGTCCAAACACTTGCCATCTTTGGGCCACCATTAAATATACAAACACTAACAAAAACTGATGAGGAAAAAAAAGGTTTTAATTAAATTTATGATTTTTGTTGGGCCACATTCATAGCCATTCTGGGCTACATGTGTCACCTGGGCTGTGGCTTGGACACCCCTGCTTGCAGTGTCCTCTAAAGTAGTTATTGGAAAACATGTTTACATTGGGGTCTGCATGGCTTTTACTGCTTATTGAAAGTTCGGAGGGTAAAATAATGATTTAATTCTTAATAGACACAGCAATTATTATATTAGGCTCTCATTTTATTTGATAAAACATCTTCAAAAATTAATAAGTTTCTGATTTACTTGTTTCTAAAATGTCTATATTCTGGTAATCTCTGTTTTTTTAGACTTAGGTTTTTAAATTGGGTTTATTTTTTAACTCTTTCAGATGCATTCACTCTTTTTCAATATGAGGTTATTTGAAATTATACGCTTGTGTGGGAAGGAAAGACCTTTGGTTTTTACTTTGTTGCAAGGCTAAGTGACCTTATGTAATGGAAAACTTAAAGAACATTTATCACCCAAACAACTTTTGTCTCGTTTACTAGATTTCGAAGACTAGAATCAGCTGGGTTTTCCAACCTGACAAGACCACAGATTTCTGGACTTTATTTATTCTCTTCGATTTCTGCCTGAAATTTGTGAATTTCTCTCTGTGCTTGAGCTCATCTCTCTCATTTAGTGTTATGGTAAAAGCAGAAAATAAATTGCCAATGAATACTATTATACCGTTCCTTTCTAAACACTCCCCACCGAGCGGCAGTCTTCTTAGGGACATGGACTGCCTTCCAAGTCATCAGCCATAACTATATTGCCAATTGTCTTGCCTCTGCATAAAAATGATCTTTATTTTTTTAATTGCTGACATTAATTTCCTCACAGATCACTACTAAACTGCTTAGCTAATTATACCTTTCTCAGTTGCTACAGTATCCCAGCTACCAAATAGTTCCTGCCTTGGTTAAGAACCTCTAAAGCCTGAAACAAACAGCTCCAACGTGTGCAATGGCACGAACTGCACAAAATCACATTCTCACTTATGTGATGTCCTGAGTGCATGTTCCAAGTCCAAAGCCTCTGCTCTAAAACTCAGTTTATGAGACCCCAGGTGGATCTGATACATATGCCTTAACCTTCACACAAACACAACAGTACAATGTAGTTTTTCTCCAATCTCTCTCTCTCTCTCTCATGTTTTTTTTTGGTTAATATATTATGTTTTTATATGTCATAGCTCCAGAATATATTATATGCATATGGTTTTGCATAGTTCAAAGAAAAATGAATAGATTGACTTTTACTATCTTTTATAATGATATGATTGTCTTTACTATTGCTTTTTATTTCTCCATGTGGCTTTATATATGGGGTCATTTGCCCAAGCAGAGGCAAACTGATGTTGAAGGAGAAGGACACAGTTGGAGGACTGATGCCAACAGACATCAAGTCTTACTGCAAAGCTAGAGTAGTCAGGACAGTATGGTATTAAGAAAATAATAAGTAAATAGATTAATGGAACAGAAGAGAGAGGCTAAAATAATACACCTATACAAATACAGATGGCTGATATTTGACCAAGGAGCAAATGCCTTATGATGGAATAAAAAGATTCTTTTCAGTAAATGGGGCTGGAACAACTGGGCATCCACATGCAAAAACACAAATCTAGAAGCCGACCTTAGAATCATCAAAAACTTAACTCCAAATGGATCTCTGACTACAAGAAAAACACAAAACTGTAAAACTTGAAGGTAGTGCAAGAGAAATCCTAAGTGATCTTGGGCATGGTGATGATTTTTAAAGATACAACATTAAAGACACATTCCATAAAAGAAATAATTGATAAGCTGGACTTCATTACATTAAAATTTCTGCTTTGCAAAAGGCAAAATGAAGAGAATCAAATGACAAGCCACACACTGGGGGAAAGATTTTCAAAAGAGGTATCTGATAAAGGACTGTTACCAAAAATGAAAATAACCCCTGCAATTCAGCAATAAGAAAATAACCTACTTATAAAATGGGCTCAAGACTTGAACAAATAGCTCACCAAATAAGATATATATATAAGTGGCAATTAAGAATATGAAAAATACTTCACATACGTTACCAGAGAAATTCTAATTAAAACAATGAGATACTACTACCTGTCTATTACAATGTCCAAATTCCAGAACACTGACAACACCGAATGTTGATGAGTATGTGGAGCAACAGGAACTCTCATGTATTTCTAGAGACACTGAAAAATGGCACAGCCACTTTGGAAGACAGTTTGATGGATTTTTGAGCACTAAACATGCTTTTTACCACGTGAGCCAGAAATTATGCTCTGTGGTATTTATGCCCAGAGTTGAAAACATGCCCACATAAAACACTATACATGGATATTTATTGTAGCTTTATTCATAATTACAAAAACTTGGAAGCAGTCCAGATGGTTTTCCTGAGATGAATAAGTCAGTAAACTCTGGCACATCCAGGCTATGGAATACTACTCAGAACTAACTATAACTGAGTAATCAAGCCATAAAAATATATTGAAGAACCTTAAATGCATGTTATTAAGTGAAAGTAGCTAATCTGAAAAGTCTACCCTTCATAATTCTATCTCTGTTACATGCCGGGGAGTGCAAGGCCATGGAGACACTAAAAAGAGCAGTGATTATCAAAAGTTGGGCAAGGAGATTTATGAGTAGCTAGAGCACAGACGATTCTTTAGACATTGAAAATACTCTTTGTGATAGTATAATTTTGAATACATGTTATAAAACATTCATCCAAACTCAGATAATTCTTGATATCAAGTGTGGTCCTTAATTTAGACTATGATCTTTGGTGGTTATGATACATTGATGCCATAATTGATAATTATCAGTTTTAACAAATCTGTAGGTTTGGTGGGGAATATTGCTAATGGGAAATGTGCGGATTCTAGGGTATAGATGATTTATGTGAACCCTCTGTTCCTCTTTTTCATTTTTTTCTGTGAACCTAAAACTGCCCTAAAAACAGTCAGTTAAAAGAATGAGAAGTCCAGGTTGGCAAAGGAAGAGGAAGGGCCCCTTGAAAGAGAACTCTAGAAAGTTAAACTGGATGAATAGGTTACCTGACATGTATGAATATTTGATAAATATAAGTGTTTTGGTAGCTCATTTGAGAATAACTACAGATGGATACTTAGAAACAGCATAAATGAAGAAAGAAGGAGCACTTTTGTTTCTGGTCAAGATGGGTTAACATGGACCACAATTACTCTCCTGTGTGAAACAGCTAACACAAACTCAACCATCCAAACAAACAAATAAAAAAATGCAGAATACACAGAATAATCTAATGTATATTAAATGAGCCCTGGCTGGTGTAGCTCAGTGGACTGAGCGAGGGCCTGCGAACCACACGATCGTGGTTCGATTCCCAGCCAGGGCACATGCCTGGGTTGCAGGCCGGTTCCCAGTTCACGGCAGAGAACGCACGAGAGGCAACCATACATTGATATTTCTCTCTCTCTCTCCTCCCCTTCCCCTCTAAGATAAATAAATAAATTTTTTTAAAAATGAACATTTTAAAAATAAAATTAAAAAAATAACCAGTATAATCTGATGTGGAAAATGAAGAGTACTGTGAAGAATCAGATGTGCTTCATATGTTATTTGAATTTCAAAGGAGAAATTTAATCAAAAGAGCTGCTGCCACGTGTAAGCATCATATACATGCATGTTATGGAGGGATACTGAACAGCACCCTCCTTTGATGCCCAAGTTTAGAATCATTTTGGAGCCAGTCTCAAAAGCAAAAGTCAGTTTTTCCCCGATGAGTCCACACTGAAGAAGGTGGAATGGGTTTGTGGACAAATGGGCTACTGAATCTAAACTCTGTAGGAGAGCCCCGCTGTGCCACAGGCAGTGTTGGACAGCTGTCTGCCTCTGGCAGACCCTAGGCACCCTCTCTGCAGGCAGATGGTTCCCAGAGAGAGAGAGAGAGAGAGAGAGAGGGTGAGAGAGGGTGAGAGAGAGAGAGAACTCCAAGGGCAGAACTGTCATACGTATGTGCCTCTCTCAGATGCTGTAGCCAGCTAAATCACTCTTCGGTCTGGGAAAATGTGAGAAGGCTTAGAGTTTCTGGAAGGTGTTTTTCTTGCTGTTGCCTCTGGAAACAGAATGAAAAGTCCCTTCTCAAGATGTAAACGCAGGGAAAATGTGTGCTCTGTCATATGTAAATAGAAAATACTGACACGTTTCACTGAAAATGTGCCAATAACACACATTATTTACTCTTTTTATCCTTTTCTTCACACATGCAAAAGACATTCTTAAAGGAGGTACCCAATAGGTCAAATTCAAGTTGTTATTTTATCATATTTGTCACACACAAGGTTATCCTTTATTATTTTTAATTTTTTTCTAATTATTTCTAATTTTTCCCTCATAAAAAGGCTGTATTTTTTATCATTCATTAATTTGACTTTGTTGGCTTTTGTGCTTAGAGCAATTTTAAGTGGAAAGTTAATTTAGGATGAATTTTAATAAGGAAAATCAAACATCTGTCCAAGTAATTTCATATACATAAAGCAGTGGGATACAAATTTGCACTGCAATAAGATTTATTAGAAAAGTTTAGATTTCCATTACCTAATCTTACTGTATTTTTATTTCCTAAGAGATTCAGCCAAATCTATTTGAGTTGATAAAGGTAAATATACTACAATACATTTTAATAAAACATATTAATTGATATTTTAGACGCTATCAAAATATATACTTAGTTAAAATTATAATTTAGAATATTCTCTTTGCACTTGATCTTTCAAAGTATCTTCTTTATCATAAAAATAAGCATATATACTCATACATTAACATACTTATTGTATATATGTACAACTCAAACAAGTTCCTAAAACGATCTGTTTAGCTACTATGAAGAGACTTCCACAATGATTATCATGTTTTCAAAAAACTGTAAGAGAATATTAATGTCAAATGGCATCCTTGAATTTCATTTGATGGAACTACTTTTTCTTTCATGCATTGCTTTACTCAGGAGAAAATTTAATTTATCTTCACCGGAATGATTTCAGATCAGGTTCACAGTCCATAATTCCTGGTCTTTCTATACAAAATATGATTTGGGGACTTTTTCATTCAAATTTCTGACATATGGAAAATCGTAGACTCTCTTCAGCAGTGACTTCAGTCTGTAACTGCTTGTTGGCTATGTAACAACTGAGAATGTTCTCATATTAAGTCTTCAAATATTCTGTGTATGCAGTTCTAATATATCTGCTTGTCCCCAGTGTTTCCATAAGTTATGATTCATGAGAGCACCTGTCTAACTTTTTTATCTCCAGTTCCCAACAGTGGTTGCTAATGTTAGATTCCAACTTTTACAGATTGAGGAATAAGTGAGTTTATTCATACCGATAATTAGTTCTTTTTTTTAAATATTTTATTTATTTATCTTTAGAGGGGAAGGGAAGGAGAGAGGAAGGAAACATCAATGTATGGTTGCTTCTGGTGCATCCCCTGCAGGGGGCTGACCCCTGCCAGGAACTGGCCTGCAACCCAAGCATGTGCCCTGACTGGGAATCGAACCACGATCGTCTGGTTCGCAGGCCCGCGCTCAATCCACTGAGCTACACCAGCCAGGCTCCGATAATTAGTTCTTAAAGATAGCTGGGTGGTTTATATGTCTCTCTTTAAATACCTCAAAACTATTTTTAGATTAAGGAAAATATATTTACAATATAGGTTCATTCCATGTCATGAATTTTTCTTCTCTATTAATGTTTCAATTCACATGGTAAATAAATTTTTGGATAATTTCTGCTTAAAGAAAGCTTTCATTCTATNCCTGGTCTTTCTATACAAAATATGATTTGGGGACTTTTTCATTCAAATTTCTGACATATGGAAAATCGTAGACTCTCTTCAGCAGTGACTTCAGTCTGTAACTGCTTGTTGGCTATGTAACAACTGAGAATGTTCTCATATTAAGTCTTCAAATATTCTGTGTATGCAGTTCTAATATATCTGCTTGTCCCCAGTGTTTCCATAAGTTATGATTGATGAGAGCACCAGTCTAACTTTTTTATCTCCAGTTCCCAACAGTGGTTGCTAATGTTAGATTCCAACTTTTACAGATTGAGGAATAAGTGAGTTTATTCATACCAATAATTAGTTCTTAAAGATAGCTGGGTGGTTTATATGTCTCTCTTTAAATACCTCAAAACTTTTTTTAGAGTAAGGAAAATATATTTACAATATAGGTTCATTCTATGTCAGGAATTTTTCTTCTCTATTAATGTTTCAATTCACATGGTAAATAAATTTTTGGATAATTTCTGCTTAAAGAAAGCTTTCATTCTACGAAAATTTTATGCTGATAAGGCATAAACCTCAAACTTTTCAACAGCACAAGAAAATGAAAGCACTACTCTTCTTTTATGAAAAGTAAAATCTTGACATTATATAATATTTCACTATATAGGTAGATCATGATTTGTTACATTATTATCTAGCTACATCATTTATTTTTACTAGTTTGCTCTTATAAAAAGTTCTGTAACTAACTATCATGTGCTTACAAAAATGCTCAACTATGTTGATTTGTTAAGCTAGAGCTTTTCAGCTATTGGTGTTAGTGGACAGTATTCAGGGAGAGGTTAACACCCCAAGGTGTCCAATTTCATTGAACTCATGAGAGTTCATGAATGCAGACACCTCTTAAGTAGGTCAATTACTTTTGTTGTTTTTAATTGTTATCTAACCATGTATTATATGATGCATGTAGCATGTAATATTTTACTACTTTTCATACATAGGTGTTGTATAAGACTCAGATTTTCTTAATTTGGTCTATCTTTGGTAAATACCTTCTCTGAAAATTAAATTTTTAAAAGACCATAAATGGTCTTTTAAAAATTAAAGTATTTCTATTTAAATTATGCAAGAACATAAGTTTGGATTTGATCCTAAGTGATATAAGACATCAGCAATCCCTGAAGTCATTTCCTGAAACCCAAGGAAATAACAATAACAATTTATCAATCAAAGTAAAATTTTTGTTTTGTTATTGTCTGTTTACACTCCATTAAAGATTAGATTAGTGATCAAAGATTGCATATTTTGATGCTGACATGGAAAGATAAATAGCAGAAGAATCTATAGTTTGGGAAGGTAATATCTTTCAGATAAGAGTCTGGCATCCTGAAACATGATAAGGGTGGATGACAATTTGAAGTGCAAGGTCCTGACTATATTAAATTCAAGGGTTCATGGAGTTGTAAGTCATTTATGCTAACAGGCTTGTCAAGGTGACATATCTTGTCAAAGAAAGGTTAGAAAACAGAATCTTGTAGTAAATGAAGACAGTTTTGATATGCTATCAATATTTTCCACCCACTTGGTAGATATTTTATGTTTTTATAAATTTAAAATAAAAAGAACTCAGATTGTAATTTAAATTTATTCCAAATATATCATAAGCATCATAAAAATATTATATAATTAGGCTATATATAGGTATATATATACACACACACACAATTTTTCTCTGAAAAATGTTTTTTCAGAGAAATATGAAAGGCAAAACCTAAATATCAATCATTTTATTTCAATTTAACAGTCATGAATAATCATAACCATGAACCTGAATGTATTTACTACTCTTCAGTTTATTTTTAAAATAATGAAATGCAGATCACTCTAGGAGAGAAATCTCTCTTTTTCATTTCAGAAGATAATATAACTACCAAAAACAGTTTCTAATTTTGATAACTCTATTCTAAAGCAATTATGATCAATTGCTTGGAACTTATATATTTTTACATAAAGTTTTTTCATGATACTATTGTTAAAACTTGAAGTAAATAAATATACCTAATTATATACACTTAATATATTGAGGTACAAATCATATCCCATACAAAGACAAATGTTTGTTCAAAGTCATCCCATGCATTGTACCAAACACATTTACTCAAACCATCTTATTTATGGACTTTCATGTATATTACACTATGATTCCTTTTCTTGATTACTATTTATCATTATTCATCTAATTAATATAAGCATCATGGGGAAGTCAGCATAAAGACTTGGTTAATTATTTACCTTTCAGACAATCCTAAAGAAAGGAGTAAGCTAAATTTCATTGATTGAAATAAAATGATGCATAAATAGAGATGTTTAAAGGTTAAGAATTATAACTATTAATTCAAATATTAAACAAGTAATTGCATCCTAATTTCCTCCCTTCAAGAACACGGTGGAGAATGGGAAACAGGGTAAGCACATCAGAATAAAATGGCATTCTCTGATTGTATCTATACATCTATAATTAAGTACACATATCTTATAGTATACATATGAAAATGTTAGGAAGCAAAATGACAAGTTTCGTAAATGTAAGCAGCTTTTTAAATTTCATTTTCAGAAGGTCCACAGAGGTATACTCACACAGTCACTAATATAAGTGCTTAAAACATGATTTTTCCCCCTATTACCTATACACACAGCATGAAAAAAAAAAGGTAAGCTGTTCTCTCCTCTATCTAGAAGTGCCTAAGACTAAGTACACACCACAAACATGCAAATATTCAACTCAGTGGAGGAATAATGTAAAATAATGTCCATAAAGGAAGTTTTAAAAAATGAGATTCAGCAGAATTAATAGAGGAAATTTTTGTTTAAATGCTGAAGAAAACATTTGGCAACTATGTACTTTGTAAGCTATTGCCCCTCCCCCCTGGTATGCACCAGGACCAAACAACGGCTCTAGTATTCATCATTTTCATGAGATGGCTCTAATAGTGCTTAGTTATCTTTAACTTCTTTCAAAACAATTTTGTTAGATTGTATTGTGACTTTGGTCATATCAGCATGCATTTCAAAAATAAACATCAAAATTGGTGAATTTTTGTGTAGCCATGTTAATATTGAAAGTGGAAGAAAATAAGCAACTTTTTGGCATATTATGCTTTATTATTTCAAGAAAGGTAAAAATGCAGCCCAGGCTGGCGTAGCTCAGTGGATTGAGCGTGGGCCTGCGAACCAGAGTGTTACTGTTCGATTCCCAGTCAGGGCACACGCCTGGGTTGCAGGCCAGTTCCCAGTTCCCGTCAGGGGATGGGTGAGAGGCAACCATACATTGACATTTCTCTCCCTCTCTCCTTCCCTTCCCCTCCAAAGATAAATAAATAAAATCTTATAAAAAAAAAGAAAGGTAAAAATGCAACTGAAGTGCAAAAAAAAAAAAAGATTTGTGCAGTATATGGAGAGGGTACTGTGACTGAACATGTCAAAAGTGGTTTGCAGAGTTTTGTACAGATTTCTTTCTGGATGATGTTCACAGTTTGGGTAGACAGACCAGTTGAAACTGATAGCCATCAGACTGAGACATTAATTGAGAACAATCAATGTTATACCATGCATGAGATAGCCAATATACTCAAAATATCCAAATCAATAAATTTATTGATGAAATGAAAAATGTGTCTTTTATTTTATGGAAAAAAACAGTCTTCTTGGCCAACCTAGTGCTTCATGCATGATTTGTTTGACAGATACCTTTATTGTGTTTGTTATACTTATTTCATCTCAGGTGGACATAATAAATTGGCTTTGTGAGATCAATATATTTCAGAATAAAGCAAGAATAAGATCCTCAAGTAGCTGCAAATATGTTGCCTTGAAGATTAATGAGCGCACAAAAAAGATATTGTTTCTGGATGTATGGGTATATTGTTAAGATCTTTTCATCTAACCATAGCACAACCATGCAGCACTATACCAAGCGAGTTATGATAACAGTGATGATTTCATTCACTTATTTGTTCTTTGAGCAGATATACTAAACTCCTACCTACCGTACATGCAGCACTGAACAAACACCAGAGTTTTCACAGTGCAGGAGAGACTAGACATTATTATAAAATCATTGAAATAAATTTCCAGTTCTGAATGTTGTGTTAAGTAGTAAAGTGCTAGTGGGCGTGTAAGAGAAAGAAGTTACGAAGAAGTGATAGTGTATTTAAGTTGAGAAAATGAATAAGAATAATTAACTGAGAGGGATGAGAGCAAGCTAAAGTTATCTCAGGAGTTTCTACCAGACTTCAAATGGCTCCTACCCTCTGATGCCACATGCCTCCGTTGCTCCTGCCTGTCTTGTTACCTAATCTGGATGGTGTGTAATCAGAATGCCAGGTGCATTTCTCTAAGTTCCAACTCTCTCTCAGTTCATTTTACCTCAACCCAGGGATTTTTTTTGAGAAGGTATAATATTTCCCAGGTAAATCCAAAGTATTGCCTATTTTTCACACATTTTACATACATTTTAAGTTTATACCCTGAATTTTCCAATTTTTGCAATGTGAGCATAAAATCCGAAGGGAATTGAACATTTTTTCCTTCTTTCTGCTTTCCCAATTTCTTTCTTTAGTCAAGGTGCACTTTTTTTGTTTTTTAAATTGTTGTTCAAGTACAGTTGTCTTCATTTTCCCACCACCACTCCCCACCCCCACCCCAAACATCCCCACATCCCACCCTTGATCCTATGGCCCTTTGGCTTTGTCTATGGGTCCTTTATGCATGTCCCTTAATGACCTTTCTCCTCTTCCCATTATCCCCTGCCTCACCTCTTGTTACTGTCAGTTTGTTCTTTCTTTCACTGTCTCTGGTTATATTTTGCTTGCTGGTTTCTGTTGTTGATCAGATTCTGCTTATAGGTGACATCATATGGTATTTGTCTTTCACCACCTGGCTTATTTCGCTTAGCAAAATGCTTTCCAGTTTCATCCATGCTATCGCAAAGGGTAGGAGCTCCTTCTTTCTTTCTGTTGTAGAGCATTCCATTGTGTAAATGTACCATAGTTTGTTGATCCACTTATTTACTGATGGACACTTGGGTTGTTTCTAACATTTGGCTATTGTAAATTGTGCTACTATGAACATTGGGGTGCATAGGGTCTTCTGAACTGCTGTTTCCGGATTCTTAGGGTACACCTTTTCTTAAAAGAAGGGGTAAGGAAAGTAAGCCAATACCTTGTGAAAGGGAAAAGAAACAGATAACATATCAAAACTACTTTTTGTGCTAAAAAGCTTAAAATACCTTTTAGACATGAGTGAATATGTAAAACAAGTAATTGAAAATGCAAACAGAGGGAAAAGGGTTAGACTCCATATAGATATTTGTGATGGTGATGATGTTAAATATTGTTGATGGACTACAGATATAAATGATAGATATATTGTGGAACATATTATATGTTACAGAATAAACAGGAAGACTAATCTTAACTTACACTAGTCAATGTTAGGAGTGTTCTAGAAGATTCTTTGAAAGTGGTGATAGCATCCATGTTCACTCCTTTAATTGTAATAATGTCTGACCTTTACTTACATAGGTATATATATATATATATATATACCTATGTATACATGTATATATGTATATTAGATGGTAGTTGTTGAACATGACAAACAACTTAATAAACCATCCTCCTGCTATTTGTAATGATGAATCATTAATGACATGATCAATGTGCTATTAACAGAATTCCAATACAAAGCTCAGTTACTACCTTAAGCCATTTATGGTACCACCATACCCCTCTGGGCCCTTTTTTTATAAGATGTGTAGCTCTCAGGAGCCTGGGAATCATTCGGATCTCACTATTCTGACCTCACTCACAACACATGGCATTGACCATACCTACTGAGCTGTATCTCTGGTGTTTGGCTCCTGTAAGACATCTTAGGAAATGGTAAGGAAACATTATTTTTCATTCAAAATTATTAGCATTGTCAGAATATCAACTCTGCACAAATTAAGGCTAAACATAGGTTCAATCCATTCAAAGAAACAACCTCATGTCTAGAAAATAGGGCAAGAGAAACATGATGCAGGAAAGAAAGTAAAATCCAATGCTACACAAACATACCACAAACATACATACTACATGCATACACATACAGAATTGGAAAAGACTGAACACTGATTCATTTATAGAATGTAAATTTCTACAGTTTTCATCCTTGTGGTACATATTGTTTCTAAGAGAAGAAATTATAATACAGTCTTGCTGGATAGTAAGTCTCTGGGCTTGGCTCTGCCTATTAACTATACATTCTTACTGAATAATAATTCTGGGATTTATTTTTCTTCTTTATAAAATAATAAGTAAATTGAGTTAATAGTTTCTGTTCCTGGTTGCTCAACAGAATCAGTAAAAAACTAATATTTTTAAAGACCCAAACTGATTTTTGAGGCCCAAACTCAGATTTACTGAATTAAGTAATACCCAGTAAACTGTATTATTACAACTTTGAATTTCAGAGGCAATTGAAAGGAGCAGTCCATTTTGAGACTCGACAGACTAAATTGCTACTATTATTTATTCTATTTTCCACATTGTAGGAGGCTATGGGTATCCTGCACACAAGAAAATATATATATCACTGTAATGTTCAATTACATGCTTCACACTCTTGATATCACTGGAATCACAATATTTTCTTTTAGCTTTTGAAATGAAAAAATAGCGATTTAAAGGTGAGTTTCCTGTATACAGCTCGACTTAGATGCACTTCTCCAAGGATACTTAGGGTCAGCTAGTCTAGACCTTTGTGTATATACAATACCTGCTTACCTTCAGTCAATAGGATTTTGAAGCTTTCATGTGTGATACTTTTATAATTTTTCTTCTTAATATAATATTAAATCTAATTACATAATATTAGACAATTTATTAAAACTTTTGTGTTTGAAAGAGTGAATTATGCCAATTCAACAACATTCAAAGATTATTTGCTTTATCTGAATTCATCTGTAACTACATATATATGTTAATTAAAATAAGAAAACATAATGAACTTAATCTAGAGCATAGTCTCTTGAATTCTACTAAAATAGAGCTATTTAATTATGCTATCACAGTATTTTATTTGCTCTCAAATCTCCCTAAGAAAGTCTGACAAGTTAAAATATGAATATTTAATTCATCATGTCTCCCTTTGCACCCAAATATGAAATATAATATTTTCCTCTATTGCAAAACACAGTGATATATGTCCTTTACCTTTAACAGCAGTTATGAACTGATTTTACATATTTATGCATATAGCAGAACATGATCTGCATACAGGAAATTCATGATCAATTTGCTTCTTTGTGTGGAAAATAGACATGCCTATATATCTTTTCCATTCATATAAATAAGAGGATCACCTCTACAGCATTTGAAAAAGATGTTGAAGCTCAGTGAGCTGCTCATCATTAAAGTGGAAACACAAGTAAGGCTCCCGTAACTGTGATAGATATGCAACCTATTTTACTTTATTTAGCATTTGTACAGCACTTTTGAAAAGTGCATTTTTATTAGAGTTTCTTCCCAATGACCTTAGGAACTGGTGGAGGTATGTTCATTTAGAAACGGAAACATTAAGGGCCACAGAAGCCAGGCACTGCTCTGGGTCATGTGGCAGCTGAGCGGCAGAAGAAGCCCAGATTACCACTCCAAGACCTGACATTTTCTTGTTTGGTTTTTTCTTCCATGAGGCACACTGTGGTTGTTTTCCTCAGATGAAACATTTTTAAGTAGAACAGAAATATCGCATTTATATGTAGGGTTGGAAGGGCTGGAAATTTACAGATAAAATATTTCAAAAACGCAAACAATGACACAGTGTCATAGTATTATTTATGAATTTAAAACACATTCTTAAGTTCACACTAGCTCCTCCAATCACATATTTAACCGCTGTGTGTGTTAGAAATAAGCCAATGATAGATAAAGTATATGTATATATGATAAGTTTCTATGTATATGATATAAATAAAGTATACATATACATGTATATAATATACATAAAGTATATGTATATATGATAAGTTTCTAAGTATATGATAAGCTTCTGTCTTACAGCCTTGATTAATGTTTCCTCTGAGGTAGTAGGTATTCTAAGCATCTTAAAAGATGTGTAAGTATATAAATAGCCTTGATTATATATATATATATATATATATATATATACACACACACACACACACACACACACCAAACTTATCATGCACTTAGCCCAGCATTATCTGCACAGAGGGTCTGCTAACTCCGAGACACAGCCCTGCACAATGTGGGCTGTTTAGCGGCAGCCGTGGCCTGTACTCCCCAGAGTCCAGGGTACGACCCCACCCCTTTCCTTAAGTCGTCAACACTCAAAAGACAAAGAGGAGAAAAGAGGAGAGTCTCCCTACTGAAAATCTTTTTTTCTAAAGGACAATTTTATACCCTTCTACTCAGTTTTGCTGTTTATCAAGTTCTAGAACAAGTCAGTTTACTCAAAGATTATTATTATCACGTGCTGGTTTATGTATCATTGACTTATTTCTACCCGACAAGGCCTCACACAATTTGGCTCTTAGTTATCTCTCTGATATTATCTCTACCTTCAGCTCATGCTGCTATAGCCTCGCTGGCCTTCTCCTTTTTGTTCACCCTTGGTAGACATCTAAGAGTCTTTGTGTAATACTGTTTGGAGTGCCTTAGTCCCAGTTGTCGGCATGGCTTACTTCCTCACTAAACCTTTGCTCAAATCTCATCTTTACAACAAGCTCTGCTTTGACCACTCATTTATATTGTAATGCCCTCCCACCAGGAATTGCAATACTGCTGATATCACTCCAGTTGTCTATAGCGAGTTTCTGTTTAGAGCAATATATTTTAATTGGTTAATTCTAATATAGCACTTATTTTTATGTTGATAGTTATTAACTGTCTCTCCATAGGGGAAAATACATAAGCTCCATCAGTTCCAAAGTTTTTATCTACCTTATTTAATGTTGTAGCCTGAGTACCTACATCAGGATCTGGCCCAGATGCTTAATAATTATTTGTTAAATGAATGAGTTAATTAGTGAAAACAAATATTTCACCCTCATTCCCTATAACTTCCGTTGATCTAAGCATAAATCAAATGTCAAAAAATCCATAACATGTGGCATTCCTGTTTTACTCTAGGAGGTAAAACTAAAGCATGCACACACATATTTGGTGACTGAACTAGGGAGGTTTTTAAAGATTTTATTTATTTCTTTTTAGGGAGAAGAGAAGAGGAGAAGAAAGAGAAGGAGAGAAAGATAATGTGTGATCCCTTCTCATGCCCCCCCTGGGCACCTGGCCCACAACCCAGGCATGTGCCCTGCCTGGGAATTGAACCAGTGACTCTGGTTTACAGGCCGGCACTCAATCCACTGAGCCACAGTAGCCAAGGCCTACTATTTAAATACATATTTTGTACTTCTGATCAATGACCCTATTTCATGACAAGATTCAAGGGATATGAGCTGGGAATTTATGATATAGAAAGAGCTGAAATATTGGCATCACTTGGCTCCCGTTGTTTGAGTTTAGAAGTTATTTTAGTATTGCTCTTAAAAGAATCCCATTCTACTCTCTCTCTCGCTCTCTTTTTCTCTTTCTTTCTCTATTTTATCTTTTTTTTTTTACTTTATCTTTGGTGGCTTTGAATATTTTTGCTCTTCCTTTCTTTGGTGCTTGACAATAGCATGAACCAGAATGTTTTTAAGTTTTTAAAAATGATCTTTGGGGTTAATAGCAACTCTCAAATTTGTAACTTGATATCATTGGAAGTTTAGGAAATAAGTATCTCTTCAAATATTAGGTAGTAAATAATTCTGCAAATATTAGTCCTGCATCATTATTTCCTTAGCTTTGAAACTGCTATTAGAAATTGGTGTCTAGTTTTACTTTTACCATGACGTATATGGTATTTTGTGCTTTTCCTTGTACTCACTATCTTTTTTTGTATGTAGTTCAATTTGGATTAATTTGCCATGATTTTTTTTCAGAGTACCAAATCTCTTCTTTGATATGTCCAACTGCCTTTATCTATTCCATGATGTTTTAGTATATATTTTTTATTCTATAATTCCTTTTAAGGGTATTTCTTCGTTACATTACTATATAAATTGTTAAGGAATCACTTCATCTTTTTCTCTAATGTACACATTAGCCATGGTTATATTAAAATCCATTCTCTAATGCTAATATCTGGATCACTATGCATTTATTTGTTATCTGATTTTTATCCATTTTTTATTTTGTATTATTTTCTTATTGTGACAAATCTGGTATTTTGTATTAAATGTGGAATATTATGATTAAAAATTACAGTCTCTAGGTGGCATTCTATTCCTTCAGATAGAAACGTTTCTTTTATGGCTGACACAAATGTAATAGATTAGTTTGTTCCAATTAGAAAGTAAAACATTTTGAGGCTGTTTCTGATTTCTTTTTGATGGCAGGGGCTATCTCCACTTTCTTTTCCTCCTAAGACTTAATATTTTTGTGTTATTCATTAAAAGTGAGGCATTTTTACCAGTTTTATTTTTTTTGGCTGAACCTTAGCTCCAGTTGTTGACTTCTAAACAATGACAGATGGCTAAATTTGCTTGTTAGCCCCTTAGTGCCTACTTTTGTTCAGCTTTGCAGACTCTTTCATGTGTAGAATATTTGACTCATTTGTCTTCAATTTCTTTTTCTGCAGAACCTTGACTCCTAAAATATTCTGCAGCTCAGTACTTTAACGATAATCAGTAAATGTTCTGTGAATAAAGAGCAGCAGTGGATAGAAGGTCTGCATCATTGAACTTACTTTCTATCAAAGATCTTGGATTCTCAAGTCGGATGCCTAGTTCCTCATTAGTACATCAAAAAAGCCAATTCAGTACCCTTTACAGATTTCCTTTTATTATCAATGGAAGTGTTATTTGATATCAACCATTCAACTACAGCTGGATATGAACATCTTAAATGCTTTTATTTAGACATGTCCCATAAATAAGTGTTATCTAAATGGAATACTGACACAGGATCTATTCACTCTAAAATCTCTGGAATGTTGGATTCGAGCCACTGGTTTGCTACCTGATAGTTATTAGATAGCTGATGTAACTTTGGGTATCATGGACTCAAATAACAGATCTCAAGGCCAGAAAATAAAGAGAGAATAAAACACATTTATAGTTGTAGATTTCTCTCCTTTGCTGAATGACAATTTCAGCAATCCCCAGAGTCTCTAGCAGACATCTTTGGTCAGAAAAGTTTTTCCAGTTGTAACTTATTCCATGAATATTGGGTTCAGTTAATAGACAAGAAAAGGGAATGCTAGTTTATTAGGCAAACAGACCCTGTCACAAAAGACACTTCGTAATCTTTACTTACTCTATTTGCCATTTTCGGCCTCTATTCTAGCCAGGTTTTCTATGTTGTAGATCAAGGTTTCTCAACCCTCTGTCTGTTAACCTTCAATGCAGATAATCATTTTTGTTCAGTGGTTTTGGTCACTGTAAAATACTTAGTAGCATTCCCAATCCCTACCCCCTAGATGCTAATAACATTTCCTGTCACTTATCTGACAAGCAATAATATCTCAAAATATTACCAAATGTCCCCTGCAGGCAAAGTTCTTCAGTTCAAGATCATGCGACTTATTTAGATGGCTAGAGTGGAGTAGAAAAATACCCTGTCTTGAAACAGGGTATTTTTAAACAGAATTAAACGTCCATCTGGAGAATGTATGTATATGTTTATAAATAAAAGCATATGAAATAAGAATATCTTCTTTGAATTATCAAAATATAAGACCTGTAAGGAACTCCAATGTTTCAATGACTTCCCTTTAAGATTGGTAATCTTAGAGAAGGTTAGAAATCCTTACCTATATATCTTAGCAGTATGTGGGAATATATGTTTCATTTTTGCAGACTTAGAAAATAACAACAACAACAGCAACAAAACTACCAACGTTTGACCTCATATTGCAACATACAATGGTGTGTCAGGCACAGGTCTTCCTAATGTTTCCATTACTACCTACTAGAGTGTTAAGAGAAACATAGTATAGAGAAAAACTGTGACTTTTTTTCAGAGAAAAAGTCTAGCAGTCATTTATTCTGATTCTTAAAAGTTCAGTAATTACTTTAAGAATAAATCTGTTAATTTTCTAGACTCAAATATTCTGTTAGATAGATAAGAAACAAAGGCACTGTGAAAATTACCATTCATTTATTTTGTACAAATACTAAGGAATTATGATCTTAATAATATGGAAAAAGTTGTACATTGTCAGTGTTCAAGTTATTACTAAGAAAAACTAGAAAAAGGTGTGTGTTGCATCTTTCTAGTTACTAGACAAGTTATTTTTACTTTTTATATGTGGAGCCAAAGTTGTTGCTTAGTATCTAATATTTTTATGTTTTAATTTTTTTTTTCAGAAATTGACTTAGTTTCTTCTGCCCCACTAATTCTTTCTTCTCTTCTGACAGAGATTTTTTCTTGTGATCTCATTTTGTAATGTTATTTAAATTAATCTTATAATATTGATTAATAATCTCCATCTTAACATACTTTGCAAGCTAGCAAACAACATGAAAAAATCCCTTCTTAACTATTATTATTTTCTTCTCAATGTTTGCAGCTACTTACGCTTCTAAATCAATGGGTTGTGACTAATACAATTTGTTTTCAAGGAACGTATAAGAGTAACTATTGACCATGAAAAAAAATCAATAAAACTAAAATAAATGGAAGCATGTATCATGTTCATAGATTGGAAGAATTAACTTAAACATCCTATTATGTTGGTACTACCCAACATAATGTCCATATTACACAAAGCAACCTATACATTCAAAACAATTCTTATGCATATACCAATGACCAATTTCATAGATCTTGAGCAAATACTTCAAAAATGTAAATGGAACCAAAAAAGACCCTGAAAACCATTAGTACTTTTGAAAAAGAAGAACAAGGATGGAGGGATCACAATACTTAATATCAAACTATACTGCAAGGTCATTGTAATTAAAACAGTCTGGTATTGGCATAAGAACAGACTCAAAGATTAATGGAACAGATTAGAGAGCCCAGAAATAAACTCAAGCCTTTATGGTCAATTAATATTTGACAAAGGGAACATGAACATGCAGTGGAGTAAAGACAGTATTTTCAGGAAATGGTGATGGAAGAACTGAACCGGTGCATTAAAAACAATGAAACTAGCCCTGGCTGGTGTAGCTCAGTGGATTGAGCACGGGCCTGCGAACCAGACGATCGCAGTTCGATTCCCAGTCAGGGCACATGCCTGGGTTGCAGGCCAGTTTCTGGCAGGGGCCAGTTCCTTGTAGGGGATGCATGAGAAGCAACCATACTCTCAAACCATATCTCAAAAAGACAAGTACTGTATGATATCACTTATATGTGGAATCTAAAAAAAAGTCTAACCTGTAAAAATTGGAGTAAAATGGAGGTTACAAAGAGATAAGGGTTGGGGAAGAATGATGGTGTATAAAGCCACAGACTCATAATAAGTGACTAGTATGCCATGGATATCCAAAGTACAATATGGTGAATATAGACAATAATATTGAGCTATAATTACATAATGTAATAATGTAACACACTTAGGCCTTACCTTAACCTTACACAATGTTACATGTCAAATAGATTCAACAAAAAAAAAAATTATTCACCACTGCATTCTTACCTGCATGTCTGCTGTTGGGAACGGCTCTGCCTGGTTTCAGGAGTTGTAACTACCCACCATAGCTAAGGCTGAGTGAGTGACCTCCGGAATGTGAGCCACAAGGAGACAAAGCTTGTCTCTGGTAGCAAATAGTGCCTCAACTTACTCCCCTGCCCCTGAAGCATGGTCGATAGTCGAAAATGGGTACGACTCCTTACAGTGAGGGGCAACCTAAGCCAGACATGATCACTTGGGAGGCAATCATGGAAAGACTTGCGGGCTGCAACAAAGAGGGAGCAATGGGCCCTTGCCCCCTGACTATTCTGGCATAGCCTGAGTCCCCATGTCCTCTGGGAGAAGCGCTTCCTGGATCTAATCCACTTAAGTCTGAAAACCTGTGATGGGGGAGGCAGTAAGGCTCCTTGCCTTGCTAGAGCGGTATCTGTGATAATCAGGCATAAGAAAGAATTCCTAAAAGTCCTGTGAAGCTTGCTTTGCTAAGAATGCTTTCATTCACATATTAAGGGTCTGAGCAGGAAATGAGCATGTCTCCCAAAGTTTCTACAACCCTCTTTCCTGACAGACTCTAACTCAGACTAATCCCTCAGATTTCTTTGAAATGTTATCTACTGTTTGATCCTTGCTTCCCTGTATTCCTGTATATTACAACCCAATAAAAGCCCCTGGAGAAGGGGCTCCTGGCCTTTTTCCTCTGAGAAACTGGCCACCTCTCCTTCCCAAGTAGATCATGTCTTGGTAGTGGTTTACTTTAATCCATGGTAGATGGGGGACCTTGAGAGCAAAGTTGCCCCCACAGTCTGCCATAATACAGGTATATAGACACTCAATATATTAGTTAAAAGAATAAAATATAGTTTTACTAATCATACATTTGTACTGAGAATAAATGTTTGTTCTTCTCTGACAACCTACATATTTTATGCATGCTAATCTTAATAACATTTATTTTTATATTCTTATACTTTTGTTTCTTTATACATAATGTCATTTATTAAACCTATGCCAGCCATGGTGCAAAAGGAATCACCTATATTATGGGAAGTAATTTTAATGACTTAAGTATTCACTAACATTAGGAAATATGCTTATTATTACTTCCTATTCAGAGATACAGAAATTATTCTAAGAAAGATTGTGTATTGTCTAAGGTTTTACAAGAAGTGTTAGCAGTGCTAAAATGTAACTTAGGCAATTTCATCCCAAAGTCATCACACTAAATTCCATGCAATTACTGATTTTTGCAATACAAGTGAATTGGGGGAAAGAGCATAGTAATTAAAGTACTGCTTACAAAATTTCACTTTTAAACATCACAAATGACATTTATTTCCCCCTTTACCTGGTAAGATTAATTTTATTTTATTTTTGCATTTTGGAATAACGTACATTTTATTTGATCTTTATTGTATCTTTTTCATTAACATTTGGTTATACCTCTTTCCCCTCAGCAATCACCACCATGTCTGTGATCACCTTTCTTCCACCTCAAGAATACCTTCAGAAAGAATAAAATATGAAAAGTAAGGGGAGAGCTGAGAAAGAGAAGAATCACTGTAGCATAGAAGTATCCACGATAATCAGTTGAACCCTGTGTTCACATTTAATTGCAATTTTGTTGGAGATATTTCATGGTGGGATATTGCAATGAATTCAAATGCAGTTTAAGTGCCAGTATTCAGACTGACATTAGTGACAATCCAATTGTAATATTGTATTGTACCTTTGGACCAAAGTAGAATGTGTGTACCATTTATATCTAAATACACTCATACACACTTTCACACAAACACAAATGTGTGTGCACTTGCACAAAACTAGGAACTAGTGCTAATGAGTAAGACAAAATATGATTAAATTTTAATTCTCTCAGGTATGTTCAATAGACTTTTTAGAAGAGGTAGATATAGAATCATTGAACACAACATACATTTTTATAAATTCAATATACTAAATATTATTTTGCTAAAATAGCTTTCGAACTACTGAAATGACATTTCAAATTAAAATGATTTCAGAACAGAATGCAGAGATCGAACATTTGCCGTGCAGTATTATTGGCACAGTTTGCACATTCTATGTCAGTGTTCTCGGCTGCTGCTCTATGGTATTTGTGCCTGTAACTTAACTCTGTGTATAAAATCCTGCCTAGTCCTATTGTGTTTTGAATATGCATCCATGATTGTCAGCATTTATTAACATGTTCTTCCTGCATCACTAGATTTACATTTTGTTTTACATGTACCTGTTTTTCACCACAAGCTGTATTCATGCTTATTAAATCATTTTACCCATTATACCAATTTTAATTTTACTCACATTAAATCTATGAAATAAGACAGCAAACTTTACAGACTATATTCAAATATTGAGAATTCCATTTATTCTGTCCAAACATCACTCTTCAACTACATTGCATCATTCCTATATTTCTTCCCCTGAGGAGTATGACAGTATAAAACACAGCCATCTAAAAAGCATACACAGTTAGCTCCCAAGTTCCTATAGCTAATCACAGTTTTAGTCTCACATAAATTATATAACTCTGCCTCCGTGGTTTGTATTTAGGTTTAAATAGCTTTCTGCTCACACCAGGAAGTAAAGCTATCAAATAGACAGGTGATTTCTTATTCTTCCTTCAACCCTAAAGCAATGAATGTTCCAGGGGAAGACCCACTGGAAACTTCAGCTAGCGATGGCTTTTGAAATTTCCCTTTTCCTCTGCTGGGCCACTTGCAGTAGATGTTCAGCAAAGCTGTATCTTTCATCTGATCATCTACAGTCACTTGTAATCAAAGTATGACGGCAGGTGAAGAATGAGTCCGCCCCTCTCCCTGAAGGTTGTGTAGAAGCACCTTTTCTTCTTAGAAGAAAATATGAAAAAATATGACACTCTAACCAAAATGTTTTAAATAATTATTTTTATGTTTTATAAAAACATAAACATTTTTTATTTTTATGTTTTACTTAGAATGATCATGCAGCTATCATTTGTCATGTCTGAAGTTTTAGGAAGATTTTCAAATGTTAAGTAAATAAAATATATCAAGCATTTCCCCATTTTAATGAAAAAAAACATATAACAATATCCCATGAGTCAAAGAAATGTTTAAATATTAGTCAAAAGTTTTCACTCTCTAAAAACTCAGCCCGCTTTGCTGCACTAGCACCATCATAAAGTGCTTTCATTTCTCAGTAACAGTGGGAACAGCTTTAGAAACTCTGACTTCTTAGGTATACATCTGGAAGTTAACACCAGTGTGGATATTTAAATATAAATCTTTAGCTACCATTGTTTCATTCTATAAAATATAACACTGAGAATGACTGGAACCAATTTGCTACAAAACTTAGGTTCTATTGGATACATTCTTTTTTTTTAAAAAATTATTTAATTATTTTTCAAGTACAGTTTTCTGTCTATTACTCCCATCCCATCCCACCCCCCGTGCTCCCCCTCTCTCATTTTCACCCTTCTCAGTTGTTGTCCATGTATCCTTTATATTTGTTCCTCTAAATCCCTCCCCTATTTCCCCTGAAATTCCCTCCCCTCTTCCCTCTGGTCACTGTCAGCCTGTTGTCTATTTCAGTGTCTTTGGTTATATTTTGCTTGCTTGTTTGTTTTGTTGTTTAGCTTCCTGTTAAAGGTGAGATCATATGGTATTTGTCCTTCAGCACCTGGCTTATTTCACTCAGCATAATGTTTTCCAGTTCCATCCATGCTGTTGCAAAAGGTAGGAGCTCCTTCTTTCTTTCTGCAGCATAGAATTCCATTGTGTGTATGTACCATAGTTTTTTGATCCATTCATTTACTGACGGGCACCTAGGTTGCTTCCAACTCTTGGCTATTGTAAATTGTGCTGCTATGAACATTGGGGTGCATAGGTTCTTTGGGATTGGTATTTTAGGGTTCTTAGGATACAATCCTAGCAGTGGAATTGCCGGGTCAAAAGGCATTCTATAATAATAAGCAGTTTCTTTCTGGTGTAGTCAGTTGTTAACTATACCAGACAATCCATTTTAAATATTTAAACTTCAAGCAAAAATAGATATAAATATAATAATAATACAGGCAGATTAAAGGTTTCACAATTATTTTTAGGAGGCCTGAGGGAAAATATTTTGAGGATTGTCATACTAGGTCTCTTGAACTGTTGATTCTATCTTTTAAATCTATCACAACTTCCAATGACTGTTTGTTCTCACCCCTAGACGTTCAGTTCTGGTTCACATCATCTGCTTTCTCACAATGACTGTTAGTGTCCTTCACATACACATCCCTCCGATTCTAGCCAGAGTAAGCTTTTGCACAGTAGTTATGCAAATACAACCATTTGATTGGATGATCAGGTCCTATTTCGGTGGCATACTTTTTTCCAAAAGTAATCATGCACTAATATGAAATTTTGGGTCTGCATGAGTGTGCACCTTCCCCGCCAAAATGAAGAAATTGATTAAATTGCAGAATGAATCCTAAAAGTGCACCTGTTCATCTTTTTTCTTACAAAAGCTAGAGGTCTTGAGAGGCTTATGTGGAATAATTGGATTCTATAAAACATAATTTGAAAAACACTCTTTAAAGTGATTTGAAATCTAAGCTGAGAGCTATACAAGGACTTTCATCATATTACTCCCGGAAAATGTTTTGTTCCATCCTTGTCACTTTTCCAATGAGCCTCTGTCACAGTGAAGCAAAAACAGCTCTACTTTCCCCAACATACCACCACGCTGTGCATCTGCCTGCCTCTGTATATGCTCTCCTTCCGCCTGAAAGGCCATTGTCTTCTTTCTCCCTCTATCCTAAGTTCCCTTGACTACTCAGTACAAATATCTGATGGCCCTTCTTTAGCATATGTGAGGAAGTTAAGTTTACTTCTTTCTTTACTTCTCCTGCACCTTGTCCACAACTGCATTTTAGCATTGACCATTGCTTTGCTTTTATCTTCATATTCCCTGATTTCCCAGATCTCCAGAAAGAATTATGTTCTAACTATCCCTGTCTTTCCAGCAACTGCTAGAATTCCGGGTACTTAGTAAGCACTTAATAACTGCCCAATAAATAAAGTAAATTGTGTTTTATAAAGATGTTACAATTTAAAGAGATTCTCTTTATCATCACCTAATAAAATAGTTGCTATACCTAATTAACAATACATTAGAAATAAAAAAATACTGAGCACCGAGTCTATATGGCATGCACTTTGCTGTGTGTTCCACACGCATGACAACATTTAAATTTAGTAACTATGGAGGAACCTGAGGCCCCTAGGGTGACACAAATAAAAATTGACATAGTTGATATTTAAACATACCTTCTCAGCCCACTAAATATGTTTTTACCAGTACCAGCAACTGCAAATCAGAGAGAGAATAATGAACATAGGACATTCTGTACATACTTATATACCATTTATTTCAACAAAATACAAAACAAAAGTGATTAACCAAATTAAATTAACATTTATTTCCAAAGGTTGCCAACTTCATCAATTTATAACAAATTGTAGCCAATGTTTTTATCAGGAATGTTGCTTGCACGAAGACAGGGGCATACTTCTGAAACTTGGTTCAGTGCCTTGATTACGCCAGTGAAGGTATTTTTCTGATTCTCCTCAACTTATTTTTTTTCTTCTTTGTTGCAAAATGATTGTCTAGCTTTAGCCATTAGATCAATGCTCAAGCTAGGATGAAGAAAAAAGGGAAAATGACAAATCAGTTTATCTTTTTTGTCTCAAAAGCAGAAAACTTCCCAGAACCCTTATGAGACTTCTACATCCATCTTAATGACCCAAACGGAATCATGTGGGGTTCCAACTGTGATTTTAAACAGGGTTTTCTTACCACATGTTTGCATTTTCTATGTGGTTCAGTTCATTGCCTGCATTTATTAATTTTTTATTTTCCAGGTGCATAATCCTTTTAGGACCATGAAATCCTTAAATCACATATTTATTGCCTAAAAACTTATCAGATTTATTTTACAATGCCAGCAGTAATTCTAATAAGATACTTTTAATTTGTGTGCAAATATTTCTTTCTATAATAATTTCTACTTCTGCTTACTTGCTTTTCAAAGAAACAAATATTAATGTGATTACGAACCCTTTATGTTAAGATCTGCTAACAGTGGCTTCACATTATTTAGATGAATGAATGCCAAAACAGAAAATGGTTTTGAATACTATGTAAGCTAACAAACAGAATGTGTGCCTAATCATTAAAATGTATATGCTTAAGCTTGTCAATTAAGGCTAAACTTTTCTTTTAAAGATTTTATTTATTTATTTTTAAAGAGAGGAGATGGCAGGGAGAAAGGGAAAGAGAAACATCAATGTGTGGTTGCACCTCATGGTTCCCCTACTGGGGACTTGGCCTGCAGCCCAGACTTGTGCCCTGGCTGGGAATCAACCCAGTGATCTCTTGATTCACAGGCCAGAAATCAGACCACTGAGCCACCCCAGCCAGGGTTATTTATTTTTAGAGAGTGGTGAAGCAAAGGAGAAACAGAGAGAGAGAAACATCAATATGCAAAATAGGCTGCCTCTCACATGTCCCCTACTGGGAATCAAACTGGCAACCTTATGACCCTGGAACAACGCCCAACCTACTGCGTCACAGCAGTCAGGGCCCAAAGTTCTTTATGAAGGCACCGAAGCACGTATTTCATCAAGATAATAAGAGGGAGAAGAGGGCAAATTAACATGGGCCCAAGAGGGGACCAGAGTCAGAGAAGGATGCCAGCCTGACTCATGGCCCTGAAATGCACAGGTAAGGAAGAGTGCAAAGTCTCCTCCTGAGAGGGTGGGAAGAATTCTACAACATCAGGGAAGAGACAGGATTTACTTTAGCAGACAAAATGCAGAGTTTTCATGGAGGACAGAGTGGTTTCCTAGGAACTAGAAGGAGTCACAGAAAGAGAAGGACACATGGAAGAGGTATGTGTTCATAAAGAGTTTCAAGAATAAAGTAATAGATGAAACTTCAACTCTCTTCATTGGTTTAGAAATGTGAATACTCAGAAGATGGAGATAAAGAGTAGAAGCATTCGTGGTACTAAATAACTGTCGAGTTCTAACTGGAGTGAATTTTGATTTCTGTATCTGCAAAGTCTCTCTGTGAATTGTCAAAATGTGCCATGGTAAGTGAGGCCTGTTTGTCAGTCTGACGCATATGCAGAAACAGTATTACACCACCAGATTCGTCTGGCCTGGTCTGTGTCTGATTTTCAGGGAAGATTTACAAATCGCCACCATCTTTGCTGCCTTTGAGATATTAGTGGCTGTCCACACGTGCTATTCCCGGAGAATACCTATGGTTCTTCTATAGCAAGTTGAAATTGCTACCTTTTCCATTCTGCCAGAAAATAGAGATTGTCCCTGTTTAAAAATTACTTCGTTTCTATCATAAAGCTCAAAGTAAAGAGGGTTTTTCTGTGTCTCTTCTTTATTTATTTTTACCACACATCATTTACGTAACTCATCAGTGTCAATACAAGATCTTACTTTCCTCAACTTATTTAGAGTACTTTTTTATTAACACTGCATTTTTTCTTCCTATCTTTGAATTTAAATAATTTAGAGTTATGCCTTACACTCTTTTATCTTTTTTAGATGGTATGGACAAAAAAAATCTAATACTTAGAAATAGAGCAAATGATGATTATGAGACTTTTCGAAATCATGCTAGGTCATATCCTAATAAGTGTCCCTAATACCATCTCTCGCTCTTATGGGATTTAAGTTTGTTGGAATAACTTCATAGTTGATTGAGGGTCTACTATTTTACAATTCTTTATTGTTACAGTTCAACTTTGCAGAAACATGTAAGGTGTGTTAATTGTTTTATTTTTCCATTCCCACAGAAAAACACAACTTCATTAGCTACAGTCCAATTAGCTCACAGAACATTAACCAGTTTGTGCATAATTTAGCAATCACATCTTGTTATTACCATACTTCCATTTCTTTAACCAGTTTGTGCATAATTTAGCAATCACATCTTGTTATTACCATACTTCCATTTCTTCATTTTGTTTTTGGACCATCTCATGTCATTCTGCTGAGATGATCACTAAACGGGTTAAATAAAATTTTAACCTGTACCCACTATTTGTATAAGAATTAGATTATAACAATATGAGAAATGTGCTTCTACAAGCTCTCGCAGTGGAGTGTACATAACAGAAGATTATATTAAGCAGGATAAAAACAGAGCTGAAATCTCTCAGGCCACAGGAATAGTTCCCTCAATGACCACACCCTCTGCATTTTAAACCTGAAGTATAATTCTTTGAGACACTCCTACCAAATTTACCTAAAATCTCCCTTTTACCTAAAATCTCCCTTAAGTCTACCTTAGAGATAAGAGTTCTGATATAATATCAATTTTCACACCTCAGCTTATAAAAATCTTAACAACAATACCCTGAGAAACTTCATTTTACCCTTTTCTTCCTCTCTCTCTTCCTTTCTCCCTCCTGTTTTTCCTCCCTCCTGCCCTTCCTTCTTTTGTTCATTATTTATTCTTTCATTCATTTTAGTTTGTCATAAATTTCTATGTTTTAAGGACCTTTATCATAAGACAATTTCTGAAATCTACTAAATATATTCCAGAGGCTTAGATAATGCAATTTTCTTTCCTTCAAAAGATCAAAACAGAGTAAACAACATCTCAACTGTCTTCATAGTTAAGGATATAAGAAATGCCATGATGGATGGGATTAATCTAAACTTTTCTGAAAGTAATCTTAAAATGTTTTTGTTGGACAGAGTATAAATAACCTTCAAGGATGAAAATTTCCAAAGGTAAGACATATATTATTTCCTCACTAATCTTTTTTCATTTTAATATTCTATCATGGATCTATTATTCATGGCATTTCCCAATTCCTTATTTAATTTACTTTTATAAGGAACTCAAATACCTTTGAAGCTTAGGACTCGCAAAGTAAATTAAAATTTCTTTTGCTTGACCTCTGAAGATGTACCAAAGTGTGCTTATCCCATATAATAGATTAATTAAACTCCCACAAGGTCAGGACATAGGATAATGTGTCCTCTTCTTGGATCTCACGGTTAATCTACATTGTGTTAATCTAACTCAAGGCAAATGCGATACAAATTCTATGTATAACAGTAACCAACGAAGTCTTCCTCTGCCTGGACTGCTCTTTTAGGGCTGCTCCGAGGCTCTTTCCTAGTCTTGTCACAACGTCCTTGAGAAGATATCTAGGACTGCACATTCAAAATGAACTGACAACAATATTTTGTATCATAACATTACATTTTACTATTACCACTATTATATAATACCACTATTACTATAGTGGTATTATTATTAGTATTATACCACTATATCACTAATACCATCATTTTTAATGACCAAAGATTTGAATTGTGTTCTTGAGCAAGAATTTATCCATAAAAACTAAAAATATATAAGGAAATTATTTTCTGTCTCAGAAAATTTAATGGTAGAATAGAATTTAGTAAAGTTGCATCAGTCACTGAAGACATGAAGACATAGGACATGTTTCCTATTTTTAAATAATTCACAAATTATTAAAGCAGATTCATGAAAAAGCAGGTCAGTTTTAAATAACACCATATACGCAATAATAATAATAATTAACTTAAGGAATGAATGGCACTAAAAGTGACAGGAGAGGAGAGGAGAGGAGAGGAGCTGTAACCTAGTTGAGGAATAGTCAAGGTCAATTCTTCATCAGGTGGCATTTGAGCTGAGGCTGAGAGCAGTCCTGGGGAACTGAAAACTCCTACAAACCAGGGGAGATTACTAATAACAGCTGCCATTCTCTGAGTTCTGACAGCATGTCTCCCTGTGCCACGTTTGAACATATTTATACAGCCTGTTGAATCCTTAAAATGAACTTACAAAGGGGAAAAATTATTCTTATCGTGAAGAACACAAAAATAAGAGTCAGATTAAATAACTTTTTCCAAGAGAGCTCATCATGTAAATGGTGACTCCAAGAATTTAACTAAAACTGTCTGACTCCATTGATTATTTAATCAGGACTCAGTTTAATTTTATTAGATAAACATGTATTTATCATTTGATATGTCTTAAGCATACACTCTCCAGTTCTAGAAAAATTAAGGCAAGTAAGACACAGTCATTACCTGGAAGGCACATATTAGCATGCCTCATTCTATACACTGCACCTTCTCATCTTCCTGTTTTGAATAACTGGAGAAGGTAGCTCAGTTTTTTAAGAAAATATTCATTCAGTTTTCAAAATGCAAAGCATGTATACTGCAGTTCATTTTGATTCATGATTTGAAGATGTGCTTTTTACCTGTGGGCTTTTAGTAACCCCTCATAACCTTGTTTATAAATTATTTCTCTATGTACCGTAACATTTAAATCACCTATTTTTTCCCTTTTATTTTCAAATTCTTGGCAGGTCCCACAGGACTTAGAGCTTTCATATCTGGCATATAAACTAACATAAAAATACCGTTGAGGCTAATTTCAAGGTGATATTATCATTTCTGTGAATAGCCTTTCCAATCCATTAACAATTTGCTTGCATTATTACATTTTAAAAATTCCATATAGATGCTAATTATTTTTCTTGCTTCAAAGCTCCCATACTTGATTTCCCCAATTCAGATGATAATGGCACTTAAAAGTTTTCCACCTGACTCTCCGGTTAGTACAGCATGACTTCTCACGGTTGTAAACATATGCTTTAGAGCTACAGTTTGCCTTACGGGACCAGTTATTCAAAACTATGCCAGTGGACAGGACCGATTCCTGTGGTCCTGAGAATACATGCTTGTTTTCTCCCAGGAGAGAGGTTTTCTTGTGGTCACATTAGGGAAATAGATAGGAACAACATAAATCACAAAGTCATGGGGAAAGTGTAGCCTTCTAGAACTGTATAATACTCTCTGTGTTAATCTTGGTGAGGAAATCTAGAGTTGCTTGCTTTCTACCTTTTTTTTCCTTGTAGAGTGCCTCATATTCTGATGGTCTCATTATTTCTTTTAATTCATGAAAACAGAGAGATACTCAGCATTAATTGCCCTAGAATCCAATTCTCTTTTTCACTGGTAGCCTCTCTCATAAGTAGTTGTTCCCAGAATCCAATTTGAGCAGTGCTTCCAAGGATAATTTTATAATACATATTTATAGGAAACTACAAATAATGGCTCATATGCCCTTCTAGACCACTTCATTACAAATGTTTTCCCTTTTTTCATATGAGGAACTCTCAATATAAAAAATTACACCTGCACACTAGAAGCACCAGTGAGATCCTAATATTTTGAACTATAGAAAATATTATTGAAAGTGTTTTGTTTAAAGACAACTCCTCTGAGCATGAGATTGAAACTTAGCATATGTATGTTCTTAGCCAACATATTGGTCAATGATAGGAAAGCACCCACGTTCCAATGCTAGGGTCCTTTTCTCTCATTACTCATAGTCATTTTAAGCGTGGACAAATGAAGTAAGTGGTGATTATTTGTCTCATGTTTCATGAAAATTCCAAGTCTTTTATGCCATTGAAATGACTCCAGAATGATGGCACCTTTCTCATTGGTTTCCTTCACAGTATGGAGACACTGCTTTGGGAGTGCTATACCCTCTTCTACCTGATTTGATTAAAAATGCTTGGCAAATACTTGAAAATAAACAAATCATGTTATATTTTAAACAATTTCTATGTATTTTAACTGTACTCATTTATTCAATAATACTTATAAGTGCCCAATTTACTACTATACTGGGTGTTTGGAATATCATACAAAAAAGTACACTCAGTCTTTCCCATCCTTCTAATACTTCATTTCAAGTAAACTTGTACTTGAATTCTTTACTCTTGAAATTAATCTGGTAAATGAATTTAAGTTAATCAAAAAAGTCTGCTTTCTTATAAACCACCAAAGCCAAGTTTTGAAAATTAATGTTTCAAATTGGCCTCTTTGACTTAGTTACATGTATTTAAGTTTCTTCCATGGTGAAAAATGCATTTCTTTTTATTCCTGAGTGATATTTAATTATCTGGATTTGCCACAATTTATTTATCTATTTACTTATCAAAGGAAATCTTAATTGATTCCAAGTTTTAACGCACTCACATGGCTTAATGTGCTGTAAACTAGAAATTATTTGATAGTCATTTAAAATTTTTAAAATAAATAACATTTCTAAAAGTAACTCAACATAATAAGACCCGATTTTTTGGAAAACATTTTGATTACATTAGAAAATAAGATGGGATATCTAAAGGTGATGTATAACATATTGCATATGGCTTAAATGTCAACTAAGCCCCATTACAAGCAGCACAGACATAGATTAAATGACAATGGGACATTAAAAAGTAAAACTTGTAATTAACTCAACATTTTAATTCACCTGTTTGTAAATGCACATATCCTCCAACAAAACTGGTGGGTGGGAAAAACAACTAATGACATTTTCAGCTTGTTCTGAAGTTATTTATTGCTACAACCAAGAAACAAAGAGACCCATCAATGCATCCAAGAAAGGTCAAACTCAAGGCTGGAAAATGAAATGAGAACCATGATCCAATTGTTATAAACCAGGAAATCTGAGGTGATGGTCAAACTATCAGAATTTAGTAGTTTAAATTGATTTGATCAGGGTACAATTACCCAGAAATTTCATAATGTACACCCAATAAATGAAGAACACAATAACAGCCATTTTGAAGCCAACCAGTTGGCTAAGATATGACAGTGTATATAGAATAAAAATAGACCAGTGATTTATCATTGAACATTCTGTGTTGACAGGTAGGTTAAATAAACAACATATCACAGATTAGAGTGTGACCATTGCACAAGAAAATTTGCTAATAAAATTTGAAATTAACGTTATCAATGTGAGGCTTCAGGAGAAATAGAATTTAACCAAATGACGAATACAGAAGACTTTGCTGGAGCAAAAGCAGAAAGCATACATTAAAATGAAGAAGGAAGCTGAACAGTAGGGGAGACAAAAGCAATTAAAAAAAAACATGAGTATTTAGTTGTACATCTTTTCTGACTAAGCAGACAATTTTAAAACACCGGCTACCATCTTAAAATACAGTATAAAGCTTGCATTTTATAGTCACATACTTAAATCCCAGGGACAATGTGAAGTTCTTGTCTAAATGCTAACAAACATTTTATATACCAGACAAGAATACTATGATATTGTCATAAATGATGTTTGTGTATGTCAAGTTTAAAAAGTTATGTGACTCACCATTAACAAAGAGGAAATAATTCAAGGTCTGTTATAAAATAAATAGTGTCAGAAGCCTGACTTTCTTCATATGTCAGACTAATTGAATTGGGTAGGTAAATTGTTTAATGTATCACTAAAATTTCATTAAATGCTTTGTGAAACTGAACAGCTTGTTGCAGCATCTCATAATAAAAAGATTGTCATTTAAATTTATCAAATTAATAAGAAAAATGTATTATAAGGATCTACAATTATTTTCTAAAATGATAATTATAAGGTCCATTAGGAAGAACAAGAAAATTAGGTGAATATAATTTTTAAATATTTACAAACTATAACATTAACTGATAGTAAAATTAATTAGAACATCAATAGAGTAAAATTGAAACTCTGACTCTTGTCCTTATTTTAATAACAAGAAGTTAACTGTTCCTCTATTTTAACTTTTATGGAAACAGGTAAATGCATGTATTTACTTCAAATGCCATGCTCTAAGAAAATTCTGTGAATATATAATGAAACTATGAATCTACACTGAGAAATGTAAAATCAAAATAGTAACCAAATGCATCAGAACTTATAGCATGCTCTTTTATGAGGTCACTAATTATTGTAATAAATCAAGAGGACTTTGCTTTTTGTTCTGGTACAAGAGGTAAAACAAATATGTAACTCTGGAGTCATAAAAGCATATATTTTTTCACTGGAATAAATAAATGGAGATAGCTGACACTTCAATAGCTATGGATTTCTAATGGGCTGAATACTTTAAAATAAATTTATATGTAACTGGGAAATTTTTACTCTAAAATTAGTTTTCACACAAGTCTGCTCCATAGGGGTAATATATGCTTATGGGTTTATCAGAATTAATAAAAACACATTATTCTCATGCATGAAGTATGGAAATGAAGATATGAACAAAGACTCTAAATTGTTTTCTTATAATGCTGAAGTGATAAATTTTTTTCTTTTTTTTTTACAACTTTCTTTTTTTTTAATTTTATTTATTTATTTATCTTTAGAGGGGAAGGAGAGAGGGAGAGAGACATCAATGTATGGTTGCCTTTCGTGCATCCCCTGCTGGGAGTTGGCCTGCAGGGAACTGGCCTGCAACCCAGGCATGTGCCCTGACTGGGAATCGAACCGCGATCCTCTGGTTCGCAGGCCTGTGCTCAATCCACTGAGCTACGCCAGCCAGGGCTCTGAAGTGATAAATTTTATGCATAGAATTTATGCTAATTAGAACACATATTTATTAAAAGCTACATATAATGCATTTATGTTTCCAATTTTTTTATACGGTGGAAGAAATAAAAATTAAGGTTTGTGACTTTTCTGTTTTATATCATTGGACTATAAAGATTATATCCTTAACCTCCCCAGGTCTATTTTGTACCTACCAGTTATGCTTCTTGTTCCCTGTACCTTTTCATCCAATCTCTTCCCACCCCCTCCTAGCTGATAACCTTCCATGTGATCTCCATTTCTGTGATTCTGTTCCTGTTCTTGTTGTTTGCTTAGTTTGAAATTGTTTTTCTTTTTGTTTTTAGATTCAGTTGTTGATAGTTTTGAGTTTGTTGTCATCTTACTCTCTATAAATAATTTACTTTTTAAAAAATAAGTCCCTTTAATATTTTGTATAACAAGGGTTTGGTGATGATGAACTCCTTTAATTTGACCTTATCTGGGAAGTGTGTGTGGGGGGGGCTACCCTCAGGGCCCTCCAGGTCACCACAGATGAGAATGAGTCTACCAAGACATGATCTGCTTGGGGAGGAAGGGTGGCCAATCTCTCAATGGAGAAGGGCCAAGAGCCTTTTCCTCGATGGGCTTTTATTGGGTTCATTTTGCACAGGAATACAGGTAAAGTTCATTAATCATTGTCAGGCAATAAGGATCAAACAATAGATAACAAAGAACTCTGAGGGCCTATTTTGAATCAGGGTCAGATACCTAAAGAGATACAAAATTTTGAGGAACAAACTCATTTTTTGATGGGCCCTTATTTAAATGAGAGAATTCTAAACACAGCAGATTTCACAGGATTCTACATATTCTTTCTTAGGCCTGATTGCTTTAAGGAGCCCACCCTTTCCAGCACAGGGCGGTACCCACCACCAACATTGTTTCAGGCTTAAGGCATTGTCTCAGGCTTAAGTCAGGCAGGGGTAATAAGGCAGCCGAGAGATTAGGGTACTTCTTGCAGACAGAATGAGGACTCAGGCTGTCATAGCTGAGGGGTGGGGGACCATCACCCCCTTTTGCTATAGCCCCCCCAAGTCCTTCCTTGGGGCCTCCACATGATCATGCCTGTCTTAGGTCATTCCCCCCTTGGGGAATCTTACCTGTCATTGGCTAACCAATCAAGCATTGGGGGCCAGTTATGGATGAAGAAAAAGGAGCAGAAGCATCACCCCTGCCAGGGAGATAAGCCTTGTCTCCTTAGTGGCTTATGGTCCAAAGGTTGCTTTCTCAGCCTTAGCCATGGGGGTGTTACAGCTTCTGAAACCAGGCAGGGTAGTTCCCAACAGGGAAGTACTTTATCTGCCCTTCTATTCTAAACAATAATTTTGTTGTATAGAGTAATCTTGAATGTAGGTCCTTGCCTTTCATGGCTTTGAATATTTCTTTCCAGTCCCTTCTTGCCTGTAAAATTTCTTTTGAGAAATCAGGTCTTATGAGAATTCTTGTATAGGCAACTCTCTTATTTTATTTTGCTACTTTTAAGATTTTCTCCTTGTCATTAATCTTGGGTAATTTAAATATCATGTGTATTGGTGTGTTCCTCCTTGGATTCAACTTCTTTGGGGCTCTCTGAGCTTCCTGTACTTCTGTCTATTTCCTTCTCCAGATTAGGGAAGTTTTCCTTCATTATTTTTTCAAATAAATTTTTAACTTCTCGCTCTTCCTCTTCTCTTTCTGGCATCCCTATGGTCAGGATGTTGGAACATTTAAAGTTGTCTCAGAGCTTCCTAAGTCTCTCCTAATTTTTTTTTTTAATTTTTATTTCTTGATACTGGTTCAGTGAAATATTTACTTCTTCTTTCTGTTCAAAATATTTGATTTGAGTCCTTGTTTCCTTCCCTTCCTTGTTAGTTTCCTGTATACTTTTAGTTATTTGACTTTGTATAGCCTTTACTTCATTCTTTATTTTGCAACTGTATTCAATCATTTCTATGATCATCCTGATTACCAGTGTTTTGAACTCTGCATCTGATAGGTTGACTATCTCCTCATCACTTAATTCTTTTAAATTTTCATAAATGCTGCTCCAATAGCTGAAGTAAAAAAAAATGTGGAAGAATTTGCTAAAGTAGAGGTAAGAACAAAAATTTAAGCAGTAGTTAGGAATTATTATCAATCAAAAATTTTTATTGGGGTTATGATAATTCCATTCTTTAGGATATTAAATCTGATGAAGTCATAAAGTAAAATAAATACCTTGGGGATTGGCTAGGATTCAAAAATAGTTACCATTTATTCAAATTAAGAAAAATGAGGGAAATAACACCTTTCACACAAGTAGGAATAGCTTGCTGCTCTGCAGTGAGAAAACCATGAATGGCAGACCTTGGGACCAAACAAGCATTCCTTGATGAAATTTAATGTCAGGGCCCTTGATACTACTCACAGACATCAGGATTTGGGCTGGGTGTCCAGCAGAAAATTGAAGAATACCTTTTTTACCAAAGAAAACTCTCTTCTATCTGGTGAGATATCACCTTCCATTAACAATAATACTTTCATTAAAAATTTGAAGAGTGATAGGAAGAATTTGAAATCAAGTAGCCCTATGAAAAACCAACTCAGGGATAAAACAGGATGAAAATATTTTGCCAGGGAGGAAAAAGGAAAAATGAATAGAGAAAAATAAGAGGAAATGCATTTCTCCATAAATTTCTTAAAATGTGTGGAGGAAATAGATCCTTATTTTTGTTCTAAATTTGAGATTGTTGATAATACAATTATTGTTGATAATACAATTATTGTTGATAATACAATTATTATTTGTGATAACAATACACACAACTTTCACTCAGCAGCAGAATTTAACCTATATTAACAATATTTTGGCGGCAAGTTTACAAAAAACTGAGTACTTTTCCTCGATTCTTCTACTTCATGAATTTGCTATTGACACCTTAATTTCACAGAGCAAACCTATTGAGTCTTATGCCGACGTGACCAGAGTAAGCATTATGCTCAAGACAATTTTCATTGGGGCAGGATGGTTTACAACTACAGAAAGGAACAACTATAATGCAGTAAGCACTTTTTCAAGCATATTTTACAACTGCACTGGTGTTCAAAATATTTTCTACTTAGCCATGTTTGTCCCTTGGGCTTTAGCTTAAAAAAGAAAAGCAGTTTTATTTAAGTATAATGTTTTCTGTCATGAGTAGTTATTGGATTGCTTTCTTTACATAATTATCACAAGAAAATTGTGGTATTTAAAATAAAGTATTCTCTCATGCCAAGACACAATTCTTTTTCCAAATAGAAGTTGTAATTCAAAGTTCTGTCTAAAACCAACTCTATTTTGCAAAGTTCCCAAAGTTAACACAGTAATGCTAAGTGATAAAAATCATTAGTGGATGATGTTTTCAGTTGCACTTTTTAGTTACTTTAGCAGATGCAATATTGGCTTCTTTTTCACAGTAGATTAGATACACAATTACTAGAAGCAAAAAATAGATTTACATTATGTAAAAATGGTCTGCATAAGATTATTTATGAGCAGAGAGCTAAAAATTCACTAATATTGAAATAGCTTCACCGTGAGGACATTTGATCCAAATGTTAAATTAGACTTTTGGCCAGATGATCGCTACTCCTCAGTCATCAAAGCAGTAAAGTGCAAGAACCAGAAGTCATGACTGTACTAAAGATAAGAAAATCAACAAGATTTTTACAGTTTCATGGGACATCATTTGACTTTATTTATTATGAATTCTTCTTTTGCCACTTTATTCATATACGGGTCCAGCAGAATTAAGGCCTGCTTTACTGTGGTTGGTAGGGTAACGATACGGGTATAAAAATTTATAGTTTGAATTTGAATATTTCACCTAAAATTTATAGTTTGAATTTAAATATTTCACCTAATATTTCACATCATATGGTGTGCTTGAGCGTGATATTGCTATGTTACAGAATTACATTCTTATGATGTTGTGGTAGTAACGGGTTGTTATCTGTGCCAGAGCCTGCCTATGCAACAAAGCATTCTGGGAAGGCAGACTAGAGAGTTTGCTCAGTTTCCTGTTCATCTGATTTCACTGTTTCTAACAGTGGTGGTTTAGATCAGCTCTATTTGGCCCAACTATTTGACAAAATGTATATTTAAGTCTTAAAATTTTACTTTGTATGTATTTGCATTACCTTGGTCTCGTGAAAAATATTTTATATTTTGGAAACTTAGGGCATTTAGAAATGTATTAAGATCTCTCCCACAACTATACATAGGTCACCAAATACAGATCTTTGAAAGCCTCAAACATGTATATATTTTAGTACATCTGCCAATATGCCTGACATTTATGTTCTAAGAATGTTAAATTACAGGCCTGACCAGTGCGGCTCAGTTGGTTAGGCATTGTTGTGCAAAGCAAAAAGTCATCCGTTTGGTTCCCAGTCAAAGCATGTGCCTGGGGTTGTGACTTTGGCCACTAATTGGGAAACAATCAAGAAGCAACTGAAACATGGGTGAAAAGAGTCTTTATGAATTGTTTTTCTGTTATCATTGTCATCAAGAAGTGGTCTGATTTCGATCAATCTTTTAATACAAGAAGGTAAAGGGAATGTCTAAAGATAAGGCTGAGGACATCTCATTATTGTGAGTTCCACAGAGAGCAATGATAGTATTTTAGGAATTAATGGAAAATAGAAATAGATCCAAAAATTAAGGTTAAGGAGGTTTGATTAGGGTTGATGTGAAGGAAAGATGACTAGTCCGTCCCCATTGTAATTTTTCTTTTTAAATTGTTCCCATACAGCATAATTAAAACCTCGAATTCAAATATCTTTGTTTCTTAGTTTTATACTGTTTGCTTAAATACAGGAGTGTGAATTGATATTAATGCTGTCCCATTTGACATATAGCTGAGCCAATGAGCAGATACAATAACAATGCTGCAAATTAGTGATTTTACAAAAATAAAAGCTGCCTTGGGCCCTGGCTGGTGTAGCTCAGTGGATTGAGCGTGGGCCTGTGAACCACACGATCACGGTTCAATTCCCAGTCAGAGCACATGCCTGGGTTGCAGGCCAGTTCCCAACAGGGGACTCATGAGAGGCAACCATACATTGATATTTCTCTCCTTCCCTTCCCCTCTAAAGATAAATAAATAAAATCTTTGAAAAAAAAAAGCTGCCTTGGTATAAACTTTTCAACTAATCATTTATGAGATTTATATTTTTCATTTATTCTTTATCTGTTTTTTCATTTAGTATATTTTAAACTTATAATTTATTCTGTCCCATGTGCCAGCAGGCAGTTGTAAATGACAGCAAAATGTGAGGGTTGGAATCTAGGATAATCTGCAGGTTTGACATAAAATCTGGGGATCTAATGGTCATGGTATAGCTACTTGCAGTTAGGTATGAAGGTATGAATTAGAAACAAATCTACTAATAATTCACTCCATGAGGGTAAAATGGCTCAGTCAAATATCCCCAGAAGGTCATTTTTATGGTAAAACATCAGGGAGATCATGTAGAAAGTATGAAGATAGTTGCAGTTAAAACAAGGAACATGAATCAAGATTAAAATTTATGAAAGATAACAACCTCTATAACGTATCACTGATGAGCACTATCCTGTGAGCATTATCTCACTGTATCCAAACTGTTCTGTAAATACAGTATATTTTCAATATATTGGCTCATTTTTTCCAGATGTCTGTTCATACAAGAATTTCCTCTACCTTCTAGATTTTTTGTTTCCTATCATATAGAACATGTTTTTTTTATTTTTTATTTTTTATTTTTAATATATTTTATTGATTATACCATTACGGTTGTTCTATTCCCCCCCTTCAATCCCTTCCACCCACACCCTCCCTCCCCCACCATTCTCCCCCCCTTAGTTTATAACCACGTGTCTCAAGTTCTTTGGATTCTATATTTCCCCCACTATTCTCGCCCTCCCCCCATCTATTTTCTACCTACCATCTATGCTATTTTCTGTGCCTTCTCCCCCCTTCTCCCCCTCCCACCCCCCTGTTTCTAACCCTCCATGTGTTCTTCATTTCTATGGTTCCACTCCTGATCTAGCTGTCCTCTTGGTTTGCTTTTGTTTTAGGTGTGGTTGTTAATAGCTGTGTGTTTGCTGTCCTTTCACTGTTCATATTTTTCATCTTCTTTTTCTTATATAAGTCCCTTTAGCATTTCATATAATAAGGGCTTGGTAATGATGAACTCCTTGAACTTGACCTTATCTGAGAAGCACTTTATCTGTCCTTCCATTCTAAATGAAAGCTTTGCTGGATAAAGCAATCTTGGCTGTAGGTCTTTGGATTTCATGACTTGGAATACTTCTTTCCAGCCCCTTCTTGCCTGTAAGGTCTCTTTTGAGAAATCCGCTGACAGTCTGATGGGTACTCCTTTGTAGGTGACTGTCCCCTTATCCCTTGATGCTTCTAGGATTCTCTCCTTCATTTTGGTCTTGGCTAATGTAATTATGATGTGCCTTGGTGTGTTCCTTCTTGGGTCCAACTTCTTTGGCACTCTCTGAGCTTCCTGGATTTCCTGGAAGTCTATTTCCTTTGCCAGACTGGGGAAGTTCTCCTTTATTATTTGTTCAAATACATTTTCCACTCGTGGCTGTTTCTTTCCCCCTTCTGGTACCCCTATAATTCGGATGTTGGAACGTTTAAAGATGTCCTGGAGGTTCCTAAGCCTCTCCTCATTTTTTTGAATTCTCATTTCTTCATTCCTTTCTGGTGGGATGTTTTGTTCTTCCTTCTGGTCCATTCCATTGATTTGTGTCCCCGTTTCCTTTCCATCACTATTGGTTTCCTGTGCATCTCCCTTCATTTCAATTAGTTTAGCCTTCATATGTTCCTCTAATTTGTGACTTTGTTCCTCTAATTTGTGACTATAATCTACCAGTTCTGTGAGCATCCTGATAAATAGTGTCCTGAATTGTGCTTCTGAGAGGCTGGCAATTTCTCGGTCGCTTAGAGTTATTGGCTCTGGGACTTTGAGTTCTTCTTGCGCCATCTTTCGGGTTGTTCGTGCCTGTTCCATAGCAGAATCAGAGCCCTAAAGTGTTCACTAGAACAGGGCAACTAAGTCGCTGGGTTGCGACGTTGTATGTGGGGGCGGGGTCAAAGAGGGACTCCGGCGTCCTGTCCGCTGCCCGCCACGGCCTTCACCGGTGCCGCAGTTGCTGCTGTCACCGGGCCCATGCGTTTTGTCCCACTGCACGCGAGTGTGCCACCGCCGTCAGCCCTCGCCCCCTGGGGCCTGCGTGGTCTGTCTCACTGTGTGCGAATATGCGCCCGCGGTCTGCCCCGCACCCCAACTGGTTCTCGTCTGCCTGCGTGCGTGAGTCCGGGGCCCTGTCCTGCCCGACCCTGCTCGCTGCTGGCTCCGCCCCTCTTACCGTCCAGGTTGAAAGGTTAGATGTAGTCGGACTTCCGTATAATTCAATTTTCTGTCCTTTAGTTGTGTCTTTGTTTCTCCAAACCTTTGTTTTATTCAAACTTGGTTGTGGGAGAAGGCACAGTGTTTCCACCTATGCCTCCATCTTGGCGGAAGTCCCAGAACATGTTTTTATTTTTATATTAATATTTTATGTATTTATTTTTAGAGAGAGGGGAGTGAAGGAAGAAAGAGGGAGATAAACATCAATGTGAGAGAGAAACCAATTTACTGCCTTCTGTACACACCCCGAGCGTACTGGCCCTCAGCCTAGGCATGCACCTCGATGGGGAATTCAGCCAGTGGCTCTGCACTTTTTGAGATGATGCTAAACCAGTTGAGCCACATCAGTCTGTGATCACATGGAAAACTTTTAAATGGCCAATTAATTATTATATCAATTAAAATGGCAGCTAGATTTTTAAAAAAATTGAAACTAGAGATGTCTATACTAATAAATGTTTAAAACAGACAACCCATCCTGGGGGGAAAATAAGGTAGAATTTATTCTCTTATACTTAAAATTACATTATAATCATAAAATAGTAAAATAGTTATGTCTACTCGCATATAGATCCAAAGCAGAACAAATATCCTGAAATAAATTTCAATATATATTAGAAATAATGTTAAAAATGACATTTGGATGAGATGAAGGCATGATTGGTTATTTGGAGGTAAGAAAAAGTTGATTTTTAGTTCAGTCTTACACCAAAATGTATTTTAGTGGATTCAAAATTTAAAATAACTATGTAACTTTAAACATATATATAATATATTGGCAAATAATCTCTAATATTAAAGAAGGGAATTCTTTATAAGCATAACAAGGAAAAGGTAATACTTTTACTGCATAAAATGAAAGTTTTTATGGTAAATATGTACCAAAATAAAAATAATCGATTCAAAGGAAACTAAAATTTATTTGTACCTTACATGACAAAGTATAAATATGTTTAACATTACAAATTTTATCTGTAAGATAAATTTGGACAATGACATAGAGTAATAGCACGGTATCTCTAAGCAAATCGGCATCCCTGCTAACTATTGTGACAGGTTGCTGTGAATGAGAACAAGCAGCCTAATCCCAATCCCCCATCACAGCACATTACTTAGAAGCTGTTTATAGGCTAGACTTCAGATCATTCCTTCAACTGGATATCCCTAGGTAGTGAATAACCATAGTGGTCCTGAAAAAGACGCTCATCCCTTTCCATAATCAAACAATATACAGGAAAGCAATGCAATATTATTCGATATATATTGGCAAGAACAAGAGACATGGTAACAGTAAGTTTTGTGAGGTTGTAGGGAAATAAATATTATTACCTGTATAGATAGTAGAATTAATGGGTGCAAGTGAAGGAAATGTTGGCAATTATCAAAACCTAAGAAAAACATATTCTTTGACTGAACCATTCTGTCTCATACACTACCTGTAAATAATGTCTAATATGTATGCAAATACCTATGGGACTATGACATTTATTATAGAGTTGTTATTCAAAGCAAAAAATTGAATTAAACTACGTATCAGTAGAGGACCAGATAAAAATATTATTTTGCATGTGTTTACAAGAGTTCTATTGAGAGTAAATATAGCTATAAATATAGATATGTTGATATAGATAGAAATATAGACATGTTTTTAGAAGAGCTCTATTGATATAAATATATCTAATTAAATATATTTATTAATTTATGTTTAATTAAATAGTACTACTATTTTAAAACATTTTAGCAGTCCATTTTGTATTTCAATGTGTTAAATAAATAAATAAAAATAAAAATACACTATTGGTATAATGCAACATTATCACAGACTTAAATATTCCTACTTTAGAAAGAAACTCTTAATAGAAGATGAGTATAGAAGGAAGTAATTTAAAAACCTGTCTTAGGGAGAATATGCTTTACAGTGTTAATTTTGATTTTGGTAACAATGTTAATTTTATATTCTACTTAAAGAATTATGACATATTGCATTATATTTCTCTTTAGCATCTTCAATTTTTATGTACAAGTTCCTTCAGAATAAGATTAATCTGATTAGTATTAAAACATATACAAATTGTAAAACACTTTCCTATGAGTATTAGAGCTAATTTTAAAATTTAATTAATTAATTTTTTAAATTACAGTTGACGTACTATGATATATTAGTTTCAGGTGTACACTCAAGTGAGTATACATTATATAACTTGCTAAATGATCATCCTGAGAAATCTATTACCCAGCTGACATTGTGCATAGTTATTAGAATACTATTAATTATGTTCCCTATGCTATACTTGTATCCCTATGACTGTTCTATAACAACCAACTGCACTTCTAACCTCTTAAGTTTTTCACCCATCCTCCTACCGCACTTCCGTCTGGCAGACATCAAAATGTTTTCTGTGTCTATGAGTCTGTTTCTGTTCTGCTTCCTTGCTTTTCTTTAGATTCATTTGTTAATGGATATGTACTTACTACCATTTTATTATTTATATTTATGATATTTTCCTTCTTCTTTTTAAATAATACCCTTTGAAATTTCATGTACTTCCTGGTTTGTTAGTGATGAACTCCTTTTAACTTTTTCTTGCCTGAGAAACTTTTTAATTGTGTTTTAATTCTACATGATATGGAGGATATAATAATTTTAGTCATTTAAACAGATGAGAACATCTTTTTATTACTTTTTCTTGCACATATATTCTGGAGGGCAGGTCTCTTGTGGTACAGGCTTCTCTCACTAAGTGAGTGTTCTAGGAACCCATCTGTACCAGTGTCCCAGCTGGAGGAGTTGTGAGAGGCTGTGTTTGGCTTCAGTGATTTTTTGAAGACTCTTTCAGTGCATTCATCCATTTCATGATGAGTAATTTATAAGCTCACCTTCCTATACCATGCTGAGTATTCAATAGTTTTTTATCAAAAATGGCTTGACCCCATGCCCCTCATCCCTATTCACCCAATCTTGCCCCAAGTGACTTTCTTTTTTGTTTCCATAGATGAAAAAATCCTCTAAGGGAAACATTTTGCCAGTGTGGAAGAGGTGAAACAAAAAATGGCAGAAGAAATAAAGAGCATCAAAATCAATGAAGGCATCAAATTACTTCTCAACAGTTCAAAAACTGTTTGAGAAGTGAAAAAAATCTTCATATGTATATTGCATCAAATTGAGGGTACTTTGAAGGTGACTCAAGTTTAAACATATCAAAATATATAAACTTTTTAAATAAATAATTCCAGTTTTGGGGGGTCTCCCTCATTATATATATTCTATACATATATAGTCTGACTTGGAAATTAAAAGGAGGTAAAAATAGTGTCTTTTTATATGTAGAGGAGATCAGTTTTTGATTTTTAAAAATTTACTGTTTACTAAAAACTCATAGTCTCAGTCACAAGTATAGGGGTGAATATATTAATTTTTTTATTGTTGTTCAAGTACAATTGTCTCCATTATCCTCCCACTATGCCAACACTCCCCACTCATCCCTGCCTCCCACCCTTGAACCCACCCTCTTTGGCTATTAAAATTTACCAGCCTTTTTAGGAGTTTGAAGTGTTTCAACCATGAACATCCTAAATACTAAACCATTATCAACTTATAATTTATGACTATAAAGTTTATCTTTATAAAGTCAATAGTCAGAACTAACCAATCCAGACATTTTACGTAGGTAGTTGACTACAGAGAGATTGGCATCACACAGTCAAAGAATCACTGGTGTAGAAGTCAAAATCACCTAAATATCCCAGAGACATTTGTTTTTTGGTGTGTGAGTTGCCTTTATGCTAATGTTTTCAACAATAGAAAGTATAGGAGGTTTATTATTTCCCAGCTGTACCCAACTACAAAGTGCATGTGCAGGATTTCTGGGTAATGATGTGATAAATCAGTCATTTTGAAACTGACAGAATGTCATTGACATTTCTTTTATTTAATAGTGGGAATAAGAGGGTTTTAAAATTGATTCACAAGTAATGACTAAAAATAATTGAGTTAATATTGAATTTTGCATAGAATGGTAACCTGTAAATCAATAAAACAACTAATCAAAATTATAAAATATTTCTGAATTAATTTTTCAGATATTTTAAAAATAATTCAAAATTTAAGTTATGTAACATGACATTACCACAGTATTTCACATAACATATAGAACATATACTCTTTTTTAAGTGTTCTAAGCATACTTTAACTATGTGATATTCTTTAAATGTAATTGTGCAAAGCTATTGCTTTTTCTTTTTATCTCAAAAGTATATCAACAATATTCTATTTACTTTTTATAAAATGTATTTTTATGGAGTTCAGTACCATAGAATCTCTAATTCAATGCTAAGACTTTTCATCTGATCTAATATTACATATAAAATTAAAATATGTAATAGATAGGAACAAAACCAAGGAAAAAGAGCTGTTTGTTATCAATTTTCAAATATATTATGTTTTGATTATTTTAATATTATACCATTTATTCCTAACTTGGAAAGTATTTGCTTTGGCCTCAATGGTATACAGGGTGATTGTTAGTTCCTAGATAATTCCACAAAAACAAATTTAGTTCATGTTGTAGCTTAATAGAAGTTTTATCATCACCAAATACTATCAGTACCAAGCTTTCATTTATTTTATCCCTATGGAAAATATATATGGACCGATGTGGTTCACACTAGTTTTCATATTTAGGATATGAAATATCCTAAATATATAGGATATTCATATTTAGGATATGAATCTATTTTTCTTTGCCTTTGTCTGCAAAGAAAAATAGATTCACCTTAGAGTGAAAGCTGCATTCCTTTGTTGTGAATGTGGAAAATAACACAAAAACTGGTCTGTGAGACATCAAGTATGTAAAACATTTCTAAAATTATTTTCAATTACCTTCCCTCGACAAATAAGAAAAAAGTGCGTAACTCCTGGTTTATTGATGTTATACCCTCTGCTAAGGTGACAAAATTAAGAACTTTATATTGAACAGTAGCTGCTAACTCACAAATGTTACTTCCTAAGGCAATTACATTTTACTTCACTGAGCAAGATAAGGTCACTAATCCAGTGGGAAGTAGACCCACACATGTAATAAGGAGTTCATATGGAATTGTTTAAACAAGCATCCTACCCCCAAAACAAAAAACAAACAAACAAAAAAAAAACCCCTGCATCCGATGATTCCTACTTCTAATGAAAAGAACACTGCTGAACCTTTATAAGTAGCTTTAAACATCTTCTTGTGCTATAGTGGTGTTCATCACATTGACCAGATAATATAATACGTGAGACTTGAGTCTGGCTTCCCAGAAGAACAAGTAGTTGACAACAAGTAGTTGACCAAAGGTTTTGATACATTTTTACAACTGCATTCAACACCAGATGCATCATTTCTGTAGAAAAAAAAATGTGTAAGCTACCATGACTGTATTATGTCCTGAATACGGAGTTTTAGAGTTACTAACTCTGTATTCACTATGGCACTTCTAGGTTCTGATAATAACAGCTCTTTCAACCTGTTTGAATGTTAAGGAATTGTCTTTATCCATCTTCATCTAAGGTAGCTCTCAAGTTGTTTTTAACCAAAGAGTCAACTAGAGGCGGGCAGACAGAAATTTTGATCCTGATCACAGTAAAAGGCAATAGGAGGCCACAGAAATAGCAGGAGGTGGAGAAATAACTATCCCTAGAAGATGTGAGGGTTTGAAAACAGGAGAGAACCCAGGGCATTAGGGTTCTGATAAACATGATGCAAAGATTGCAGGTTCACCATTTGACATAGCAGGTGCAGGTGAGGTCAACTGCCCAAGCTGATGCTTAATAGTAAGCTCCAGAGACTCCCCCTTTATAACATGTCCACTTACCTGACTGCTGAGTTCTCACATTATAGTTTTGCAGATGGTATCTGCCCACCCCACACTAGAAGTCAAAATCACCAAAATATCCCAGAGACATTTGTTTTTTGGTGTGTGAGTTGCCTTTATGCTAACGTTTTCAACAATAGAAAGTATAGGAGGCTTATTATTTTCCAGCTGTACCCAACTACAAAGTGCACGTGCAGGATTTAAAGTACTGCAGACCCAGGCATGTGCTTTACTAGACACTGTACTGTGATCATGATAAATGCTGATCATAATTACCTGGCCTAAGCCATGGGATACTGCAAGTTGGGTGAGGGGAGGGGTTATGTGTACTCTACTAGATGTCTTTCTTTAGTTCTCCCAATAAACCCCATATAGCTTCACTAATAGTGTGAGCCTTCAGCCCTTTGCATGGTGGTATTCAGTTCTTATAACACTCATTCTGTGTTGACTAGATGCCTTCAGGATCGCTTGAACTGTGTACTCGGATACCTAAATGTTACCTTCCAAATAGTTCTTTACTCTTGAATATAAATTTTGTTTTCCTTCCATCAGATTTCAGAATCCCCTTTTATTTAGCTAACCCAGATTATCTTCTAGGGTGGCAGGCTGTATTTATTCTTTTGTAGTTGTTGTTGTATATTAAGTCAACTTTATTTAAAATTATGGTGTTTGATGTTTGCTGTATTAAAATGACAAACAATATTTAATCTATCCAAGCTAGCATTATTTGGTTATTACTTCCAGTTCAAATAATAGGCTTCAGAAAGGGACTGTGAAGCCTAAAATGGACTAAAATGGAGCCTTTCTCCAAGACAGTGTCCTCAGGGCCCTCCCACAAAAGCCACTCAGAGACGAGTGCTTGTTCTCCTGTTTCTGCTGGGGGTCCATGCTTCCTAAATGAGCTCCAGGGAGAAATTACGTTGTGATCTCACTATAAGCAGAACCTGTTCAAGCAAACAGACAAGTGAGCAAAATATAAATGGAGACATCAAAATAAAGAACAAACTGACTGTAACCAGAGAAGGGGGAGAGAAATAATGGGAAAAATAGGGGAAGGGTCATCAAGGAACCTGTTTAAAGGACCCACGGACAAAATCAAAGGGGGTAGGATCGAGGGTAGGAGGCAGGGATGGGTGGTGAGAAGGAGTGGAGGGGTGGAAATGAAGAAAACTGTACTTGAAAAACGATCAATAAAGTAACATAAAATAAAGAGTATATTAGAACAAAAATAATATGAATGACCACGTAGAATATTCACTTAATATCCTAGTTAGGACTTTAAAATATTTTCCTTAAAAATATTTTGAAAAGTACTTGTTATATAACAAAGTATCTTGTTCCTCTAACAAAAATCATTACTTCCTATAATCGTGTATATGTGTCAAAGACTGTTATACATAAGGACTATTCATTATGAGCGTCATCAACCACCCTAGGCCTCCTTACTCACATACCTTGAAAAGACCCCAAAGAATTTATTGAAATATTAAACCATCATTGTCATCCTCTTCCCCTGACCACTGTGTTTCATTTTGGACCCTTTGTGGATCAAGCCAAAGGGGTAAGTAATTTAGATGCTCTCACTGGACCAAGGGGGAAGGGTTTTTCAGGAACATGTATAAAGGACACCTGGACAAAGCCAAACAGGGGTAAGATCAAGGGTGGGAAGTGGGAATGGTGTGGGTGGAAGAAGCTGTGGAGGGGAAATAGAGACAACTGTACTTGAACAACAATAAAATGTTTTTTAAAAATACAAAATATAAATGCTCTGATTGGTTCTATAATACAAATATATGTGTCATTAACATGTCTTTTTAACAACTGGTCAAGATATAAGAGAAGATAATCAGCTTTGGTTCCTTTGTTGGGTGGTCCTGGAAAGCTGTTATGAATACTGCCAATGAAGTGCTATATTGTGGCAGTTCTGTTAGAGGAAGAAACTATTTGGAATCTTCAGCCAAGTCTAGTACAGTTACTTTTATTCTTTGCTTTTGTTTTAATGAACCACAATTCCACACCATGCAAGCTATTTTTGAATGAGACATGCATTAAGCAGTATCAAGGGTGCAGAGCAATAACAGATTTGAAAACTTTTCAATTTCTAAAGCGTATCTGCTCGATATGTTTCAGATGTAAATACACCAAGTGGACTTTTACTCACATTTTAATTGTCAGAATTGGCCATTTTAAGAGAGGAACCATTTTTTGATTAAATGAATTTTCAGACACTAGAATAAATTGCACTGAAGCATGAAACCTTTTCAAATCTATTTTTTAATTGTCAACATAGCACACTGCATTATTTCAGACCTTAAACATAATTAAATGTCAGAAAATGTCATGTGAGTTTGGCTTCAGTAATGATTTGTTAATTATTCTACCAAGGAACTTTAAGAAACCTTTAAATATTGTAGTCTTTGACTCAAGATACTCAAACTTCGCTAAGTATAAAACCAAATGAGCTTCTGCTCTTCCTGTAGGGCCCTTATTTTCTGGTTCTTTCAACACCGGACAACAGCTTCAGCATGACCAGACGTTCAAATACAGCATGTATATTAGTTTACCCTGTCCCTTCTGAGCAAGTTTTAAGCCATACCAGATAGAAAACTACAAAAGAAGTTAATCAACTAAAGTGAAAATCACATACATGTGATTTGTTAATGCAGGATTATAAGAATCTAGGTTCTGAGTATTAATACTTTATTATTTTGATAACACTCAAACTATCTTTAAGTGTTGCAAGAGTAAGTGATCATTTCTTTACACAATTTTAGTGTAGCAGGGCAAGCTACCTAGCCCCCTCAACACTTTGATACTTGAATTACTATAGTAAGAACAAAGTCTTATATTCTGAAGCGATAGGTTAGATTCAAAATTCAAATACTTCTAAGAAAAAGAACCCTTTGGTTTAAATTCACACCAGCATACCAGTGACTGACACGAGAACCTTTCCAGGCAGATTTTGATGAGTTTTTGAATTACTTGTCGAGATAGTGTCAAAGGGAAAGGTTCAGAAGATGAAATTTTGCCTGGAAATAACAGTATAGATTTCAGGCACAAAGTTGCTTATGAGAAAACAAAAGTCACTTAACAATAAGCAGTTTTAGAAGATTAAGTTTTCCCCTTGCTCTCTTCACTACTGCTTTCTTGATTTGGGTCATTCTCATCTCATCACTGTGGTAAAACCCAGCCCGATCAGCATTAGAATCTCCTGGTTTAAGAGTGTCCCCCTAACTATAGAAGCTATAGAATGGGCACAGAATCCAAGGAGCTGTGACTCTCAGGCTGGGTTTGGGGTGAGGAGAAGGGAGGGGGGTGAATGTTTCCAACTGTGTTCCTTCTCTGAGCACTCTCCCTCAGCTATACAGTTATCGGCCACTTCCTATATTTACTATTTCTTCGTATCTCTGAATTTTTATTTTCCTCTGTTAGCCATTTTAGTAGTTAATAATTCTTTATATTTCTCCTGTTCAAATTAAACACTGCAGTGTCTGCCTCTTGACTAGACTGATGGATGCACTCCTCTTTATGTCTGGTAACTTCTTCTGCCTTCTATGCTCATATTGTACAAGATGCAATTGGACATCTCTCCCTGACCTAAATCCCCTCTGTGTCTGTGTCTGGGCCTCAAGCAAAGTCAGTTACTCTTTGTTAACTCTGTTCACACATGTCTACTAATTACAAAGTGTACTAAACTGACATTCACACATCTCCTCCCCCTGCATGTGGACATGCCAAACATTATCACCATGTCTTCCTTATCATCATTTCTCTGAAGTTTAAGCTAATAGGCATTAAATATTGCTGCATGAAGAAAAAACTGAAAAGAAAATACACTAAAGAACAGTAAGTCCCTTACGTGAGACATTTTGATCAAAAAAGGAATTCAGAGCCGGCATTACATGCTTTAGAATTTAATATTCTAATATTCATAACAAATTCATACTAGAATTCATAGAATTCTAATATTCATAGAATTCATAATATTTTAATAATAATTTATAACACGTTGCATTATATCCTCTATTTTAAAAAGTAATTGAGAACCATACTTGACAAAGTCCTTATTTAAGAAGTTCTTATTCTACATTTAGCCAAATTCTACATTTTTAATGGAAATGAGTAGACTGTAAAATAGTAGAATTTGTCATTTTCATCCTCTTTCAGCACAGGGAATGATTAGTTATTCAATATATGTGAATATTAATTGTTGTATTTCCAGACTTCAAATATATTGCCAAATGTGTTCTTTCCTCCCCAGATCTATCCAGCAAATGTAAATCAGTCTGTTAATCTTTGAACATCTTTGGATCATCAGCTATTAACATATGAAAGCCATACCAGCCAAATAGAATGCAGTGGAAACCAGAAAGATCCAGTTATTTTAATTAAATTGGTTCATTGAAGTTTTTTCTTATTTTTTCCATTTTATTTTTATTGTATTTTCCCACTACCTTTAACCTTCTTATACACTCCTTCCCCTACAATTACTGAACTGTTGTCCATATCCACATCCATTTTGCTTGATTCCTCCAGCCTCTAACTTCCCCTGGCCACAAATAGCTGTCATCCTGCTCTCTGTCTGAGTCTGTCTCTATTTTGCTTGCTGGTTTAGTTTTTTTCATTAGATTCCACATATGAGTGAAATTATATGTTTTTGGCTTTCTTTGACTGATTTATTTCACTTATCATATTGTTCTCCAGGATCATCCATACTGTCACAGGGGGTACAATTTTCTTCTTTTTATGGCTGGGTAGTATTCCATCAGGTTAATGTCCTGTAGTTGTTATATCCACTTGTCTACTGTTGTACACTTGAGTAGCTTGTATTTTAGGACTGCTTTCTCTGTGCCCCACAGATTTTGGATTGTTGTGCTCTCATTTTCATTTGTTTCAAGGTAACTTCTAATTTCTTCCTGGATCTCATTGTTGACCCATTCATTGTTTAATAATATGTTATTTAGCTTTCATATCTTTGCGTATTTTTCAGTGTTCTTCTTGTGATTGATTTCTAGTTTCATAGCATTGTGGTCAGAGAAAGTGTTTAATATGATTTCAATGTCATTAAATTTATTGAGACTTATTTTATGTTCTAACATGTGGTATATCCTAGAACACATTCCATGTGTCCTTGAAATGTATTTATATTCTGCTGCTTTGGGGTGAAATGCCCTGAAGATATCAATTAAATCCATTTGATCTAGTGTGCTGTTTAAGGGTGCAGTCTCCTTGTTGATTTTTTTTTTGCCTGAAAAATCTAACCATTGAAGTCAGTTGGGTGTTAAAATCCTCTACTATGACTGCATTTCTGTTGATTTCCCCCTTTATTTCCATAAATATTTGCTTTACATATTTAGATGCTCCTATGTAGGGTGCATAAGTATTTACTAGGGTTATATCCTTTTGTTGAATTTTTCTTTTTATCATTATGTAGTTTCCTTCTTTGTCTCTTATTATAAGTCCTTTGGACTTAATGTTTACTTTGTCATATATAAATATTGCTACCCCAACTCTTTTTTTCTTTCTACTTGCATGAAATATCTTTTCCACTCCCTCCCCTTACTGTGGTCTGCATGTATCCTTCACTCTGAGGTGAGTCTCTTGGAGACAGTATATGTATGGGTCTTATTTTCCTTTCAGCTACCCTATGTGTTTTGGCTGTAGCATTTAAGCCATTTACATTTAAGGTGATTATTAATAGATATGTGCTTATTGCCACTTTATTTTTAAACCATTCCCGACTGTTGTTGTTGCTGGTGGTGGTCTTCTTCTCCTCCTCCTCCTCCTTCTCCTTCTTCTTCTACCTCTTCTTCCTCTTCCTCTTCTTCCATGACATTTGTTGCAGTACTGGTTTAGTATTAACCAATTCCTTTAGCTTTTTCTTGTCTGGGAAACTATTTCTCCTTCAATTTCAGATGATAACCTTGCTGGGTAAAGTAGCTTTGGTTGTAAGTCCTCACTTTCCATCACCTTGAATATTTCACACCACTCCCTCTGGTCGAAAATGTTCCTGTTGAGAAATAAGATGACCGTCTAATTGGAGTTCCCTTGTGAGTAACTACCAGCGTTTCTCATGGGGTTCCCTGTCTTTAAGTCTTGCCATTTTATTTATGATATTCTTGGTGTAGGCCTCTTTGGGTCAGTCTTGTTTGGGACTCTCTGCACTTCCTGGATGTGTGTATCTTTTTCTTCCACCAGACTAGTGAATTTTTAGTCATTATTTCTTCAAATACTTCTAGAACCCTTGCTCAGTCTCTTCTCCTTCTGGTATTACCCTGATGTGCATGCTGTTATGCCACTTGTTGATCCCAAGTTTTCTTAAGCTCTCTTCTTTCTTTTTAATTCTTTTTATCTTTCTGGTGCTCTGCTTTTTTTTTTTTTCCTAGCTTGTCTCCAACTGATTGAATCCTCTGCTTCATCTAACATACTGCTTATTCCTTCCAGTGTATTACTTATTTCAGATATTGCATTCTTTATTTCTGACTCGTCCTTTTTTATTTTTTCGTTCTGCTCCATATATGTATAATCATTACTCTAAAGTCTATTTTAGATACATTGTTTGTGTCCCTTTTATTTTGTTGTTCTTCTGGAGGGTTCTCTTGTTCTTTCATTTGGGGCCTGTTTCTTTATCTTCCCAATTTGGTTGGCTTTTTGTGTTTGTTTCTATGTATTATGCAGATCTACAGAAACTTTGGTGTAGACCTATGTCAGATGCTGCCTGTGACTGGCCCTGGGTAAACTGTTTGGAACTATCAGTAATCCACAGCTTGTGGCTCCCTCTGCAGGGCCTGTTTATTTGCAGAAAGAGCCAGACTGTACTCCAAGGCCTGCTTTTTCCAGCACCATTCCCAGGGGTGATTCAACTAAAGTCTCTAAGCCCCCCGGAGATCTGCCTTAGCTGTTAAACTTAATGATTGAGAGAGCCTCCAGCTATAGTCCTCAGCAGCCCATTTTAAGCTCCACTGAGTGGAACAGAGTAATTGCTGTGGGCAGGGCTATTGTTTCCCCTGACTGATGCCCCTTGGAGTTGAGTGCTGTGCCCAAGAAGATGGCTTTTGTACTATGGGGAATGACTCAGCATAGGAATCCTGGATGCTGATTCATTAGTTCTCTCCCCAGAGCCACCAGCCACAGATTCTCCTCATGTATCTCTGGTCCACTTGGCCCTCCCACTGCCAGAATTCAGGGTAAGTGGCTGCAAGTGGAATTTTGTGTATTGGCCCTTTAAGAAGCATCTGCATCTCTAGCTGTCTCTCCCTGGTAGACATCAATTCCATTGCTTTTCACAGCTGAATGTTACCTAGGTTCCAACCCCAGGACTGGTGCTGTAGGCTGGGGAGCCCAGCTGGAGGTTCAGACCACACACTTCCCAGGGAGCGACCTTTGGCTGCTCAAATATCCCTCTGGCAGTTCAGCTGCCCCCACCCCCTGCCCATAGGGACCCCATGGGTTCCTAGACAGCTTTTCTCTCCTCCCCTCTACTCCAGACCAGTCACATTGTCAAGTGGTTTCTTCTGTAAGTCCTCGGTTATAAGGCTTTTCTCCAGCTAGTGTTTAATTGGTTATTCAGGATAATTTTTCTATAATTTAGTTGTACTTCCAGTTCGATCCTGGGAGGAGGTTTGCACAGCTTCTGCTTACTTCTCTGCCATCTTGGATCAAAATTAATTGGCTAAAGTTTTATACCAATGGGGATCAGTGGAGAGAAAATTGGATCATAAGTCTCCCTCTCCATGACCTCTGTCCTGTCACCCATGATAGCTTTATATTCTTAATTTATAGAGAGACTCTGAGGTGAAGGTTAGAGAATAGAGTTGTCCACATCAGTGTCATGCCATGCGGCTATTTAGATTCTGCCCCCAAAAAAGATAGCACAGAAAAAAATGCAACATTTCTATGTGACCTTAAGAAGCCCTAGAAAGTATTATAAAAGCAAAGCAATCTGTCCTGCTGCCATAATTAGGAGGAAACTATAAATACCAGTAGAGCTACTATGTAGAGTTATAAAAGTTTGATATTATAAGGTGTGGAAGAGTGTGGAAGGTGCATGATTTATAAAATGCTTACTAAAGCTTTAGTTTAGAGAGTGAGGAAAAGGGTTTAGTGGGCTCTTTTCTCTCTAATCTGCATATAGAGGAATGGGCACAGGTAGGTTTACTGTTGCCAGGACATGAAACACAGAGTTTATTCTCATATTATTATTTATTTATTATTGTATTATTTATTTGTATTCTTTGTCTTCTTATTTTTATTATGATTTTTATCTTTACTTTTGACTTAGCGTTTAGGTAATTGCAGCTGGTAATTTAACCTACATTTGATCACTCTGTATTGATTTTTTTTTTTTTTTTGCTCAGAAATCATATTATAGAATTAAACCTCCAAGGTAAGAAATTTGACCAAAATGTCTTCAAGGCATTGTATGAGTTTCCTTACACATAATAAATCTCAACAGTAAGATCTAATAATGAAATATGGACAAAATCTTGAGAAATGACTCATAACTGTCATCATAGCTTTAGTACAAATTTCTACTCGTCCAACCCTTCACTGGATGTCATTGGTTTTAAACCCCCTGAGAGCAATGTGTCCATTTATAGAAAACCCTGACTACTTACTTCTCAAGGATTAGATTCTTTTAAAAAGGTTTCTCACTAGAAAATTTAGGAATTATACACTCATGCACTTCAGGTCACCCTGCTTTTGCTAAGTCCTAAAGGTGTGATTTCTTATTAAAACTTCATCTTTGAGGTCAATAGAACCATAACACTGTGTCTTTTACCATCTATTGGACATTTTATGGTTGCAGCTTTTCTAAATGCTGAAAATGTTGGGGAAAATACTAAAAGGTTTATTTTCATTCTTTCCTACTATGCCCATGGATGATATATTATTCTCTATCGTAACTAATTTAATTAACTGCTTAGTTTAGTACTTTTCTGGATTAGCGAAGTATTTTCATCAACTTTGTGCATCTTTGAAATACTAACAATATATATTCCAGAACATAATTTGTCATTAAGCTTTATAATAATAATGTTATTGAATTATATTTAATACTTAAGAGAATACTAGTAGATCTCAATATATTTTAATGGTATTAAAGTATCATAATTAATCAATAGTTTTAAAATATAAGACATACCCCTGCTGATGTAACTCAGTGGACTCATGTGTACCTAAGAACCAAAGTGTCGCTAGTTCAATTCCCAGTAGGGCACATGCCTGGGATGTGGGCCAGGTCCCCAGTACACAGTACAAGAGAAGCAATTGCACATTGCTACTACTCTCCCTCCCATCCTCCCTTTCTCAAAATAAAAAATAAATATTAAAAAATATATATAAGACAGCTCTAATTTTTTTCAATGTATTACATTGAAGAAAAGACATACCACAAGTGTATTGTTATTCTTGTTCTATTAACAATTCCCAAGTGGGGAAGGAGAAAATTAGGGTACTGTGATAATACACTTTTTCAAATAAATATCAATTTTATCAGTTAAGATGAGAATAACTAGCCCTGGCTGGTGTAGCTGAGTGGATTGAGTGCGGGCCTGGGAACCACACAATTGTGGTTCAATTCCCAGTCAGGGCACATGCCTGGGTTGCAGGCCAGTTCTCAGCAGGGGACTCATGAGAGGCAACCATACACTGGTATTTCTCTCCTTCTCTCCTTTCCTTCCCCTCTAAAGATAAATAAAATCTTTTAAAAAAAGATGAGAATAACTATAGCATTCCCTTGGAAAGCTGAAATAAATTTATCTCTACTTTTTTTCTTTTCCCCAGCTCACCCCAAAGAAATGACTGTGAGCATCTTGTGGTGTGTATAATATAATAATGGGCAGCTGAAGCTATCTACATTCTAATCCTTTGGATCTGTGAAGAATAAACTGTATGATAGGGACTATGAAGTTTGCAGATTAAATTAGAGTTACTAATCAGATTACCTTGAAAGAGAAAAACCATTCTGGATTTTTCAAGTGAACCCAATATAATTATAAAGGTCACTAAAGGTGGAAAAGAAATTAGAGTTGAATCCGAGGGTGATGAGACTATGGTGGAATGGTCAGAAATGCAGCTTTGCTGGGTTTTAGGATGAAGAAACTGGGCTCAGGGTGAAACAAGGAATGTGACTTACCACCAGAAGTTGGAAAAAAATAAGAAAACGGACCTTCCCTAGATCCTTCAGAAAGAAACTAGCTCTGCCAACACCTTGACTTTAGTTGAAAACCAGGTCAGACTTGTAATTTACACTATTATAAGGCAATGCATTTTACTGTTTGAAATTCACTAGTTTCTAGCAACTTGCTACAATAACAATAGAAAACTAATACATTTTTCAAGGTGAGGTTTTGTGTTTGTTGCTTCTTTCCATGATAGTAACTAATCCAGGGACTAGCATATTTCACCAGCACTCCTGTTAGTAAATTCTTGCTGTAAATTCTAAACTTATAGTTTTTTAATCAATAAATATTTATTGACACTTACTTGGTCATGCAAGGAATTCTGTTAGAGTCTGAGGTACTTCACAATATAAACTATACACAGGACCTGTTGTCATGGGGAATAAATAGGTGTGGGCTCCCACGCAAAGAGGTCTGAACACTCAGTTTCTCCTATCTGTATGTTAGAAGTTTAAAAAGTTGGAAAATTGCATAATTGGGCTTTTGGTATATTGTAGTAATTACTAGCATTTATCTAAGAGAGCTCATCTAGCTACTGCAATGGACAGTTATTGGTTTTGCCTTTTCTGAGGGCTGTTTAAACAATGAAATTTTATTACCTCACAGTCATGGAAACTAGAAGTCCAAGATGAAGTTGTACATAGGTTGGTGTCTTCTGAGGGCTGTGAAAGACCACCTGTTCATTGCCCCTCACCTAACTACTGATGGTGCTCTGTGGGTCTTGGCAACTCTTTGGTTTGGCTTGTAGAAGAATCATCTCATTCTCTGAGTTTATTTTCCAATGGCACTCTCCTTATGTGAAAGTCTCTGTGTGCAATTTTCTTCTTTTTATAGTGACTCTAGTCACACTGGTTTAATGTTTCACCTAATGATCTCAACATTAGCACAACTGCAATGATCATATTTCCAGATAAGGTCAACACATGAATTCTGTGAAGAAAAAATTCAACCACTACCACTTTCCCACAATCCCTTCCTTTTAGCAACTTCCTTCTTTATTTTTAGGAATCCATTCATGTTGCTTGAGTGTGAATGAGTCTTACCTACCTCTGCAGGGAAGGGCACACGAGTGCATGCGTGCTAATCAGCGCTGCATCCCCAGCTGCAGTGATTGTCTCAGTGACTGGAATACGGCCGAACCGAGCTAGTGAGCACCGTCTTTAGAGGTTTTGTTTGACCTATTAAGGAAGGACACTTTCATGAAGTGAACCTTGGAAAAGCTCTTGACCAATGCCTTTATCCTACCATATGAATGGGCTTTAGCTAATAATAATGCCAACATAGAGAAAATCAGAGCACTGAGAAAAGCAGCATTCCAGTGTATTTAAGCGCTTGTTTCTATCTGTACCTGAAGGTTTCTTCTGAACTCTCCATTTTATAAATAAATAAATGCCCTTTTTGTATTTAAGCAACTATGTTCTGGATTTCTGACATCTAAAACAGGAAGTGCTCTGCCTAAAATAATTTCCTGACTCACCAGGAGAGAAATCTCAGTACAATGATAATTTCAAAATATCATTTAGAGAAAATGTATTTCCCTATGATGTCTATGAAACATCAATGATATGATTAAATATACAGTATTTTAACTGCTTTTATGTAAATATTTAAAACATGTTTTATGCTCAGTCTAGTAATCCACTTGTAAATAACAATAAAATTATGTTTCTAAATAAAATACAGGACACAGTAGAGATACTTTAACATACTACTTTTTATTGAATCAGACATTTCCTCCTAAATACTATTAGGAGAGAACTAATACTACTCTATTTTCTTACTGTACCATATTTTTCTATAGTAATGTAGTTACAACCAACAATCGTATTCCTCAGAATCTGCTTTCCAGTACGGTTCTGAGTCAGTCAGCCAAAATAAATACTTACAGAAGACTTGGATAGTAAAATGAAGTAGGGCCATTCTTCCTGTAAGGTTATCACAGTCAGATATGGTGACAGACCAACAAAGGTACCTGGCAGGTCACATTGTTTCATATCTTTTCCATTGTTTTCCTTCCAGCTGGCGAATCTGTTACCCAACAGTGTGCCCATATCCATCACTGGATTCTTGGATACAGCTCAAGAGAAGCAATAGGTACACTACTACCACAGCTTCTACAGATTTTTCTATAAGAGTTCCTTTGTGAACCTACATGGGCAATACACAGTAGGTGTCTCTGATTTCTGAGTCTTATTTGTCCACTCACACCATCATTACATTATTGTTAATCCTTTCCCCGGCATCCTACACTTCCTTAACCAGCTGTTCCCATGCCTGTGTAAGGCATAAATTAGATAATAAAAATTTTATAATCATCTTACTGATAGTATCTTTGCTGTCCTAACTGAACCCCAAATGGTAAAATTAACTAAAATTACTATTCCTTCAAAAACTGTGTTAAATGCCTTTCTTCCCTTATTTATTTTTTTATTTTTACATTTTATTTTTTTTAACATTTTCAAAATATTTTATTTATTTATCTTTAGAGGGGAAGGGAAGGAGACAGGGAGAGAAATATCAATGTGTGGTTGCCTCTCGTGAGTCCCCTGCTGGGAACTGGCCTGCAACCCAGGCATGTGCCCTGACTGGGAATCGAGCCACAGTTGTTTGGTTTGCAGGCCAGCACTCAATCCACTGACCTACACCAGCAAGGACTTATTTATTCTTTAAAAAGAGGAGAAGGATGGGAGATAGAAAGGAAAAGAAATACTGATACGTGAGAGAAATGTCAGTTGCCTCTGGCACACTTTCAACCTGAGACCTGGTCCGCAACCCAGGCATGTGGTCTGAGTAGGAATCAAACCAGCAACCTTTTGGTTCACAGGCCTGTGCTCAATCTACTGAACCACACCAGCCACGATGACCCATGTTAAGTTTTGACTCACATGCTCTCATTTGTACTCAATGCTTAAGTAATTTGCTTGGTTCTTCTTCCTGGTTCTTCAAAGCACAATGCTCGATAGAGCAAGTTAGTTTTAGTTTACATAGTAACTTATTTAAATATTAATTATCTAAGGACCTTTGCAGCTTCATGGGAATTAACAATTTTTTGGTTATTCTTTCTTTTTGGATATTTAATTCTGAAAGAAAATTAAAAGCAAGTCTTTAGAAAAAAAGGTAATGATGGCATAGAACTCATTTTTTGTGTGTATTACTTCATCTCCAGTACACATAACAGTATCTTGCATGTAGTAGAAACTTCACAAATATTTGTAGACTAAATAACTAGATAAATTAGATGTTGTTAATTCATAACATTATGTACTGAGGGGAAATACACACCTTTGTAAAATACCACTCTCCCAGAAATAACACATTTTTGGCAAAGTTTCACCCCATTACTTCAAGCAAGTGATTTGAATGTGAGTTGTTGTGGTCCACATACCTGCTAAAAATTTCTTATGAAAGCCTAGATTTGTGATTCAAATTAAACTCCACTCAAGTGTCTAAAATTGATTTGTCTCACATTTGCAAAAAAATGAATGTAACCAGATCAGTATGTTCTGGATAATTCAATTATTACCAAGGAAGAAGGGCTTTGGGTGACACACACTGTGTGTTGGAGGGATTGGAGCTCCCAGAGCTGCATCCACTGCCTTGTGAAAGATGCACGTTAGAATGAATGATATCACTATGCAGGAAGATCAGAGATCAGAGATCATTTTAAGGTGACTAAAACATTGTTTCTAGGTCTCTTTAAGCCCGTCCGTATCTCTTCACTTTATACTGTTGAGATGATATACCATTCAGATGAGAAAACTTTGTATCATTGTAATAATTTTCATTTATTTTCTTAGGTTAATTCCAAAAGGATTTCTATCCCTTGCAATTAAAGTAATCTAGGCTGCATTTGTTAGAGCCGAATAAGCTGCAACAAGCAAATCTCACTATCTCAGTGCCTCGATGCAACGCCTTTCTCTCCAGGGCACTTGCTTCTCTTTCAGGTAGTGATTCAAGTTTTCAGACCATTTCAGTATTATGGCTCAGTTTCACTTGAATACATTTATCCTGGTGGCACTGTGACAGCTGAAGTAACAGTTTAGAGAACATACTTCTACAGTTCTTAAGTACTTGAATTAAAAGTGACACCCAGCACTTCTGTGCATGGTCTATTGGATTAAATTAATCATATGACCCCAAACTTATTATAAGAGAGACTCAGAAAAATAGATGAGCAAACATAGTTTGCTACACTCTCTCTTTAAAAAAGGAGAGGAACACTTTTGTCTTACTCATGTTTAGATTCAGTGAGGCACTTAACATTTACTAAATGTTCGTGCTGCTCGGATAGCTTCATTGAAATGTGTACAATAGAACACAATACTTTTTCTTTAAAAATAACAACACATTTTAAATAAAACACACTTTTTAAGAATAATTGTTTTTATCTCACCTTAAAACTTCTATTTATATATTCACACTTGTAAGTAAATCTACTCTGTAGACCAGTGATTTCCTGTGAGGAGCAGGGTAGGCAGTGTGGCACTTGTTCAGAAAATACATGCCCGTTCTGCCAGGAACATGGGGAGGCGCAGTCTGACACCCTGACTGTTGTATTCCCTGGCACTGCTTAATAAACCAGGGTAAATCGTAGCAAACGAATGACAAAGAACTTTTTTAACCAGTTATAACTTCTTTTCTATGAGAAAGTACAAGTGAAACTGTTGGCAATTAAAATAAATATGTAAATAAAGTAACTTTAGATAAAATTTAAGACATTTTATCACAAAACCCCAGATATCAATATTCTTAAGATATAAATTTGAATAAGCAAATAAATTTTATATAGTCATCACCTGAGCCATCTACATTTATTAAATTATGAAAATTTGATTGTTTACTTCAGGAAATCAAAACTACATTACCTCATTTGAGACAGAAAAGAAAAAAATATACTCCTACAATAGTCATATTCTCTGAGGATCCATTGTCCTCCTTAAATTCTTAATGAATTCAATGTATAATATTGGTCATTGAAACACTATATATATTTTTGATAAAATATTTTAATCACTTATTTCTTCATAGAATGTATTTGCATTTAGCAAAGTTTAATATTTGTCAGAAAAAATAATTCCACACTGTTGAAAATTTTTCAACTTTATTTGATAGAATTCCACTCTATGAAATAATTCTTAATATTACACAATTTTAAATCTCAATTTTACAAGTAAATTGAAAATAGTTTATTTTCAAAATCAGTTTTATACATAGCAATTTTAAGGTAAATATTTATTTTCACTACTATATATAAAATCTCATAAGAAAATCCATTACATCATGCAATTCTACTATAATCATTGAAATGTATTTACATGTATATTTTCCATATGTACAAAATATGAATAAGTTCAAGGATGAGATTTTTTAAATTTAAAGTATTGATACAATATTATCCATAACTAAGCACAAAGTGAGCACTTAATGAGAGGGATATCCTGCACAGTGACTTTTACTTCAAGATTTAAAAAAAAAAAACAGAAGGAAGAAAAATGAAGGCAAATGAAAGCTCCTGTGTTTCATCTTTTGGTGAGATGTGCTGATTAATCCACTAATACAATCCCATGGGCTGGCTAGGTTATATCTAGTATTTGGGAGGAATTAGTGACATTTTGGACTCCTGCTGCCAGCACCCTCAGGTTTGATGCTATTTACTCACTCACATTTCAGATAATCCACCCACCTTAATACACAACCTTGGATATTCTGCCATTCTGGCTCAGTGGGTTTATCCTTAATTTTTAAAGATCTTTTACATTTATTTATCTTTAGAGGGGAAGGGGAGGAGAGAAGGAGAGAAATATCAATGTATGGTTGCCTCTTGTGAGTTCCCTGCTGGGAACTGGCCTGCAACCCAGGCATGTGCCCTGACTGGGAATGAACCTCGATTATGTGGTTTGAAGGCCCGTGCTCAATCCACTGAGCTACACCAGCCAGGTGTAGCTTGATTTTTATATTTAACTTAATCTCTACCTCCATCCACCTTGATAACCTGCTATCATTGAAAACTGTCTGCTTCGATGAGATAAACTAAAGAGAGTTGAAGTGCTAGCCTTCAAATAGAGCCTAGAGACGTGGGAAAGTAAAGCTTTCAATGAGTCAGGTATTCCCTTAACTAGGAGAGATAGCAAGCTTTTTGGAACTGCCCTGAAATACAATGCGAGGTTTTCTGATCCCTAGTGCTTGGCCACAAGTAATAGTGCACAGATCATATTGTTCACATTCATCTGTTCAAAGTCTTAAAATTCCAGCTGAATGACACTACAAAGAGGGAAAAAGCAGGTGCTTTGGCTTTGTTCACAAAGTCATCACGATCTGAAAGAATGATTTTTATCCGCACCTTTATCCTAAGGAACCTTTTTGAGGGAGAAAGGAAAAGAATGTCGAGCTTCAGAGCAGAGCCATAAAGCAGAACCTGAAGCATAGTTATGGTTATAATTTGCACAGATTAGTTGCTGCTTTGCCACCATGCTCTTGATCACAACGTAAATCACACTTTAATTTTAACCTCTGCAGTTCATCAATAGATTCAATATCAAAAATTATTCAGGACGGACACCACCACTTTACTGGTAAGTTTAACAAGAATGCGGAAGCTTAATGATGTATTAGTTGCCTTGCCAACTGGGGCATAAAGATTCATGAATCTTAACCTATGTAGCTATCACAAACTCAGAGCTATAAATAATGCAAGCAGCTAATCAGGCATTGAAAAGATATATAGCATCATGGAAAATCAGTTATCTGCACTGCTCCAGCTTTTAAAAATGTATCCTATGTAAAGTGATCCAGTGACATAACTCATACAGGATCGGTGCTGACTCTCAGCCCATATTCAGTATTTATTTTTAAAGTTTTTTAGTTCCTTAGTTCTTAGTTCTTAAACACTAACAATTTTTAGACAGAATAGTTTAGCTTAAAGTTATATTATGATTTACACATAATGTTAACTGCTAAGATATACAGTGAATTGCAAAGTAAAGATTTGTAACTGTTCTTTTTTATACTAGGAAGTTAGTAAAAAAAAATTCCAACAGACAGTAACATGAAATAGCAGCTAACACAAACTTAAGAGGCTGACAATTATGTGCACTAGAGGGTAGAGAATTTTTCCCTGAACCTCTATTAGTTTCGTAGGGCTGCTGAAATAAAGTATCCCAAACTGGGTAGTTTAAACAATGGAAATTAATTGGCTCACAGTTCTTGGAAGCTAGGAATCCTAGACGGAGGAGTCAGCAGAGCGCGTTCCTTCTGAGAGCTCTGGGGAACAACCCGCCCCACTTTTCTCCTAGCTTCTGGCGGCCTTGGACGTTCCCTGGCTTCTGGAGGTGGCCTCCTTGTTTCTTTACCTTATATTTCCTCTTTAGGTGTCTGTCTCTGTGCCCAAATTCCTTTTTTTTTAAATAAGGGCATCAGTCATTTTAAATTAGGGTCCGCCTCACCGGCCTCATCTTTACTTCTGTAAACACTCTTCTCCAAATGTTTTCCCAAAAAGGAAGCCGTGGTGTGAGGGCTGGCTCTGTTAGAAGGCCTTTGCAGACCCTTAAAGTGGGGCCAGTGTCACCTGTTTCTGATAGAAAATCTTTCTAATAATAGTTTCAAATTTCATATAATTCATGTAACCAAAATGTTATTATAAATGATACTAAAAATCAGTCTAAAATTCAACATTGAAGAAAATGTAAATTTTAATAGAGCCATGGCCAAGAAAATGTTATTATATTATAACTCAATATAATATAAAATGTATTTTGAAATATCTGTAGTACCTTAACAATTTATAATTGTATTTCATCAAAAGACAAATCAAAATAAGAGATACATAATTTTCAAAACTTTCAAGTATGTTTAATATAAACAAAGCATTTTTAATTTTATTAAATTCATTATGCTGACGATGATTAGTGCAATTATATAGGAGTCGAGTACACAATTCTATAGTATATCAACTGTCTATTGTATTTTGTGTTCACAACCCCAAGTCCAGTCTTTCATCACCGTCTGGTAACCATCATACTGTTGTCTGTGTCTATGAGTTTTTGTTTATTTGTCGTGCTTATTGGTTTGTTGCTTTCAATGTTATATCCCATGTATGAGAAAAACCATATGGCTCTTAAGCTTCTCTATCTGACTGACATAGCTTAGTGCGATACACCCATATTGTCACAGATGGCAGTGTTTCTTCATTTCTGACAGCCGAGTAGTATTCCATTCTACATGTACCACGTCTTTTTTATCTAATCATTTATCAAGGGTCACATCAGTTGTTTCCATTTCTTGAGTGCCACGAATAAGGCTGCAATGAACATAGGGGTACATATATCTTTGCAAATAAATGTTTTCAAAACTTTGGGAAGATAGCCAAAAGAAGGGTGGTCAGGTGATATGGTAACTCAAAAATAAGGTAGTTTAACTTCAAAATTTTGTCACAAATTAGACAATGAATTAAAAAAATGTATTTAAAGATGTCTGTACTCATTTTGTCCTTTTTTTACTGAGCATCAAGATATTATCAATATTTGATTTTTTAACAAGCTATTTTTAAATAAATATAGCTCAAAATAGCTTATGGAAATTTTATTCTCATCTGTATGATTTTCAATCAATTATTCCATTATGAAACCTAAAATACTTCATCTTTTATAGACTTTAATGAAATGCCATTTTTGGAAACAAAGTATACAGGGAAAGAACTTGACACTTATCTATACAGAGCAGAATGAAGCTAATCAAATTAAAAGATGATAGAACACATAGTAAATAAATGAGGCCTAGTTTTGAATAACTATAATTAAATTTTGGACTTTTCCAACATATTAAAAGAATCTTGACAGGTCTACTACTTTTTGTTCATCATTTCCAACCAATGTTTAGAGATGTTGATTGTTACAACTTTGATAGTGCTAAGGCTGTCTAATGCTTCAAGTCCAAGGATGCTGCTGAACATTCTACAATGTACTTATTTGTCCCCCCCAAAAAAATAATCATCTGTCCTGAGATATCAACTGCACTGAGGTTGACAAACTTTGTTTTCATTGGATAAGTATACCCCCTATGCCAAAACTGGGTGAAATGAAGGATGGAGATTTTGAACCATCTAGTGAACATTCAAGAGTCATATAAAAAGACAACTTATTTTACAAATATTGTCCTATAAAAATATTTGTCAAAAACAAGTTTTCCAAATGGAAAGGTAAAGATGGTAGCTCTGAAAATACACTGAAATATTTTCACATTATATATATGTACATATACATATATATATAATTTGAATTGATAATCATTTCCATTTGTGCAGTATTTTATTGGAACTTCAATATATGTCAAAGTAACACAGTAGGAAAATTACCAAATCTTGAAATTACAGACTCAGAGTATAAACGCATAGTGTCACCATATCCAGAGATTTCTCTTGAAGGAAATAGTCCCCTAGAGCTAGTAGATTTTCCAATGTACCTTAGACTTTTATCAAATATAATTTTCCTCATTTTATGACCACTCATCATGGTGTCTGTTTTACTTTCCCAGTGTTAACTTTCTGAAAGGCTAAGATACAAAACAAGATTTCTGAACTATAGTTTACTAAAATTCACTGATAGTATTTCTGATGTTGTTGCTAAAGAAGTATAAATTTAAATATGTAAAGCTGATTCCACTTCCTTACTGGACATCTCATGACTATAAGAAAGCACTTTTACACTACTGAAATTCTCTCCACCATAGACTATAAAATCTTCCCCACAATATACCATTAATGTTCTTCAAAATAACTTATTCTAAGCACATTTTGTTTCATTTACATACAAGATCTGTCCGGGAAAAGTACAGGTATTGTTAATATAAAGAGAATGGATTGAGCAATATTGATGTAACCTGTCATCCAAGGAGAGTGGACAGGAATGCACATTCAAAAACAATGATAACTTCACTGTACTAGTTGTTGTGGTGGTAGATACTGGTGAGTGAACACATGTACTGTGTGGCCATCACAAAGTGACCTAGTGAGTAGAGCAATGAATCTACACCAAATTTTGCGTTAAAATTGACCATTCCTTTGTGGAGAGTATTTGGATGATTCAGAAGGCCGCAGCTATTGGCAACAGGTGATTGACAGCTTCATCAGTATGACCCACCCACTGATGCATCACATCTGCAGAGCTTTTTGGCAAAACATCAAATCACCCAGCTGACTCAGCCCCACTGTAGCCCAGAACGTTGTCTGCAATTTCTGGCTTTTCCCCAAAGTAAAATCACCTTTGAAAGGGAAGAGATTTCAGACCATCAATAAGATTCAGGAAAACATATCTGGGCAGCTGATGGCAATTGGGAGAACTGTGTGAGGTCCCACGGTGCCTACTTTGAAAGGAAATGAAGGGCCATTGTCCCATGTGCAATGGTTTTGTATCTTGTATCTTCTTCAGTAAATGTCTCTTTTTCTCATTTCATGGCCGTATATCTTCTGGACAGACCTCATTGTATATCTTCATTGATTCATTATACCTGCACTGCCCAATAGAGCAGCCACTAGTCAATGTGGGTTTTGAACGCTTGAAATGTGGGTAGCCAGAGTTGGAGCGTACCGTAAATCCATGAGATTTCTAAGACTAGGATGAGAGAAAGAATGTATCTCAGTCAATTTTTGTATTAATTACCTACTGAAATAACATTTTATATATAGTATCGTATAATTAAAAGTAATTTGCTTTATTTTGCTTTTTAAAAGTTAGCATTGGGAAATTGAAAATTACCTATGTGGCTTATAATATAATTCTCCTAAACAGTATGTACAAACTATGAACTTCTGGAAAGGAGAGCCAAATGCCTCCATCATGTTTGATTCCTCATACCTCGGAGAGGAAACACTTAATTAATTTATATGGTGATGAATTACATATGAAATAATAAAATTAAAAAGATAGAAGGTACATTAAAACTCCAATGAAACACAAGACAAGTTCAATGGGTTTACGTAAACATGGAATACTAGAGATAAGATATTAGAAGCCCTGGTTGGTGTGGCTCAGTGGCTTGACCACTGGCCTGTGAACTAAAGGGTCATTCATTGGTCCAAATCCCAGTCAAGGCACATGTCTGGGTTTTGGGCTGGGTCCCCTGTGGGGGGTATGTGAGAAGCAACTACACACTTATGTTTCTCTCAGTCTCTCTTCCTCCCCCTCTGTCTAAAAATAAATAAATGAAACCTTTAAAAAGATATTGCAATAGAGATTTTAATTATTTTTATATATAAAAATAAAACTGGTGAAACAAGGAATGTAACATGCATAAAGTGAAAAGAAAAACAATGCAGTATATTATTTACTATACTTGGAATCAACAATGTTAAGCTGCATTCCAAACAAAAATAGTGAAAACTTTTAAAATTAATTAAAATTTATCCACTGTCTTCCAAACATCCTACCATATTTACATTTTGTATTGTAAATATTGGTAGTTTCCCAGGTTTATTATTATTTAATTGGTAATATAAATATTTTATGGTCCAAATTATGGCCTCAATGAGGGTGCCTAAAGTTTCTTAGCTACTGGGGTATCTCAGAAGTGGGTTATCCATTTGCTTGAATGTGACTTCAAATAAAAAAAAAACAGAGAAAATAAGACTCCTTATTGTCTTTCTCTCCAACTCCCAGGCCTCAGGCATTTCATTTGTGGGAGTGAATCCCAGTTGCCTAAAGGTAAGGGCTATCTGTGGGCAACACAATAAATTAAACCAACTGGATAAAGTCAACATTAGCTTGTTCATTGCCTACAGAAATTGCAATTTTTACTGAAAAGGAGATTTACATTTTCACTTGGAGTCTTTTGGTCCCAAAGCATATGCATAGTTCCTGTCAAAAATCCTAGCTCTGCAAAGGGATATTACTGGAAGCAGAAGATCACAAAAAACAAAATGCTTTTAAAAGCTGTGATTCTACTGATACACCTTGAGGGAGACTTGGTAGAGCTAGCTTAAGTCATAAATGTGGACTTTTATTTTGTATCTGTGTAGAGTGGTTGGAGAGAGGAGAACAAAATAAAATTTCAGGTTGTAGTATGTACTGGATATTATCCTACACATAATTAAGTTAATTTTTAGGATGGCCCTATAATAAGTATATTGTTACTTTATTTTATAAATAATAATACTAGCTGAGACCCATGCCTTCGCTCTTATTTCTTTTGAAATTCATCCTTGCTTTCATATCTCCATTTCTTTCAATAGTGGTTTTGTCCTCTGGGTAAGGTTAATATTGTCTTCCAAACTGAAAGAATGTATTTAATAACATGTAAACTTTTTTCCTACAGGCTTGTGCTTGTTTTATTCCATTTTTTTTCAACCACAGCAAATTGAACTGCTTCCAGGATACTTTTTCAGGTGATGCTTCGCTAACCCTTGCATTTCTACTGAATGACTTTTCTGCTGTGGGTTTAGAGTCAATGCTCCCACACCCAAACTCCTTGTAATGTCGTCATGCTCCATACATGGGATTTACTCAACGCAGTTATACCTACCTGACCTACTTCTACTATTTGGCGCTTTTAACCAAGAACAACTTTTAATGATTCTATCACAGTAATTTTTGTTTTGTTTTTGGTCATAGATTAGTCAATCCCCTAGTGAGACTGAGTTAATCAAATGGAACAAATTGTGTTTAAAAACACAATCACAAACATGTATGCATAACCGTAGACCTAGACAACAGTGCGAGGATGGCCAGAGGGAGGAGGGGAGACGTGGGGTGAAGGCTGGATGGAGATGAGCAAAGGGGAAAAATGGGGACAACTAATAGTACAAACAATAACAATAAAGTTAACAATTAATACGTTGTAAATGTATATGGAATACACATTAAAATAAGTGAAATACATGCCAAACCAAAGAACTGGGTCATGAAGTGATACTGGAAAAACGGAGGTAATCATTGGTTCAGTGCCGTAATAGCATCAGCCAACATCATCAAAACATGAAGCTGGCAGGCGTTTATTTAAAACTGTCACCAGATGAGAAAATGATATTCTAAAAGCCTGACTTTTTAGGTTTAATTGCAGTAAACACATATTTTTAACTAAAACATTATTTTCTTATGGTTTCTTAATTTTGCTGATCTCTATTAATCTTTTGTTTCATTAATATGATGTTGAGAAAGTTTTCTAACATCTATGAGTATACATTTTATTACTTCTACAATTGGAATAATAATTACTTATAGAATCATTTGATCATTAATATAAGAGTGAACATGTAGGACCATAGTACTCTGTCAGTAGTTGTCCTATTTCCCCATAAATATCAGTTGTCCTGCTTTCTATATCCCACAATTCATATTTGCTAATTACATTCGTTCTTCAACTTACTCATAGGAGCAGGTGTATCTGTACATATGGTTATTTCTTCATTCCATCAACAACTATTCTAATATGCATATATGTTAGCAAAGGAGCATTTCTCAGCTATCTGCTATACCCAGCATGAAGCATTATACCCTCATCTTCAATTATATTAAGTTAAAACACTCAGCCTATTTATATAAAGGATACAGGATTCACCATAGATGCAGCTTAAATATTGATAATATTTTTAAAAACCTCTGTTAGGGTTATTATAGTACAGCCATAGCATTTGAAAGTGTGGTTTTGATTTCAGAAAGAAAACCTAGATCCAAATTCTGTGTAAACAATCTGGTAGCTGTATAATAATGAAAAATTTCTTTGCATCTTTAAGTCTTATTCTCTGAACTATAACATGAATCTAAGTATATTAATAACAACAATAATAATTTAAGAACTGCTTATTTTACATGTGCCAAGCATTCATTTAATCCTCACAACAGTATGAATAAGACATATTATTATTTTCGCTTTATGATAGTGAGATATTTGTGTGTGAAATAGCTAACGCATAGGGAGGTGGGTAATAAGGTCACAAAGCTCATTACTGACAGAGCAGAAATTGGAGCATGTGCATTGATTCCAGAGCCAATTCATCTAACTAGGCTGCTGATGGCTTTTGCATCGGGCTGTTCTGAGTGTAAAATGAAATGTATATAGGAGCTTAGCACATTGCATTGTGCATATAAAATTCCGTGTATGGTACAAATAATGATTTTAATTATCATCATCAATATATTGATATAATTGTGTACAGAGCAAAATGAATCAAAATGAGGAAACAATATTATATATTTGGAGCATGGCAACACAGTACACCAAGGCAAAAATGATTGGATTATGTACAAATCAACGATGAGTCTATATAAGGTTGCAAAGTACAGAGTATGACCAAGTTTTACTGTATGTAATACCCATATATTCTATTTTTAAGCACAATTACCTTCTCCACACTCATTTCTGGGAGATGTAACTTACACACACACCCTATATTATAACCACTTTAAGTTAGCCACAACATATTTAATAATATTCCTCAAATTTGAGAATAATTTAAGAAATTAGAATACTCTCTTATTTTTTAGTATCAATAATATAGTCTTCAAATTAGAATTTTTCTACCAAGCTAAAATTGAAATATGCAATTTACCTGAAAAAAGAACTCTCTGAATGGCATTTAAGCTGTCCCGCAGATGCAAGGCATCCCATACTTCATTAACCCACCAAAGAGAATCAGCTGCTGAGTGGACAACACCCGCAGTATCAAATAATTCCCTGACTCGTAATTCAGGGGAAGTACAATGGAACCATGATTCACACTTTAAAATCCCAAATAGCCTCCTGCTTCTACATAAAAGTGTCGTGTGAACCAGAATCGTTGTTAATAAACAGCAAAGCTAGAGGTCCCCTACTGTGTGAGTTGTAGTAGGAGGCTCAGCATCCGTATGTTGTATTTTAAGACCAGTCCTTTCCATTTTTCTTTGTCAAGAAGCTTAACAATGTAGAATGTGTGAAAATAATTTTCAACTTCCACATGATGTTCTTTATTTATGTACTATCGAGACACAGTGGTTGAGCTTCATTATCCAGCTGTCTGGGGACTGGAGCACTTCTTGAAAATATGGTAGGAAATTTTCCATTACTTTAAACTTTACGTGCAGAATTCTGTATCATCTGCCTTTGCCTGAACTACCAGTAGACCCTAGACGTCACTGTATAATGGGAGCTTGCCACAATGATGTGGTGTTTTGTAATTTGGCACACTCTTCCATTTGGCAAGAAACAGAATCATCCAGTTATTTTCTAAAAAGGCAGGTTAATAACATAGATACATAAGGAAGTAAAAATGAAAGGAAACTTGACCCTTTGGTGAACCTTACAGAGTCTGTAATATCATTAGTACACATAGCAATAGTTCTAGTGTGTTAATAACATCTCCCCTGATTAACCTTTGAAGAACAATAGTTGTTCACACAGACGCTTGAAATCCCTTGTTACAAACTTAGTACTCCACCATTAATATGATTTAAGGTGCAATACAATATAATTAGTTCAATTTAGTATATACCATCTTTCTCAACAATTTTCTTTGACCAGACCACTTCTTAGACTAGTCTCCATTATGTTCATATACATGTATGTATACGTATAGTCATTGAAATATATATAATATAATAAATATATGTACATTTACGTATATTTACATATATGTTTTAATATATACTTTCTCATCCATCATATAGTTTTAGTTAAAAATTGGCTGCGCCCTGGTAATATAATCATATTTTAGAACCTAGTTGCATATATGCAATGCAAACATAACCTGCTCTCTCTTGAGGGTATTGCAGAGAATTTTCCTCAGAAGGAATGTGAAGCCGGAGCACACAAATAAATAGACCCCTTTCTAGGCCACTGTCAACTTTTGAAACCTTAACTCTAAAATATAGATTTAAATCTCCTACAATACATATAATGTGTCCATTCCAATTCATTACGTTATCTGTTCCCACATAATAATTCCAGCAAATGAGAATTTCCAAATGCCTTTTGGTATAAAAATTAATGGTCTTATGGTTTCTCTCTCATATGAACAACAAGGCCATTAAAACATAAAAGTGCCTTGCCAAAAGTTATGGAAATAGAAAAACACTCATCTTGGTGGCATTAAAATATTTATTATTTAAATTCAAATTTACTTTGCTCCGTATAAATATTCACATTTTTATTTCCTTCTGCTTGCTTTTTTCCCTTCTTCCCAAGCCAATAGAATCTCAAAAATTCACCCAATATATAGATTCTCATGAAAAAATAAATTGAAGATATTTTACATGTCTTAACTTTGGGAAAAGAGACATTTGTCTTGTCATCCCCTCTCCACATATTTTTCTAGTAATGTTAAAAAAAGTTATTTATGAATTTATTTCTATAATAAACACCACAAAATTATTGATATTATTGATAATTAAAATAAGATAGTTCCTACTATTAGCCTCCTATTACATGTAAAGTTTAGTAATAAAGGAATGTGCCAAGGTTCTTCCAACTTCAAAAATGTTGTAGGCAAAATGTATGTATAATAAAAAATATATAACATTTTTAAAAGTATGATTTTTTATAAACAAGTGTTATAAATTATCCTTTATAAATATAGTATGCAATGAAATGGACAGCCATTTTTTCTCAAGATTAAATTTCAAGAAATAAAAGTTATAATAATTAATGGTCTTCAAAATATCCTCTTTCTCAGTAAAGGTGTGCAGATCATTATAAGCCAATTCTTCTCCTAAATAATTGAGTCTTCCATTTTACTTTTTCTTAATTTAAAAGAGTCATTATCACATGTTGAGTAATGTTGTGGATTATCTGTTTTGCACACATGCTCCCTACAGTTCCTAGATCTCATTAGTTAGCTATTTCTCAACTTTAGTTAAACAAAAATGTAGAAGGTAGCTTAGGAAATACTTCTCATTAATTTTCTCACGGACCTTTGGCATAAAGATTAGAGACCCATACTTTTTCTGCATTGCTTGTGGAAGCTTTATAATTTATTATATCTATCTATATTTGTGATAGTTCTCAAATATTGGGAGATGGGAAAGAGAATGTATGGAATTTCTTGCTAGAATCTCTGTTTATGCCCTTGTGTCCACAATACATTTCATCATGCTGTAACCGTGTTGGGAAAGCTGGGGGTCCTGTGTATTTTGATTAAGCTCCCAGTACATTAAAATGCTTCCCACTCTACTTTTCTTGAAGACCACCAGCTGTGATTATGAATTGTATGAGAAAACACTTATATAAGAAGGTTATTTTTTAAAATATTTTATTTATTCATCTTTAGAGGGGAAGGGAAGGAGAGAGGAAGAGAAACATCAATATATGGTTGCTTCTCCTGCATCCCCTGCTGAGAACTGGACCCTGCCGGGAACTGGCCTGCAACCCAGGCATGTGCCCTGACTGAGAATTGAACCACGATCATCTGGTTCGCAGGCCCGCGCTCAATCCACTGAGCTACGCCAGCCAGGGCATATAAGAAGGTTATTAACAAATCTGGCCAATGTCAGCAGTGGTCTGGACTACATTTAATTTCTTACTTTGGAGAAAGGTGTGTGTCCAGCTTCTTCCTAAACTCAATTTACCTTGTAGGGCTTCTGACAAAGTTTTGTAAATGTAATGTAAGAAAGTTTTGGATTTAGTCTTTAGGGGAATTTTTTTTCTTTTTATCATAAAAAGTGGCAGGTGAATTCAGCACATATTTATTGCATATTTATTCTCTTGTTACTTTTTTCTGTTGATTTTTTTAAAATCGAATGTATTGATGCAAAATTGGATAATAAGGCTATATAAGTTTTGACTGTATATTTCTACAATACATGATCTGTGTATTTGCAACAACTTTGACAAAGGGGTAATAGGCAAGATACGTAAAGAACTCATACAACTAAACACCAAATGACCCAGTTAAAAAATGGCAGGAAACCTGAACCAACTCTTCTCCTAAGAATGCATGCAGATGACCAACTGATACATGAAAAAATGCTCAATTTTATTAGCTATCAGGAAAGTACAAATCAAAAATACAATGAGCCCTGTCTGGTGTGGCTCAGTGAATTGGGCTCTCGCATACAAACCAAAAGGTTGCCAGTCTGATCCCCAGTCAGGGTACATGCCTGGGTTACAGGCCAGATCCCCAGGGGGGGGTGCTAGCAAGGCAACTGCACATTGATGTTTCCCTCTCGTTCTCCCTTCCTTGCTCTTTAAAAATAAATAAATAAAATCTTTAAAAACAAGTACAATAAGATACCACCTCACACCTGTTAGAAGGGTTATGATCAACGAGACAATATTAAGTGTTGGAGAGGTTGTGTATAAAAGGAAACCTCAGTCACTGCTGGTGGATATGCAAGCTGGTACAGACACTGTCTGGTTTCTTACTTGTTATAGGGGTTCTGTAGGTGTGATTAAGGTAAGTATTTTGAGATGGTAAGGCTGACTTACCAAGGTGGTCTTGAATTACTCAGAAGGTCTTTATAAAAGACAGGAAACTGAATGGAAATTGGAATAATGCAGCCAGGAGCCAAAATATGCCGGAAAGGCCTAGAAGTTGGAAGAAGCAAAGATACCCCAGTTTTAGCCTTTGAAGATTAATTTTGGACTTCTAACTTGAAATGAAAGATGATTCTTTGTGGCGTTGGAGGCACTAAGTGTGTGGGGATCACTCAGAGAAGCAAAAGGAAACTAATATAAGGGAAACCTATCCTGTATCATTTGACACAAAACAGTGCATATTTTTCTATACAGATAGTTTGATTACAAGTGCTAATAGGTGAAACCAAAAGTAAATTCTGAGCTATAAAGTTAATTTATTTATCCATACATCCATTTATTTCTGCAAACAGTATTTGTTTGAAAAAGATAATTGTCTCCCAAATGCAAATTATTTAAAGAAGTATTGTGTTTGGAGGCATTCTTGGAAAATTTCTTTTGAGCCTTAATCTCATTTATTCTAAAATAGCAGGTTTAAACTGTAAAATTCATTTGTTACACCACTATAAGTTTTTCTTAGAACATGAACTGCTTGCACTTGATTGGTTAATCAAAAGTGTGGCTATGGACCAACTAAGCCTAATTACTGATGCCTAATAAGAACTACCTTTATACGCATAGAGTTCTGACATCATATTGTTCTTATTGTATACTCTCTCTATTAAAAAAATAATAAAGCCACTTCTTCAGGTAGTTGAGATAAAAGTTGTCCTTCTTCTAACTGGAGGAAAAGGAAAAGTATAAGGTAACTTTCTGCCAGGAAAAATGACCCCCAACCTCCCTTTTCTCTCTTTAACCATGCCCAAATATTAATAAATAAGACTGCAGAGCCTGCCCTGGGTCCCTCCACTCAGAGTCTATGCTAGAATGCTCTTAATTAAAAGCTGAATGGACATTTAAGCATTCACACAAATTCACTTAAAGAGTAAAGTCAACTGATTCATATAAACAGGTGATGCAAGTGCAGAAGAAACACTAAAGGATACCCAGTAAAGAAATCACCAAAGCACTTCAGGAAATATCAAATGAGAAATTAATTACAGTCAAATTAAATGGAGATAAATACATAGATTGGCAAGCACTAATAGGAAAAGTAATTGGTTGTTTGGTGTTAGCCAAAATTAGAACACTCATGCATATAATTGAGATAGAAACAAATACATGAAGGTCCCAAAATTTAGTACTAAGAGCTTTGCTTGTCTACTACCTATAAATAATTAAGTTTATTTCTTGTTTTTAATTTTAATACTATCTCAGTATTTTGGAGGCATGTAGATAATTGAGACCACATAGATCAATGGTAAAGAATGTACTCTCTGAAGGTGGGTTGCCTAGATCTCTAACCTAGTTTTATACCTAACAAGATGTGTGCTCTGCGGCTATAACTTAACTTTACTGTGCCCCAGTTTCCTCACCTATAACATGGAGATCCTAATGGTGCCAACCTCAAAAGATTGTTATGAATATGAGCTAAATCCATATTTAATGTTTATAAAGCACTTACAAAGTTATTGATATAGCAAGTAATATATATATGCATATGTGTATTATTTATAATTTCTCAAACAGTGGTTTTAATGGGAAATATTTCCTGACTCTTTTCTTATAAATATCATATTTCTATTTTTATTATGTTGAAACTGAGAAAATAAAGCCAATATGTATATATTATTTCTAGTGAAAAGTCTAAATATTAGTCATAAAATAATTTTATTTTAAATTTTGCTAGGCTTTAATGGTTGATAAATTATAGTTCTACCAGTTGTGTTGTTAGAAGTAACTAGGGATAATATGCTATAATTAAATAAAAGCTAACTAGGATTTATAGGTCCTTTCTCTTTTAATAGAGTTGAAAAATGCAAGCTTATGTCATACCTTCTGATGCATGCTTCTGTTCGAATATCCTGCAAATGTAGGTTGTATATAAAGGAACAAATAGCAAGCAAGTATATGGAGAAGCAGCAGCTAAACAACACTGTGTGTAGTTCATGAATTTCTTTGGTTAAATTTTGTGCTCATTAACTAGAATGTGCTAGCCAACTTTGACTTTAAAAAGTGTGACAGGTGGAAAATCGAAACCGTTTCATTTGTACCACAGTTTGAGATGCTGAAATGAGAAGTGGCATTTGGAATAAGTTCAGTGTCATGATCTCTTTCAAGACATAATTTATGGGTCTGTTAATGCACATGTGAATAATGTTAAGCAAGCTAAAACTATGCCTAGATAAATACACTTACCCAGAAAATGAGGAACAGGGAACAAAAACTATATTACTCTAATTTTTATCTAGTTTTTATGGGTCTCAGAGGAATGTTGAGCATACAAAAAGTCAAATGAGGCAAAGTCAAGTGAAAAAAGCACCATATGTTTGCCAAACTGAAAAAAGCTAAGTATAGTACATAATGCATAATACAAATCCTCAGTTTCCAAAATGTTTTGTCAAAAATAATATTGTTCCAGAATATATGTTTTGCAAGAAGATCTTGCAAAGACATCAAAGTATAGTTACTTTGTAAACTGTAGAATGATATACAAAAATGACACCACTAGCTTTGAAAAGAAAGACACATATATGCTTGTATGTGAATAAAATAGTAATTTTATGTGGATAAAATAAATTGTTGAAAGTTGATAAGCTGATTACAATGGAGGGGCTTATAAGCACACAATTTGTTTTATACCTGGAGGCAGAGGAATCTGCCCCTAGTAACAGGCAGTGATTTGGAGGCATTCAAGAAGTCAATATTCATTACATTCATTACATAAAATTTAAAAAGTGTGTAACTGTTGCAATGTTGTTTTGTATGTTTCAAATATTCTACCTAGAAACTATAAGACTGAACTTTCACCTCTGGAACTAAAGAAATAGATGCACTATGTTCCTATTTGTTCCACGATGTAGAGCTAAACTCCCTGGGCACTACTGATAAAAAGACTCTGAAAAGTTGACAGAAGGCATATCAGCTAGTTACCTGAGGATCTGAGAGACAACATGATGATGAGTCCCTTTGGTTTTCAATTTTCTTCATATATTCTGGCCTTGATGTTAGAAATATCAATAACCTGGACATGCCTAGACCCCATAAAAGCTGATATGTTTAGCCAATGAAAAAAGAAGAGCTGGTTGCGTAAGACCCAGAACTTCCAGACAATAACCACTCTACTCTAGCCAAACATCACAGAAAAAAAGACAAACAAACAATGGCCCCTTCTACTGTCACATGCTGGGTAGAGCCTAGAACTTCTCTTTTGCAAGACCGAAAGCAAGTCACACACACACATACACATGTGCCACTGGTGAGATCAGAGAAGGCCAAGTGTGGAGCATGGTCATTCATTCCTGCTATTTGGCAACAAGCCTCCTTCCACTTACAATGATCTCGGAGACCATGGTGGGGCAAGGGGCTGGTGTCACATTCTCATCTGCCAGTAACAAAACTTGTTGAGTGGTCTCAGAAGAGACCTAGTGGAGACTTAGAGCGTTCACTTCTGCCCAGAAGTAGTGAGGCTATCCCTCATCATGTCAATGGGGATTAACACAGGAAGCTGTAAAGAGGAAATGCTACCCTTTGCAGCCAGAGTGACATCAGTAGAAACCAAAAATGGGAGCCTTGACAAGCAGCGATGAGCTCACAGAAGGAATTTAGACTTCCAACCCCATCTACCAGTATTGTGACCACTTTGGTGTACTAGCACAGGGTCAGAGTAGACCCAATGGAATAACATATTTAAAGTAAGATTCAGCCTCACAAGATAATACCCACAATATCCAAGATTCGGTTGGATATCACTCATCACTCCAAGGACCAGGAAAAGCCTGATCTGAGTAGGAAAAGATTCACAAATGCCAGGAGTTGCCAGGACTGAGATGACACAGATGCTTCAGTTATGCATACTCTTGAAATTAATGAAGAAATAGCAAGTCTTAGCAAGTAGTACATTTAAAACAAAACAATTTTTTAATACATTTGTTTAGCAGAAGAGGAAAGGTCTGCAAACCTGAGTGAAGAGTATGACTTATACATTCTGAACAACTGAGAGAAAACAGATTGAAAATTTATGGATACAGCCTCAGGGAAAAGTGGGACCACAACAAAAGAGCTGGTATTCCTGTCAGGACTAGCCTGTAAAGAGAGGAGGAAAGAGTGTAGCTGTAAATTATATACATTGAAGGCATGACTGAAGTCTCTTAAACTTCATGAAATTACAGATTTACAGACCCAAGAGTCCCCCAAACAGAAAACTCCCCCCAAAATCCACATTAAACCATTGTAATCAAACTTAGGAAAACTAAAGAGAAAGAAAGATATTTTGAAATTGAGATAAATGACATATAATAAAGAAAAGCAATTTATATGCCTAGATTTTTCATCAGAAACCATGGAGGTCAATAGAAAGGAACACATTTTTTTTTTTCAGTGCTGAAAGAGAGTTGTCAACCCCAAATCCTACAAATACAAAAATATCTTTCAATATTGCAGGGAAAACCAAGACATTCTCAGATGAAAGGAAAAGAAGAGAAATTGTTGCTAGCAGACTGACCGTAAAATAATAGCTAGAGAAAATTCTCTAAATGTAAAGAAAATGACAAAGGAAAGAATCTTAATAAGGTCAAGAAGAAATAAAATACAGTGGAAAAAGTAGAAATATGGGTAAGTATAAAGGATTTCCATTTTCTTGAGTTTTCTAAGTTATGTTTGCTTGTTGAATAAAAAAATAACATTGTTTTATATAGTTCTAAATCATGAAAAAGAAATATTTAAGACAACTGCTTTATAAACAAGGAAAGGTAAATGAGACAAAATGAGGTAATATTTCTACAACTCTCTTAATCTAATTAAAATATTGACACAAGTAGACTGATATGAATGTATGATATACTTGTATAGAATAATTATTTAAAAATCTATATGAGGAGGTAAACTAAAAATACAGTAAAGATAATCAAACTAAAATTCTAAAAAATGTCAAATAACCTACAGAAAAAAAACACACAACAGAAAACAAATTAAAAACAGAAGAAACAAATAGAAAACAAACAAAAAAATCAGTTAAAACACAGAGATGTCCTGGGCCAGGTAATTCAGCTGGTTGGAGGATTGCCCCAAATGCCAAGGTTGCAGATTCCATCCTGGGTTGGGGCACATACAAGAGGCAACCAATGAATGCGTAAATAAGTGAAACAGCAAATCACCATATGTTTCTCTCTCTCTGTCTCTCTCTCCCCTCCCCTCTTTTTCCCTCTCTCTTTCTCTTCTTTATCCCCTTCCCTTCCTCTCTCTCTTTTTCAAATCAATAAATAAAATATAAAAAAGACAAAAAGAAAGATTAGCAGATCAGGCATAAAACTAAAAAATATGGCGACTATATGCAGCAATAAAGAGGAATAAGCTATTGATACATGCAACAATTTGGATGATTTTTAAAGAAATTTTCCTGACTTGGAGAAAAACAAATAGAAAAGGTCATGACACCTCCCAAATGACAAAATTACAGAGATAGAGAGCAGATTAGTGATTGCAGAGGTTAGAGACTTGAGGGGAGCAGCAGGTGGGTGTGATGCAATCATTTTGTGTCTCAATTGTGGGGGTGGTTATGTAATTACGCATATATGGGATCAAATGCCATGGAAGGATACACATATAGTATACAAATAGCAATTTACTGGTTTTGATATTGTCCTGCACACACATTAAATGTAATAATTAGGGAAACTTCAGAAAAGTTTGCATGGAACCTCTCTGCACCATGTTTGCACCAATTCCTATGAATCTATGACAATCTTAAAATAAAATAGTTCATGAAAAGATAAAGGACTGCTACATGATGAGAAGTAATAAGAGAATAGAAAGTGACAGGTTTGTCATAAGGTGAAAATGTGATACTGAGTAAAAAGTAAAAGTAATAGGGCTAATGATAGGCAAAGGAAACATGTGCAAGATGTAGAGGATGCCCTGGCTGGTGTAGCTCAGTGGATTGAGCGCCGGCCTGCGAACCACACGATCACGGTTCGTATTCCCAGTCAGGGCACATGCCTAGGTTGCAGGCCAGTTCCCAGCAGGGGACGCACGAGGAGCAACATAAATAAAATCTTTAAAAAAAAGATGTGGAGTAAATGAAAAGTGATTACAGAAAATGGAAATGTGAGATGGGTGGTCTAGAGGTTTTATTTGTTGTTGTTTAACAAGATGATTGATTACTGATTATATTTATAGTGAAAATAACAGCAACAATGTCACATCAAACATTGCCTCCCAATATTTTACATTAATTATACCTGTCAGCATCTGGTAAACTACTGTGATAGGTACAGCATATATGTATATATTACTATAGATTAAAATTTATTGGTCCCACCTCAAACACCCCACATGCTTGGTTTATTCTCATTTACAAGATTCTAATAATAAATATTTTATTATATTACATGATTTATTAATCCACTGTTAAATATATTTTAAAGATAATTGCCTTCTTTTAAGTTCCTTATATAAAGTAAGATATTAAATTGCCACAATGACCTTGGTGGGTTTTCTTGCTTCATGACTGAACATATCAGCTTTTGAATTCATAAGCAGCTTGCCTAAATTACACAGCTGGACAGTGACTTAAAGTATAAGTTCACCAGTTTTGGAATTAAATTCTTGGGATTTCAATGTAGGGTATTGTCTGCTATATCACACACACTCACAACTCTTTCTGAAGAACTTTAAAATAAATTTATATTATAATTATATTTAGACAAGAAATTGGCCTTTATTTTAAAGATAATATGAATTATATAACCGATTTTGCTTTCAGCTTGAATATATAACCTGTAAAGAATAATTCAAACCCTAGTATTCAAATAATTCAAATCAAGTATTCATCCTAAGACATGAGTTTTGTGTTCCAACCAGCTCTCTAGTCTTTCTTCAGAATGTTTAATTTAATTTCCTATCATCCAGATGTTATAGCACCTATAATCTATATTGTTTATTGGAATGCTATTTGAGATCTTTGTTCAATGAAGTCAAACCTTTGTGCTAAATTATGTGTCTTTGAAGAGCCTCTTCTGTCTCTAAAATGTCTTAACCTTTTTCTATAAAAAGAATACAAAGTATCACTCAAAATGACATAAGAAGAGGTTAGATAATTATTATAAGATTATTTTTCTTTATGTTTTCACCCTAACTCATGCAAATCATTCTCTATTTCACGGTAATCTTATTTTTTGCAGACTTAATTAAAGCCTGAAAATTATTTAAATTTGGATAGTGGCAGAACAGTACGATTGTGAATTTATAGTTTTTCTTGTTTAAAAAAATCCTTGTTGTATTTTTTCATTCATGAAAAATCCTTAAACTATTTACTATGTTTTTACTTGACCATGTTATTTACATACATTTTGTAAATCTTTGAAATATGAATTGTTCAATAGCTTTAAAAGAAATATTTGAATTAAAATAACTACTTTACCTATTTATTATTCTCAGACTTGTCCAACTTTTTGTTTACACTTCCAGTTAAATTTAATACCAGATTTTGTTTAAAATAAATTACTCTTGGTAACCTATAATCAGAATAGCAAGCATTAGGTTACTACAAGAAATTTTGCACAAAATGGATATAAATTGCTCTGTGATGTTTTTAAGTTCTGAGATGTATGATATCTATTTATTCAAGTTAAATCAATCTTGGCTTTGGGCTTTCACTTGCAAAAGTTATTTGATGTCCATAATATATGTCTTTATTTTTATACTATGCTCTTAGTTTATAATATAGGACCCTGAGACTTATACCATAAAAGTAAAACAGGGGAGGAACTACTGGTTTATAGTAAATATTAAATACTGTTGAGATCATTATTTTCCAGAGTCATATAGATTTTTCCATTGAGAAGGACTCTGTTGGTGGCACTGATGTTTTTTTTCTTTTTATTTACTTCTATTTTATACAAATCAGATTCACTAACTTTCACTGTAGCTCATGTAATTGAATCAAAAAGAAAGACAACAAATGATTTTTAAATTAAAATTTTAATTAAAGAAAACTACACATGTTTTTTCTATGCAATTACCTGGTGATATAGATGAATGCTTTCCAAACTCTTCCCTTGCATTAATGTTTAAACTTCACAGCTTTTCTGGCAGTTTGGAAGAAGTGTAAAATGAAGAAAATTAATTTCAGGATTAGAGTGATTATTAGTTTATCTGCTGTTGTCAAAGGCTTTGCTTTGTTATATTTTCCCATGCCTAGTATATGGGGGCAGGGCAAGAGACTAAATTGTTGTAGACCACTTTGCCTGGTTTTAGGAATTGTATCTTGATCCCTAGTGGCTAGGGGCGAGGGACACCTTTGGAATGTGAGCTGCAGGAGACAAAGCCTATCTCTGGTAGCAAACACTGCCTTAGTTCCTCTTCCTGCCCCCAAAGCTTGGTAGGAAGTCAATGACGGGTAAGACTCCTCACAGCGGGGGGCAACCTAAGCCAGACTCAATCACTTGGGAGGCCCTCATGGAAGGACTCGAGGGGGGGGCTGCAACAAGGAGCAATGGACTCTGGCCTCCACCCCCAGCCCTGCCTTTGTCAAAGCCAGAGTCCCCACGTTCTCTGAGAAAAGCTCTTCCTGGCTCTAATCCCCTTAAGCCCAAATACCTGTTGGGGAGAGGTGCAGCTCCTTGCCTTGCTAGAGCGTGTCCTGGGGAAAAATCTGGCATCACAAAGACTTGCTGATAAACTTGTGAAATCTGCTCTGCTAAGAGTGCTTTCATTCATATGATAAGGGTCCCAGAAGAAATGAGTATGTCTCCCAAAGTTTCTGCAACTCTCTTCCTGACAGACACTGACTCAGAGTAAGCCCTCAGATTTCTTTGAAATGTTATCTACTGTTTGATCCTTGCCGCCCTGTATTCCTGTGTATTACAACCCAATAAAAGATTATGAATGAGGATGGTTGGGGCCTTTTTCTCCTCCAAGAAACTGGCCGCTGCTGGCCTTTTTCCCCTGAGAAACTGGCCACTGCTCACCTCTCCTCCCTAAGCAGATCATATCATATCTCGGTCATGATTCATTCTTGTCCATGGCAACTGGGGCGACTAGCAAGGACATCACCCCCACACTAAATGACTGAAATACAGGGCATAAACAGGAGATACAGTGTTCATTTCTTTTTCAAAATCAATTGGTTGCCTGTTCTTAGATTTTCTTATTCAGGAATATATCCTTCTGATGCATTTCCCAGTTTTCATTAGCTGAACACTAACGCAATATCAGAATGATTTTATGGGATAATAAGGACCATCTTCTNCAATGACGGGTAAGACCCCTCACAGCGGGGGGGCAACCTAAGCCAGACTCGATCACTTGGGAGGCCCTCATGGAAGGACTTGGGGGGCTGCAACAAAGAGCAATGGACTCTCGCCTCCACGCCCCGCCCCGCCTTTGTCAAAGCCAGAGCCCCCATGTTGTCTCAGAAAAGCTCTTCCTGGCTCTAATCCCCTTAAGCCCAAATACCTGTTGGGGAGAGGTGCAGCTGCTTGCCTTGCTAGAGCATGTCCTGGGGAAAAATCTGGCATCACAAAGACTTGCTGATAAACTTGTGAAATCTGCTCTGCTAAGAGTGCTTTCATTCATATGATAAGGGTCCCAGAAGAAATGAGTATGTCTCCCAAAGTTTCTGCAACTCTCTTCCTGACAGATACTGACTCAGACTAAGCCCTCAGATTTCTTTGAAATGTTATCTACTGTTTGATCCTTGCCGCCCTGTATTCCTGTGTATTACAAGCCAATAAAAGGTTATAAAGGAGGACGGTTGGGGCCTTTTTCTCCTCCAAGAAACTGGCCGCTGCTGGCCGTTTTCCCCTGAGAAACTGGCCACTGCTCACCTCTCCTCCCTAAGCAGAACCCATCATATCTCGGTCATGATTCATTCTCGTCCATGGCAACTGGGGGGACTAGTGAGGAAGTCACCCTCACACTAAATGACTGAAATACAGGGCATAAACAGGAGATAGAGTGTTCATTTCTTTTTAAAAATCAATTGGTTGCCTGGCTGGCATAGCTCAGTGGATTGAGCACAGGCCTGCGAACCAGAGGGTCGTAGTTCGATTCCCAGTCAGGGCACATGCCTGGGTTGCAGGCCAGTTCCCTGCAGGCCAACTCCCAGCAGGGCTCGCACGAAAGGCAACCAAACATTGATGTTTCCCTCCCTCTCTCCTTCCCCTCTAAAGATAAATAAATAAATAAAATCTTAAAAAAAAATCATTGGTTGCCTGTTCTTAGATTTTCTTATTCAGGAATATATCCTTCTGAAGCATTTCCCAGTTTTCATTAGCTGAACACTAACGCAATATCAGAATGATTTTATGGGATAATGAGGACCATCTTCTCTTGTCAATCTGAGCCTTATTTATTTTCTATTAATTTTTTCTAAAAGTTTTAATTTTTCTCACAGTTGATGCTATATTTTACTAAAAACTTAATCTTGCTTCCTATGTATCTTCTTTTACTCCTCTTTTTATGTAAATCAAATATTTATACTGACTTTTGTACTGCGGCAGATGATGTTTTAAAACTTTTAATTCATTTCCATTTTAGGTTAAATAATGCATATTTGTTCAAATCACCACATTGTTGGCCATTTTTGTCTGTGTCTATAAGTTGACTTGACTTTCTTGGATTGGCTTATTTCACTTAGTATATTTGTCCTCTCCAGGTCTACCCATGCTGTTGTAGACTGTCTTTTAAAGCGGTAAAAAAAATTAAATAATCTAAGTGAAAATACAATATATAGATGCTGTATTATAGCATTCTGCATTTGAAACTCACATAATTTTACTGACCAGTCACCCAAAGAAATCTAAGAAAAAAGATAAGAGTAAAAAAATTAAAGATTAAAAGAAATTTGTAATTAAAAAAACAGCAAAGGCATTACAAAAGGTACTTTTTGGAGATAAAGATAACCATAGAACAAAAATAAAACCCCTATAAAATGCAAAAAAAAAAAGAAAACAAAAGGAGTGGAGAGAGAAATACAGTAAGCAATACTCATAGCAAATATAAGATGAAATAGTATTAACATTTTGAGATTTAACATATTAGTGTTATAATAAATGTAAAGAGAATTTGTATATGCAGACAGTTTTATTACAGTATAAGCAGGTATTCATATATATCAAAACCACACACAAAATCTCTTACATTATGAAACATTGTGAATCTAAGATACTTAAAGTTGTTACAATGAAGAAAAAGGTATTGAGGACAAGATGCTTAAACTGGAAATACCATATTAATTTTCTCTGTAAGAATATTAGTAATAAAGATACTTTTGAGTTTTCTATAGACTGTACATAAGAATAAATAAATTACTAAAAACTCAAAGAAAATATAAATTCATTTAAATTAAATGCAGAAATAAAATACACAGTTTAAATATCCTCCAACCCACTTTACAAACAACTAATGCCCCGTATTCAGTTGGAGAACTAATTCAGAACCCAGTTTTTGACTGTCACATCCGTATTTTATGATTAAATGTGATGCACTGGAGCTCCGTTAGATATGATGATGAAAACTAAGGTTTCCAATAAAAATGAATGGAAACCACATTATACAATATTTATGAGGACTATACTTTTATTCTTTCAGTCTGACAAATGTTTTATTCCAGGCCTGTGGGTATTGATATACTGTTATTCAACAACCAGTTTGTACAGATTGGACATAACAAACAGTGGTACCAGAAAGCCATGGGCTGGGAAGCTGCAGGAGGAATGCCCTCTACAGAACCTTCTCACGTTGCCTTGGTCAAAAGGAAAACCATGTAAGGGTCAAAGATGGAAGGATATTTCTGCTATTCGACCATAGTGACATAGAAATCTCATTACTTAAAGGGAGGAATAAAAAGTGTGTTGTCTGAAAATTGACTTTTAGTATCAACAGAATCTGAATATTCTAGTTTTGTGCAGTATTACTATGTTATTCATTTCCATAAATGGAAAAAATAAGCTAAGTAACATACTAGCTACAGAAATGAGTATAATATGCCACTTTCAACCTGGATATATGAAACTGGCAGGAGATAGTATAAAATCTAGAAAAATAAATGATTGGAATATTCTTGGCATTGGAGTTACACCTTCACTCTTTAGGATCAGATAAGTATCATGAATGCTTCAGAATAAATGTCTCTTGCATTTACACGGATTTCTCCTCGCAAGTACAGATATGTCAAAAGTAGATTGGTAGATGAACAAAGAGACCATCCCTCTAAATTGTTATTTAAAATAAATGTTTACTAGCTCTGAGGAGATACTGATAATATTCAGGGTACTCAGAGAGAATATGTCTACTACATTTCCAGTTACCACATAGCACAGAAATGGAAAATCTCCTTCATACAAGTTAGGACAATAAAAACATTTAAAAAATCAGTAAACACGAGAAACCAGTGGGAGAATTTTATTTTATTAAAAAGTAGAACATGTTCAAGACATTGAAGGGTGTAAAATATGTTTTAAAAGTAATTAATAATACTTATGTAACAAACCTACTTTTGTTCTTAGTGGTATCTGCAGAGTTTAGCATTTTCTTAGGAGCTCAGCCAGTATGTACAGTAGTAAAGAAACAGTACATTCTATTTCCTGTTCTTTACTTTGTTCTACTGGTCTGCTTTAATACATTTGGGCAAATAAAACACTGCTTTAATTTACTTTAGCATATAAGCAATTTTAGTATGTGCTAGATTAATTTCCTTTAATATTTTTCTTCTAAAAATTTCCTTAGCTATCCTCAAACATTTATTCTTTCAGATGATGTCAGAATAACTTTGTCAAGTTCTCTTTTTGCCCAGAGTTTTAAATGGGATTAATTGAAACATGTATGGAGTTTTATAGGAAAAAAGTGTCTTTATAATATTATCTCATCTCATTCAGAAAGACAATCTTCTGTCAGTTTCTTAATGGCTTCTCTCACGTGCTTCACTGGCCAGCACACCCATCTAAACTGTGTGATAGGTCAGAGTACAGCAGAGAGTTCGCATCCTCAGACTTGCCTATGCAAAAACACAGGAGAGAAACTATTTTTAAATTACCATTTTTGTTGTTTGGTGAAGTACTTTTTCTTCATTCAGTTACTTCACTGATCTACTTATTATTGTAATTGGATACTCTTCTTTACACTATGAATTGTATCTTTTTTACCTATTTAATTAGAAAAATATTTGTCAATGATATTTATGAAAACTCGTGATTTTGGTGAAATATTTTAAAGTAAGGCACTTACCTGAAACAATGTTAGGTAGTGTTATGTGTCATGCATGTTGATATGAAAGTCTTCTCCTTGCCACTTAGTATGCAAACTTTGGCAAGTAAGTTAACATTTTCAGGACATAATAATATAAATGGTTTAAGGATCAACATGGCCACCTCTTAGTAAACCCAGGAGGATGGCTGGGTTTAACCCAGGAGGATAGCAATTTAACACTCCATTTAGATTAAATGATATGTATCACCTGTTGTCAATAATACATTTATATAAAATTCTGAGATAAATAAAATATACTCATTAATATTAAATGTCACTGTTGTTGCATTATTAATATACCTTGCATTATTATTATTATATTGAATATATAATATACTCAATATTCATTAGGTTATATTATTCTTTTACCATGTTGCTAGATTATGTACACTAACCTTCTTTTGAAAATTGTTTGTGATCTTTCCTTTTTGCACTATATTTATTAGATTTTGCTAACAATTAACGCTTCGTCCATGTAATATATTTGAAAAGTGTAAACAGATTTCAAACCTATGGAGTTGCATACATTCTATCTTTTCAAAAGCTAGACACTCCTCAAGTTATATAAAATCTCAATTATAAAATTGTTTGTACTTGTCACCATTTTAAGACATATATTTAAGTGTCCTTAGTGGTCACACACTTGTCTGGATAGTTTAAATCTACCTCATTTAATTTTCAATATCTCTTTTCCAAAAGTTATCTGTGTTCCATCAATGAATGATTCTTCATCTAGCCTTCAAATGGCATCTATTTAATTTCTCAGATATCAACTATTTAACTTATATTTATGGAGCTTTTCACCATTATTACTGTCTCTAATCTAATCTAACCTAATCCAGTTAGTGGTGTTCATATTATTTCTGTCAATAATCTCACATTTTAGTATTTTACCCTTAAAAATGATTGAGAACATTCTCATAACTATCATTGTAGTTATTTTTGTTATCATATATTGAAGTAAATTGGAAATAGCTTGTATGATTAAAAACAGGATTGTCAAAATAAATTTCAAATATTCAAGCCACAAAATATTCCACAGTAAAGAAATGCCACATATGTAACAAATTGCATAATATCAGCAGATTTCCATGATACAGAGCTTTGTGGAAAATCAGGGAAACAGAAATCTAAGTTATTCATAATGTAGTTCAGTTGCAATTTTAACAAATCAAATGCAATCTATATTATATGACATATGCAACTATAAACTCATACATGTATCACAATACAATTTTATTTTGACCAAGATTCTACTCTATTACTCTTCATACATTTTCTTTTAACATATTGATCTTTGCCTATGAAATCAGAGGAAATATTCAAAAGCTATACATCAAATATTCAAACTCATTATGTTTTACATATTTAAATGGATCCTGAAAAAATTTCCCCAATTTAAATTGTTTTTACTGATTGATTTTTAGAGAGAGAGAAGAAGAGGAAGAGGGAGAGAGAGAGAAAGAGAAACATTGATTTGTTGTTTCACCTATTCATGTATTCATTGGCTGATTGTTGAATGTGCTCTGACAGGGGATTGTACCCAAAACTTTGGCATGTCAGGACCACCCTCTAACCAGCTGATCTATCCAGTCTGTTCTCCCTCAAATTTTCATGTATACAGAAATGTTGAAAATAGTTTATAATCCTGTACTTTACTAGACATTTCTTACCTATATTAGCTTTATTACAAAATATCCATTTATTTTATTTTTAATCTTTTTATGTTTTTACTTGATTGTTATTGTTGACACAGTTACAGATGTCCCCACGGGCCCCATACCCATCTCCCCCCAGCCCTTGCATCCTCTTTCCTCTGGCCATCATCACACTGCTCTTTGTGTCTACGGGTTACGAGTACAAGTTCTTTGGCTAATCCCTTCCATATTCGTTTATATGTAACGTATTCATCTTATTTTTGAATTCCTTTCTAAATAATTTATATCTGTCAGCATACTTTATTCTAAACACTTCATCATATGTATCATTAACAAGGAGACTGAGTTTCATGTCTAAGGTGTGGCAGATTCAGAGCCTATGCTAAACCGTAACAAAAGATTTGTAAGAGGACAAATGGGAGAGTCTAGTACTTCACCCCCTATGATTATGCAAATGTTACCTATACCGATGGAGCAGATCCCAAAAGAAGAGCAATGAGAGAAACATTGGTTTGCTCCCAATCCTTGTAAAGTTTCCAAGCCCCAGGATAGAAGTAGTGCATGCAACAGGAACCCTGTATATACATAGATGGAAAGTCAAGCACATTGCTTTGGTTACTTTTTTCTTTTTCTCTTCCTTTTCTTTGCTGAAACTTGGGAAAACCACAAATATCTCCAGGACATTTGTTGTGCCAAGATGATCCCCTGAGGCTCCTCTTTGCAGAAAAAATATGAGATAACATCAAATGTTTGCAGAACAGTAAAGAATGACTAAGAAGTGCACCAACAGGTGTAACAAGATAAAGAATGGAATAGTTTGTGAAGCAGTGACCAAGGATGGTGCAAAGACCATGGATGGCTTTGGATCAGGTACTCCTTCCTCTCTGAGGTATGAAATTCACAAACATCTACAGCATTTTTGGAAAGATAAGATGATGAGTGGAAATGCAGAATTGAATTAAATTATAGATAAAATTACCTAAAAATGCTAAATGGATCATGTCTCTTTAGAACTGACTAATTTGTATTTTCAACTACTGGGGGAAATGAGTGTTAAATGAGCAGAATAGGCTATAGACAAATGTATTCCATGCCTGAGTTATATTGCATGAAAATATTTGGAATAAGACTAGATTATTAGATGCATAATAACATGTGTTTTTAAGTGGAAAAAGCAGATTAATCTTGTAAATATATATTTTAACTGATTTTTTGGAAAGGGGTATTTAGAAAAATGTTTATGTTTGTATTTTAGCTATGCAAAATTTGAATGGAAAGTGCTGAAGTTAAAATCCTCTGTCAATGACCATACCCAGGGAAATGTTTTTAGTTGTTTTGTTTATAGTTTATTTTTTATCCCCAAGTCTTCAGGAATACATTTCCCAAGTGAAATAGTCTTGTCTTAGCTACGTAGTATAGTAATAGGTGATGGGCCTTTATTCATGCTACACATAAAAATTACAGAGGAGTAACTGCTACTTGAGGAGACAGATGAACAGTTTAAGGAGGGAAAGAATAGAGTATACGGCAAGGACTCATTTGTGGAATATCTAAGCATAAGCATCCTTTGAGGTTTCTCAAGGTTAATGGAATAAAATACTTTTCTGTAGTCAGAAAGGATGGAGGCTCACATAATACAAATGTATGTATCCAAACAAATAAGTGTGATGGTATTTTTGGTTTCAGGATAATACAACCTGTCCTCAAAGGTTAGTCTTCATAATAGTATTCTCAAATAACTTAATATTGGGGAACATAGGTGATGTTTATTTTCTTGTTGTTCTTTGTTTTCAAATAATCTATAATTAAAATGTCTTAATTTGCCACCCTCCAGAATTGATGAGAGAACACCTTAAAATACTTCATGACAGCTTAATAACTGTGATTTTTACTTATTTTGACCATGAGAGTACTTGATAAACATTTTGAAGAGAAAGAAGAAAGAACAGAGACAGAGAGAGAAAGAGAGAGAGAGAGAGAGAGAGAGAAAGAAGAAAGATTGTGTCAGTGAGGATTTTCACTGGTTTATTACAGCAAATAAAGCTCAAATATTTAGTAGCTTATATCAACAAATATTTATTTGTTATTCAAAGTATCTATCCACCGTAGCCTCCTCTTGTTGCACTGCGCCTTCATTCCAGTCAGTACCCAGCCTCTATCTGATGCATTCGAAGTCACTGTGGCAGAAACAGGATGTAGAGGCGCACAGTGGCTTTAAAGCTCTGCCAGTAAGTGGCCTATGGCACTTCTACTCACATTTCATGGACCAGGCTAAGTCAACCATGAGACCTCGAGGGTTAAGATTTATAATCCCGCTTCAGAAACGGGCAAACCAAGAAGGAAAAAAATGAATATTTATCAAGCATTAATAAACCTACCATTGCATGTGTGTGTGTATTCATTCTGATTTAACATATAAAATATATTAAATTCACATTTAGGCATATTTAAATTCTACTTATATACCATATACATCCTCTTCTTCTAAGTACTTATGAAATTTTATTTCTGGTCAATTACCTCAATGTCTTACTAAGGTGTTCGTCCACAATTTTATTACTACTGGTAAGAGTACTTGAAATGTTTTTTCCAAACTAAATATTACCCATTTGGGGTCCCTGTACTTTAGATGAAGCTACACCTGAGACTTTGGCTTGTCACTGTAAGTTTGGTTCAGATGACCCTACCTGGGTTGAAGGCAGCAAATATTCCATAACCATAGCGTGACACATGCTTTTCCAGACAATGCAGGTTGATTGTGCTAGCCAAGTGGGTACAGAGCAGCTGAAAAATACATTTGAATAGATATCTCTCAGAACCAATCCTGTACATGTGTAACAGCTTGTCAGAAGAAAAACAAAACAAAATAAAAACTCTCTCCACACATTTGGACTTGGTTGGAGGTAAGCCTACCTGCTGACAGCCAATTTTCACCATGTTCATTTCAACGAATTAACCCAAGAGATGTAGGTGGGTGAGTGAGGCCTGGGGAAGTCTGAAGAATACACTCTGCTTGAAAATGGAATTGGTAAAGGAGAAAACAACAAAAGCAAGTGGCAAGGACCAATTGTGGAATACATAACCAGTGGAATTACATAATCTATGAAATCAATGCTTTTCTTTCAATAGTAATTTGAAAGTGAGTTTTCTGGTTACTAGCAAACAAACATCCCAACTTGAGTCAAATACTATTCTGAAAAGAACACATGCTCACTGGGTGTAGTTGAATTTCTAAAGGGGCTAATTGTTCATAATTACCAGGCTGAGGCCTTTGTCATTTTGACAAATATACAATTGACCAACAATTTACTCATGTTGTTCTTGGAGGTAAGACAACATGAATATGCTACCCCAGCTTTAGAAAGGGCCAATACCAAATTAGTAGGATTCTATAAGTCATAAGTAAGGAATATTGAAGACAATGATTTTTTGAAGAGATGTTAACACATATTTTTTCATGTTGAGTTAAAGACAGGAATCCTCAGATTTGGAAATCACAATGGATTCAAGAAAGAATATGTGTTGTGAAACCGCTCTGCCTGGTTTCAGGAATTGTAACTCTCTACCCACTGTGGCTAAGGATGAGTCAGTGACCTCTGGAATTAGAACTGCAGGAGACAAAGCTTGTCTCTGGTAGCAAATGCTGCCTCAGTTTCTTCCCTGCCCCCAAAGCATGGTCAGAAGTCCTTGATAGGTAAGACCCCTCAGAGGAGGGGCAACCTAGGCCAGACATGAGAAGGACATGGGGTGCTGCAACAAAGAACAATGGACTCTCACCCCCTGGCTTTGAGATAGCCTGAGTCCCCAGTTCCTCTGGGAGAAGTGCTTCCTGGCTCTAATCCCCTTAAGCCTGAATGCCTCATGGGGAGGGCTGCAGCTCCTTGCCTTGCTAGAGTGTGTGTGTAATGGGGGGAATCTGGCATCACAAAGACTTGCTGATAAACCTGTGAAATCTGCTCTGCTAAGAGTTGTTTTCATTCATACGTTAAGGGTTCGAGCAGGAAACCGTAAAACTCTGTTCCTGACAGATTTTGACTCAAACTAAGCCCTCAGATTTCTTTGAAATGTTATCTGCCATTTGATCCTTGCTGCCCTGTATTCCTGTAAAAGCCCTTGGAGGAAGCGGCTCAACACCTTTTACTCCTGAGAAACTGGCTACTGCTCAAAGCCTTTTTCCTCTGGGAAACGGGCCACCTCTCTTCCCCAAGCACATCATATCTCTGCCATGTGTTTACTTTCATCCTTGGCATGGGGGGGGCTTGTGAGCAAAGTTGCCCCCACAAATATGTAATATGATTTCATTGAAAATCGCTATCAATGAGTACCCATGACAATCACCAGAATCACTTTTTCCTTCATAGAATGTGAAAACAAGAATGATGATTGCATGGATAGATTTAAGCTTTCAATTTACTTTTTCTCTAAGGGTTTTAATTTGTTTGAAAATCAATTAATCACATGCCAAAAGCAGCCTGGGTAATTGCCCCTGAGATTTTCTGAAAATATTAAATCTTTTTTGATGAGAATATAATTTCCTTAAAATCTTCTCATTGAGACACATATCAGGTTTTGGGTGTCTACTTTCTAGTCAATAATCTGTAAAACTTCATTGAAAGGTTAGTATTTTCTTGTGATTTTCAATGACTTTAACAAATATAAATTCTCCACTATTAACCCATAGGCTCTTACAAATCTACTAGGGTTAATTTGACATTTTCTATAAGAATTTAAATCCAGAAAAAAGGACATAAAACCAGTTTCTCCACCTAAATAGTAATCAAGATTTTACTAAATTTTTTATAACTAATGCATTGCCCACAAGGCATTCCCTTTTTTTACATCATTTTAAAATGTGTTTAAAAATAAAGTTTATGCTATTATGTTATTAATGTGCCAGTAAGATAGTTAAAGGAGAATCAAATTCATATACAAATTAAGATAACCTATAATGCAGTGTAAAATTACTCCATGTAACAAGGAAAATGAGAATAATATCAATTTGAATTGTAAATAAATTTCTGCCTATTTCATATGCATATTTAAGTGTTGAGTATAAGTTGTCATCAAATGGGACAATGCATGATTTGTTTTTTCTATGGCTTGATGTTGTAAGGTGGGAAGAAGAAGCAATAAAAAAGAAATGACAGGCTAAGAATTGTTATCCTAGATTGAGGATTATTAAACTTAACCTTTAATAAGATGTTTAATAATCTAAATAATCTAAAAACCTGATTTCTACAAATATGGCAGATTTTGATCCAGTCACCGGAGACACTGAGTTATAACTGGCGATCACATATTTAATACAAGGCTGCATATAGACTTACTCATACGTCTTAATGAATGAAATAGATGATGGAGTTCAGGAGTTCACTAGAAGTTCAAGTTAACCAATTCATTCATTCACCTAGTTGCGATCATCAAGCTGGTGCAATACTAACATTACATAGGAACCACAGTTATAACAGGGGCTTGTCTAGTTTCAGAGTGGTAGCTAAGATTATGCTGCTAAATCAACACGTTTAAAATCAACAGCAGATCTTTGATGACAGAGGAGATGAAACGCCATAGGTATTTGCACTTCCTTATGCTTAATTATCAGTTTGTTACAGTTAATGCTAAGAAAACTTTTTTCTAAGCAGTATTAATAGGTAAGCTTAAAAAGATATAACACTCGAAGTAGTTCTAATTTTTAGTCTTCAAATGACTGCAAGTAAACTGTTAGAAGTATTGTATTTCAGGAAATTTCAGTTCCTCTAATCACTGGTTTGTTGTGAGTCTACAAGAGATGTATATAGAAAGAAAACACATATCAGCACTTTTTTTCTTTTACCTTTGGTTTTGGAAGCCTCTAAAAATGTTGCTTAGGAATCCTAGTTTAAGTATTGGTAATTTATCTGGAAATCATTTTGTCTTTTGCAGTAACCTTTATGCTTTTTCCTATTTATTAATCATTAGTCAGTTCAGAATCATATAGTATGACTTCACTGAAACTATAATTAAAATTATGAAAAATATCACAACGAAATCATTACGCCAAAGGTAAGATGATTAGTAGACATTTTCCTATTTCGATTTTCTCTAGTGTATAGGTTTACATATTACTAGAATAAAGATATCACAGTGCAATCCACAGAAAATGTAGAGTTATCTGCATTTTGGTCTCTGCATATATGGTAGCTTATGTTTTTACATTTTAAAAGGTTAGTGAGATGGGTACATGAAACTTTATATTTGGGCTCTATTTTATTTTTATTTATTTTCTATTTCATTTTATCTATTGATTTAATCATCGTATTTTTCCCATAACCATTTAGTCCCCTATACACTGCTCCCCCAAGCAATCACCACACTGTGGGCTCTGTATCATTAATTGCTTCACTCTATTAGCTTTATTATTTTTAAGAAGTCATATTTCTCTTTGGATCCAAGGTTTTTCGTTGGTACAATGAGAGCTGCACTTAAGTATCATCAGTTCATATAATGTGCGGAGCAATCAAGTCTATAGCTAGAAACAAATCAGAGGATGTGAAGCAAAACACAAGATGTTGTGAATTCCACATCCCAAATGGATAGATACCTAATGTCCTAACTGGATTGAAAGAAAAAAAAGAATCAATTAAGCTTTCATGCAGTTACACAAATTCTGATAAAAAATCATTACATGCTTTCTTTTTTTTTAAATTATTTCATTTGTTTTTTTAAAAGATTTTATTTATTTATCTTTAGAGAGGAAGGGAAGGAGAGAAGGAGAGAAGGAGAGAAGGAGAGAAATATGAGTGTATGGTTGCCTCTCGTGAGTCCCCTGCTGGGAACTGGCCTGCAACCCAGGCATGTGCCCTGACTGGGAATCAAACCGCAATTCTTTGGTTTGCAGGCCCGCGCTCAATCCACTGAACTACACCAGCCAGGGCCTCATTACATGCTTTCTAAAAATATTTGTCAAAAAACTTAAAAGATCCCTGGCTGGTGTAGCTCAGTGGATTGAGCACAGGCCTGTGAACCAGAGGATCATGGTTCGATTCCCAATCAGGGCACATGCCTTGGTTGCAGGCCAGTTCCCAGCAGGGGACCCATGAGAGGTAACCACACATTGATATTTTTCTCCCTCTCTCCTTCCCTTCCCCTTTAAAGATAAATAAATAAAATCCTAAAAAAAAATTAAAAGAAAAATTAAAGTTCCAAACTCACTATTTTAGGGTAAATGACAAATATATCTTCAATATTCTTTGAACATCAACAAAATCAGCAAATGAATATGACTGGTACTTGTAATAAGCACAAGTTATATGGCTTGTATATGAGTAATTGTAATGCTTTGTTGGAAAAATCTAATAAATCCCAGAACTTTTATTTTCTAAAATCTATTTTTATGAAAATTAGAATGTGAATATTCCACTTATTACAATAAGTAATTCTCTTATTATAATAAGAGAATTATACAAGCTTTTCTGACAGACTCAATCACAAAGTAAGTTGACTCATGAAAAGTAATTTTTTCTGAATTCTTGGAAAAAAGTACTTTATTATCTAAAATTGAATAGCTTCATATTAAAATGTAATGAACTTTATAATTTTCACAACCTGGTTAATTCAATAAGATCCAGATACCTGTTTTGACATAGAACTTGAAGGAAATAAATGTAACTATTTTAAAACATGTATGGAAATTTTCAAGACATGATTCATTTATGGTTTAATATTTTTAAGTAAAGTATTTTATTTAGGCCAGATGCCTTCTTGTTTTACCTTCACCATTATCTAAATGTTTTCTTTTTTCTTCGGTTAATTTTTACCACTATTTGATGTATATAATATTCAATGCTGTATAAAGGATTATTCAAAGCAAGATATTTTAGAGAGCTTGAGTTCCATATAAAGTCGATCTTTTGGCTAGTATAGCTCAGTGGATTGAGTGCGGGCCTGCAAACCAAAGGATGGTGGTTCGGTTCCCAGTCAGGACACATGTCTGGGTTGCAGGCCAGTTCCCAGTAGGGGACACACGAGAGGTAACCATACACTGATATTTCTCTCCCTTTCTCCTTCCCTTCTCCTCCTCAGCAGAGGCTGACTCTGGCCAGACAGACCGCCATAGATCTTCATTTCATTGTTTCCTTTGCTGTGCAGATGCTTTTAACTTTGAGGTAGTCCCACTTGTCAATTTTTGCTTCTGTTGCCTGTCTTTTCAGTGTCATTTCCAAAAAAATATAATATGTAATTTGCCAAGACTAAAGGGAGTTCTTTCCATTGTTTTTCCAGTGGTGGTGTTACAGTACCAAGTTTCATGTTTAAGTTTTTAATCCACTTTGAGATTATTTTTGTGGATAGTGTCAGATAGCATTCCAATTTTATTTTTTTGCATAAAAAAATGGTTATCCAGTTTTCTCAACACCATTTGTTGAGACTGTCCTTTCCCTATTAAGCATTCCTGTCTCCCTTGTCAAATGCTAGCTGACAATATATATGTGGGAGTTTATTTTTGGGCTGCCTGCTCTGTTCCATTCATTTATGTGTCCGTTTTATGTCACCACCATGTGGCTTTTATTACTACAGCTTTGTAGTATAGTTTTAAATCAGGGCATATGATGCCTCCAGCTATGTTCTATTTTGGGACTGCTTTATCCATGTGGAGACTTTACTGGCTCCATAGAAATTTAGGGGATACTCTTTCCGTAAATTGAAAACTAAACAGCAATATCTTCCATAAGTGCAAATCTAAAATTTTTCAAAAAATGTTAGCAAAATCAACATACATAAATAAGTTGCCCTTATCTACACTAGCAACAAAATATTTGAAAAAGAAATTATCACAATAACATCAAAAACAATACATTGTTTAGGAATAAAGTTAACAAAAAAACAAATATATATGCAATGTAAATTGTAAGATTTTGATATACAAAAATGAAGAAGAGAAATGAAAATGTTTCCCATGTTCATAGATCAGAAGAATAGATATCCTTAAATCCCCGTACTACTCAAAACTATCTGCAGTTTTAATGTGAGACCTACTAAAATCCCAATGTATTTTACACAGATGTAGCTTTTATGCATATTTTCCCTTACTCATTGCTTTGTTGTATAATTCTCTATAAATTATTTGTCACAAAACAGACACTTTTAATTTTAATTAAGTCCAGCTTATTAATTGTTTTCATGGATATGTCTTTGATATCATATCTAAAAAGTCATTGCCATATTCAAAGCCATCTAGATTTTTTCTTTTTTTTCCCTTAGATATTTTACTGTTTGTTTTACATTTTAGACTGTGATCCACTTTCATTTACTTTTGGTGAAGAATGTAAGATCTGTGTTTATTAATTTTTCCTATGTAAATGTACATTTGTTATAACATCATTTGTTGAGATCTCTCTATTGCTAATTTCTCAAAACTGTTTCTTGCAATGAAATTTTCTTTCTCTAGAAACTTATTTAATGGATGCAATATCAAAACCAATAAACAAGGGATTAGAGATGATAATTAGACATTTTCTGCAACTGTTTTATTATTCTCCTATGTTCTTTGATAATTCATATTTTCTAAAGAATAATTTCTCTTCCATGTGCTTATTTACTTTTTTCATCTTTATGTTGAAAGGATTCTTATGGAGCTTTGTGGTGCTTGATTGTCTTATAATGTACAATGAAACTAGTAGAGTTAGTGCAACTGAGCAGCTGATATGTTTTTGGATAAATTGGAGGAGTAAACATTTAGCTTAGAGCTTATAATAAGTAAATAGGGAGAACTGTGTCCTGAGGAACTAATGCAACATCTGCACAGTTTCTTCTCAGAGAGTATATTTTACTTGAATAGACATGAACTTCAACGGATGGGCACTCATCTCATGTTGTTAAGAGTGTGTGATGAGGCGGGTAAGGAGGCACTCCATTTATAGATCTTTAATTGCAGTTCCAGACTTGTATCTCACTCCTACCATCTTGTCGGGTTTAACATTTCTTACTACCTGGGCTCTTAAAGGTTCAGTGGAGCAAACAAGCCACTGTTTTACACAAAGATTGTGACTTCCTTGCCTGTGTCTCAACTTTTACTCATTATGCTTTTTATGTGCCTTTCATTGTACAAAATGAGGTTTGAAATATATTTCATTAATTAATGGACATTTTCCGTTTTTTTATTCTTGCATCTTGTACCTTTTTATTAAATTCCCATCATTTTAATGGTGTGTTTGCAGGAGAATATGGTTAAAACATGGTCCTTACATCATCCTAAACAAGAAACACCATATGGTTTCTATACAGTAATTATCTTTAAGACCCTGCTATTATCTGCTTATTTTCTTCTGTCTTCATTTGTTTTATTACTTTCTTAATCTTATTTCAGTCACACTTTAAATTTAGTAATCCCTAATAGAATTATTTTGCTTCAGTCTCTTTGCATTCATCACATTGTGTGTATGCGAAGCTATTCAATTTTTAATTCTCTGCTTCCCTCAATCTCTTTCTGATAAATATTATTGTATCTCTCTTTAGTTATTCACCCTCACTTTAGTCTCAAATCATCAATATCTTCATAAAAAATGTGCCTACAGATGCACTGAACTGAGCAGTGGTACAGTTCTTCTCTCATATGTGGGTAAAAACTAATTAAATATAGATGAATATCATGTAAGTCACCAAATTACTAAGCCATCTTTGTAAACACAGATAGATATTGTAATGAAAAAACTAAATAGTTGTGTAGTCAGTGGTAAGAACAATGTTAGTGGATAATAGCAGCTATAAAAAGGCTTCTGGTTTGTATAGACTTCAATGCGCAGTGTTTTCATACTTATTCAATTCCAAGTACTTAATATTCCAATGGCTTAATTTTTTAATGGACATATGCCCCCCCTGAAATTTTAATTAATTTTAACAATTTCCAGTAATTGTCAAAAATCATTCTCTTTTCTATTATTTACCAAATAAAGCATAAGATGATCACAATAGCAGATGTTTCACACTCCAGTAAATATCCATCAAGATTTTCAAGTCTTTACAATTCCATATAAAATAGAAACAATGGTTATTTATCCATTAACACTCTGATATGAGTGCAGTAATGTTTTTGGTCATGCTAATCCAAATTTTAATAATTTGCTTCAGTGATTATCTCAATTCAACTCACAAAGCTTAATTCTTCTTAAGAGTTTGACCTCCAAAATATATAAAGAACTCACATGACTTCACTCCAGGAAGACACACAATCCAATTAAAAAATGAGCAAAGGACCTTAAAGAGAAACTTCTCAAAGGAGACCCTACAGAGGTCCCAGAAACATGTGAAAGAATGCTCAGCCTCACTAGCCACCAGAGGGATGAAAATTAAAGTGAGATACCACTTTACCACTGAGATACCACAGTGAGATACCACTTCACACCAGTCAGAATGGCCATCCTTAACAAATCAATGCACAAGTGCTGAGGAGGTTGTGGAGAAAGGGGAACCCTAGTGCAGTGCTGATGGGAATGCAGCCTAGTGCAGCCACTGTGAAAAACAGTATGGAATTTCCTCGAAAAAACTAAAAATAAAACTGCCTTTTGACCTGGCAATTCCACTGTAGCAATTATACCCTAAGAACCTTGAAACCAATTCAAAAGAACCTATGCGCCCCAAAGTTCATAGCAGCACACTTTACAATAGTCAAGTGCTGGAAGCAGCGTGAGTGCCCATCAGTAAACGAGTGGATCAGAAAATTGTAGTACATGTGAACAATGGAATACTACTATATGGCAGAAAGAAAGAAGGGACTCCTACCCTTCAGGGCAGCATGGATGGATATGGAGGGCATTATACGAAGTAAAATAAATCAGGCGGTAAAAGACAAACACCGTATGATCTCACCTATAAGTGGCACTTAATCAACAAAACAAATAAGTGCAAAAAATATAACCAGAGATATGAAAATAAAGAGCAAACTGACAGGAACAAGAGCAGAGGAGGGAGGGCGATAATTCGGGAAAGAAGAGAAGAGGAAGGGTCCTCAAGGGACATGTACTAAGGACCCAGGGACAAAGCCAAAGTGGGTAGGATTGAGGCTGGAAAGTGGGGGTGGGTGGGTCTAGGGAGAAGAGCAGTGGAAACATGGAGATAACTGCACTTGAACAATAATAAAAAATGTAAATTATATCTTCTTGTTGAGAAAAAAAGCTCAGTTCTTCAGTTACTCATGATGTGGTTTCAACATCATTTTTACTGATGCTATCCCTCCTGTTACTTAACATAGCTCACTCCTGTCTTTATATGTTCACTCAAAATTATCTCAGAGAAGTTATTCTAGTTGTCTCTATCAAAAATTGTTTTTTATCAACCTAAATCAGCAATTTTCAACAGATGTGCTGCTAGAATTTTTAAAACATTTAATACCTGACTATTTAGTCAGGGACACTGACTTCTTTTCTCTTAGACTGTCAAATTTTTAAAAAATAGCAATAGCCAACACAATAGTTGTCCAGTGTGAATTAATCAAAATTATATCAATTTTTGTTCTTTTGGCAAAAATATAATATATAATAATATTTTGGTGTGTAGCAGAATTTTATTAATTAGTTTATGTGTGCCACAAGGTGAAAAATGTCAAAATTCACTGCTATAAATATTAATATACCTATATTTCTCACAGTAATTGCTGCTGACTGACATTTTCTTTTCTTTCCCTTTTTCTAAATAGAATAAGAGTTCTCTGTGGTAGGATCTTTGTTTATTTTGTATATTATTCTACCCCAAATAATAAATGCTTAACGAAGCTTCCACCTAGACAGTACTCAATAAATTTTTGTATGGATATAAAAATGAAATGATTCAACAGAATCAACTAAATAGGTTCTGATTTTTTGTGCTCACCTGTGCAAAGGAAAAAGCACCATACAGATACATCTACCAAATTTAATTTTTTTAAGATTCTATTTATTTATTTTTGGACAGGGGAAATGAGGGATAAAGAGAGGGAGAGAAATGTCAATGTGCAGTTGCTTCTTGAGTGTCCCTTACTGGAACTGACCTGTGACCCAGACATGTGCCTGGCCTAGGAATTGAACCAGCAACCCTTTGGTTCACAGGCACTCAATTCACTGAATCACACCAGTAAAGTACTAAATTTAATTTATATGAATAATAGTTAAATAGATAAATATATACACTAAACACAATTACTAATACTTTATAATATAATTTATATTTCAGTGTATGAACGTTATTTTATTAACACTATCTATACACCAACATCTTTCTAATATCAGCATGTTTTCAACAAGTTTATACATGAATTTATAAGGTGATGTAGTTAATAGTTAACTTAATACATTTTCTGCTAATCATCTGAATTGAAAACATCAATTACAACCAAAGTCTTTGGCTATACTTTGTTTGTAATTGATGTTTTAAATTCAAAGACACTGAAACTGAGAACAGGCTACAGACAGAAATGAACATGAGTTTGATGTGCTAGGGAGAAGGACAGAGGAGGAGACGTGGAGAAGCAGCTTTCAAGAAACAGACTGATGCTAGAACGTACACACTCACGTGCTGGACACTGAGATGCGGGTGGATCAGGGTCTGAAGTTTTGCAGTGATGTTTGAAATTATTAGTTGACTGAAATTTTGAAGATTTGGTATGTTTTAAACTCTTACAGTTTTGTACAGTATATTAATTTAAAACTCTCACAATAAAGAAGGAATTTGTTTTGAGCTTTCTAAATCCTAATTTCAATGTCAATTTTGTTACTATAACATGAACAGAGAGGATATTCCAATCATTCTGAAAAAGTCTCAACAATTCCAATAAATTAAGGGATATGCAACATTTTAGATAGATCATTTTTAATAACAACTCTTAGAACTAACCTATACAATTTTTAAGTGACCTACACTGTTTTTCTGACCTTCTGGCAGATAAAGTTTTCAAAGAAAAGAGCATCTTGTTAAATTCTTAAAAGTCGAAAAGAAGTCTAAAGGCTATTTTTAAGAATTAGAAAAGGCCAAAACATTAAAATCTTGAAACAGTGTTTTTTTCACACTATAGAAACTGCCTTAAAATGGCAATTCTAGAATTATGTGATTTTAAATGTGTCACTATCTGGCAAGTTTCTTTTTAAATTTGTATATAACCACTTCTTTGTTAGTGTGTTATAGATTTGAGAGGTAATTGCTTTCTGGGTCACCTAGTATATAATGGATAACCCAGGAGCTAGATATTTTTTGTATATACATATATATAAAATAAAAAATATATATGCAAAATATACTATCTAATACAAGTTTTAGATTACATGGTATGTAATATATAATAATTAAATATACATGATATGTACATGTTTATATATACACACATCTGTTTATGTACACACATGTCAGGTGCACATATATAAACACATATTCGGAACACAAACAGTTTCAGATATTTTTCCTATGGTAATTTGCATAACACAAACTTTTAAGGAAAAGTTTACATACTTCAAAGAAATTTCAAATTTTATATAATAAGAGACATAAAAACAAACAAAAATATATTATTTTTTAATTTTTGGATGAGTCTTTTAAAGTTAAAAAAATAACTTATTTGAAGTTCTGGTCTCAGAACTTCAAATTGTTTTCAACAAAAACTGGGATCTAATAGAGATGTACTAGGGACTGCTTTGAAGGACATGTGTTTTGAACATTTGTTACAACTTTATCCAAAATAAGCAGGTTTCATTATATTGAGGTCCTGAGTTTGCATGTGTGTGGGTGGGTGAGTGTATTTTATCACAAGGAAGCAACAACTAAAAATACTGGGAGAAAAAAGAGAACATTAATTTTAAAATGCATATATATAGTCCAAATATAGCCTAACAGCATTACTAAATAAAAACAAAATCAAAGATTCGGAGATGACGAGACCTGAGCAGTTTCAGTGACCAAAAACATAATCTCATTGGTCATTTCATCTCTCTTCTCATCTACTTAGATATTTTGGTTTCCTTTTTAGACAGGGTTACAGACTGATGGAGGTGGAAAAGGTAACCTGCACCTGAGTACCTGTCTATTATTAATCCTTTTTATCTGTCATAAAATAATCACCTCTTGTCAAATATCTTTTAGTTAATAACTTGGGAGATAAATGGCCATTAGTTCAAGGGAGAACAATAACTTCATGAGGGACGCCTTCATCACCTCAGCCCATGGATATCTTAGAATGTTTAAACGCTGAAGCTCGTCGACGATAGGTTGTCTAGATGTAGTTCAAATATTTCTTAACTTCCAAATGTAAGGAATTTAACATATGTTTAAAGCAATAGATATGTTGACAAGGAGATATAATTCAAGTTAGAATTTGCTGGAGAGACTTGTAAATTAAGTATTGGGAAAACAAAGAAGAGAGTGAGTTTCCTTTTATCTAGAAAAGATCAGAAAGAACTTCGTGGAGCAGTCTTTCATAAAGAGCAGTGAGTGTTCTTGACTTTTGTCCCAGAGGAGGACATCTTTGTGATTCTGCATCAGCAGCAAACCTGGAAACACACTATGTCTATACTCCAAGGCTCTTTGTTACACAATCATCCTTGAAAAGATGGGCTGGAACAAAGGTAGTCAGTATATAAAATGACAGAAATGTGAGGGACTGATGGAGAATTATCTCCCAACAGAGACAACTAAGCTACCGTACTAAACCAGCTGAGAGAGATTCTGGACTAAGGAGGCAGCCTGGGAATTAAAGGAAGAGGAATTAAGCCAAAAATCACATAGGGTGTATTAAAAGAGCTGACTAGAGGTTGCTAGGAAAAGAGATATGATGAATATCTGAGAATTTGGATATGGGAAAAGGTATCTATTTTTATACCATAAAATAACTGTACTTATGTAGATGCTATCTTCATAATTAATTGATAAGTAAAAATGGGTCAGAACTTTACATATGAATGATTCACAAAAAGATTGTGTTTAGCCCTGGCTGGTGTAGCTCAGTGGATTGAGCACGGGCCTGTGAACCACACAATCACAGTTCAATTTCTAGTCAGGGCATATGCCTGGGTTGCAGGCCAGTTCCCAGCAGGGGATGCTTGAGAGGCAACCGTCCATTGATATTTCTCTCCCTCTCTCCTTCCCTTCCCCTCTAAAAATAAATAAATAAAATCTTTTTAAAAAGATTGTGTTTATGATCCTTATCAGTTAAAATATTAAATTTTTTACTTGGGAATTGGATATAGAAAATGCTAGTTTCTTTTTTTAAAATATTTTATTTATTTATTTTTAGAGAGAGGGGAAGGGAAGGAGAAAGGGTGGGAAAGAAACATCAATGTGTGGCTGCCTCTCATATGTCTCCTACTGGGGACCTGGCCTGCAACCCAGGCATGTACCCCAACTGGGAATCGAACCAGTGACCCCTTGCTTCACATGCTGGTGCTCAATCCACTGAGCTACGCCAGCCAGAAAATGCTAGTTTCTTTATAGGGAATATTATCTTTGTCATTGAATCTTACATTCAGAAGGGAGAAAATTTCTCCATGTTTTTCTTAGTTTTTCTGGCAAGTATAACAAATTAATTGTTCAAAGATTGATTAATAGTAGAAGAGATTCAAATTTATTTATGCATAGAAAAATATCATAAAAATGGGACCTAGATAAAAGCAAGCAGCTTTTATACTTTTTAGAAAATAAATAAATAAGTAAATTGTGAATAAATTGACAGGGCATAGACAGTTAGGCTTGGGTGCTTAACTAGTGAAGAATCTAAGCAAGAGTTTGGGTTTAGGAAAGTAAATGAGTAAAGAAGTGATAATGTTTCTTTATACAGACTCCTAAATCCTCAATTTCCCCTAGCAATAAATATGTCTTTCTGTTGCCTGTCGCAGGAAGGACATATTTCATATGGGATGTTTTTTTTCCTGCTTTTAGGAGGACAGAGAGAGAAGGGTCAGACTGTTCTTCTTGCATCAGCTGCTTCTCAAGTAACTTTAATTAAAAATAATCTGCATGACACTTTGATGTATTTTGGGTGGTCTACCCCCAGCCCTGTCTCTTATAGATAGTGATTAATTTTGTTTGAAAATTAACCCATTGGGTGCTAAGTATATTTCAGTTGTTTTGAAAGAAAAAAGTGGTCTTTTCAAAGCTAAATGATAAGAAAGTGTATTTAAGTAATAAATAACCTTGAATTTAATTTGCATTTATTAAAAAATCCATTCACTTAAGAAATACGAAGATAATGGTATTAGCCAATCGCTATAAATATATGTATTTTTCACTATGAGAAAATTACAAATTTTATCTACTGCATGTTATATATAAATGATAAGTACATGATTTATTTTAGCTGCTGTAGTCAACAATTTAGTTATCAACAAAAATTTAATTTATTACTTTGTGTATGAGTAATCTGAATTATAAAAGCATGCAGAAGTTGAACAACAGCAAGCTTTATTTGTATTTCAGAAAACCCAGTATACATGTCAAAGAAAAATGGTAAATATTTCATTTGTGATTTTGGATTGACAATTTAAATCAGTTTCAAAATATACAGAAGCAAGTAAAATATCTCATATACACTTGAAAATATATTTTTATAGTAAGTTAATTATAAAGCAAATCTTAAAATAAGCAATGCTACAAAAATTTCTATGAATTTGGATATGTGTATTCATAGTCAAACTGTCTGTATTTAAAAAATGGATTTCCAACACTGTCAGGGGTGGGCGTGGTGCACGAAATCCTTAGTCGTCTTAGGTCTATTCTACAACTCAAAGAAACATTGACACATTGTGCTTTAAAACATGTTATTCTTAATATTAAAAATTGAGATGTTCAAATGTCTTGTTTCTCAGTTTGTAAACAATAGTTGTTATTCCAAAGTTCAGGAAAGAAAACTGGCATGAATGTGCTGTGATGCGGCTTGATCAGATAAAATTCACTGATAGTGTGGTGAAAAAAAGGGGTTCTGTGGAGAGTAACCTCGCAGAGTCAGCTGTTCATAAATTCCTAACTGGGCAGGTCATGGTGGGTAGACACACCCCAGGCATAAAATGTTTGGTAAAAGGCTTACTTTTGCTTTCTGCAAGCCCGGCGCATTGTTTCTGTACATCCTGGTTGACATGCCTTCGAAATAAGCAGTACTCACCCTAAAGAGAGCACACAGTAGTGTTAAATATGCCGTAATATTGTATGTTATTACTTTTTCCGCAGTATTTATTTTGTTTGTCTATACAGGATTTATAGTAAATCCTGTTCCCTACAACTGCTTTATTTTTAAACTTTTTAAATTCTTGTTAAAGTACAGCTGTCTTTATTCCCCCCCAAACTCCACCCCTTACCCTAGCCATCTCCAATTCCCACCCTTGTTTCCCACCCCTTTTAGTTTTGTCCATGCGTCCTTTATAAATGTTCCTGAAAACACCACACATGCTTTATGTTCTCCACTACCACCATCATTCTGCAGAAATTGAGAAAGAGAGAGAGGAAAAGAGAGCCTGAGGTAGCGAGAAATTCTGAACCGGTGAAGAGCAAAGAGAGTAGCCACAAGATAAGGTCCCGATCAAAGGATTAAAATCCTGCATGTTCTAGTAAAAGTGATCATGAGTTTTCTTGAAAATTGGAGAAATTGTGGAATGATTTTGAACTTCCTATAGATTATTGGATAAAAAAGACTCAAATTAAACTTACTTAGATCTTAAAGTATCAAGCTAATATTTGATTCAAGATATTTAGTTTATATTGATGTCTTCTTTGGGTTAAATTTTATTTTAAAAAATCCCATTTACCATAGCAAACTATTTTACAGTGATCTACTTTCAAAAGCCAATCTTAATGCTTTAAACATGAAAATTTTATTACTTATTGTAGACCATAGTAAGTATGATTTGGACACTATTCTTGTTGTTTTTTAAACAATTGTAAAACAAAATAGTAAAGGGCTTTTAATCCTTAGCCTAAATTCTTTTTGCATAAATTTATTTAAAAACAGTTTAGATGGGAGGTTTGAGCCACGCTATACTGTGGTTGAGATAAGACATATTTCTGAAAAGTTGGATGCAAAAGACTAATTACATTTTGCAGGCAAATAGGACTATAGTGCTTGTGAAAACCTGGATAGCTACTCAGTTATATCCTCAGAATCATTTTACCTCTAGGAATCCAACATAACCTCAGTTTCGATCCCAGTCTTGTGGTTTCATAAATTTTTCCTTCTTAGTGTTTCAAGGTCTTTGATGAATGCTGATTCCTACTAACAAAATCCACAAGAAAATGACATATACAAAGCACAACATATTTTGCTCATTTTAGGCTAAATTGTAAATATAGAAGTTAAAGAAATTTGTTCGTCGACTATGCTTGATTAAGACATTTTCTGAGTAGGTTGCTTTACAGAAAAGGAAATTATGAAAACATGTCTTGTTGGAAAAGGACTTACAATAAAAATGTAAATTATTTAATTTAATTTTATACGGCATTGACAGCTGATGCTAGGATATATCCATCTCTAAAATGGAGGCAAGAGTAATCCTCAGATCTTCCTGATAGATTGTCTGCTCTATCACCCGGAAATAATTAGGAGATATTTTCTCCCTGAGTCCTTTGCTGTGTTTTTTCTTGCAACCAGAATGGGGGTGTCAAGCACATTCATGGAAAAGTAAAAAAAAAAACATGGGGGACAGAACTTTGTCCTAGCTGTCTGTTTGTAATCCCAGGGAGGGGACAGCCACACAGGGAGAACCCACATCAATGCAGCATAGATGAAACAGAAAACCATACTGTCAGCACAGAGCAGATCAGCAGGAAAAGTTATGGATTATCCCTCCTGGGCCTGTTGAATTCTCACTATAGCATGTGAGTTGTGCATATGTACCCCAAAGTCCTCAGGGTAAAAGAGAGTGAAGTTGAGGCTCTACACTTTGCGGAACAGTTCCTTTGGCAGAATTAAAAGTGTCAGATTGCAAAGGCTCTAGTGGGTGACTAGAAGCCTTGCAGACTGTGTGGAGAATATGGACCGAAGGCAAATATGTCTACAGCACTGTGAGGCAAAGCCAAAGTTGTACAGGACAGACACAGCCCTGGATAAACCAAGTGAACAGACCATGGGATCAGCACTTGAGATTTCGGTAGCAGATGCCAATAAGCTATATAGAAACCTGAGAAAGGCACTAATGTCAACGACAAAGGGAAAAGAGAAAAGCAATCAGTCCTTAGTCTGTGGGTCCCAGTTCCCCCTATCCTTTTACTGTGTCTTTTTGCGTGTCTCTCAAGGCAGCTAAATGTCCTTTTAAGGAGAAACTATTACAGAAGAATGAATTTTTTCCTAAGAGAGTACCTTAAATAGACCACTTAAATTAGAAAAGATTGACACACTATTGTATTTTATCTAAGAAACCATAATTTGTAAGAGGAAATCCAATTTTAGAGATGTTAATTTGTAAAACAAAAAGTACTTCAAGACTGAGAAAAAGACTATTAATAAAAAAGTCTTAACATTATTTGTCACCCTCTAAACCTATCTTATATTGTATGAATTTTGGTTCTCTTGCCCGCAGTAAATCAAATTTAAATGGGACCCTTCAATACTCAGAATAATGAGACATAAGCATACTTGTCTCTTCAACCAGGAATTATTTCAGCAGTCTAAACGATTAACCTGAATTAAGTATTTTCATAGTTTTTTTCCTCCTTAATTTTTATTTCCTGAAATGCCCTACTTTCTGTACTTCATATGTATCTGCAATCACAGACCACAGTGTAATTATATTACCCAATGTGTTGTAACTACATTGGATAATATAATGAAAAGTGGCTCTGTCAATACTGCTGGGGGTTGGGATATATTCATTAACCGTAGTTTAATTAGCACCAGATCATTTGCTCAGATAGTTATTTGGATTTATGATATAATTATAAATGTGAATCTAGAATTGAAGTGTGTGTTCGGGAACACTCAGTTGTTTCTTTATGAAGCTTTTCCTTTGAGATATGTACAAATGTAACAGAAGGGGTTACATTTATGAGTTTATGCAGTTGCACTGCTAAGATAATTTCTAATCAATCCCTATTTTCCATAAGTACCTTTCTTTTATTGAGATTTTACATTCTTTGATGTACTTCCTTTTATATTTGTGATAGCCAGGAGCATTCCTGGTGTTCTAAAGGCATTCTACTCTATGTGCTCATTTGGGGGGCCCTTTGTACTTCATTGTACAAATGTATTAAATTCCAAGTTTTCCTCCCCACTATATCGTGGAAATATTTCTTTCTATACAGGTATAAATATTTCTTGATGTAGACATACCCAGATACTCTTTAACGAACTGAGATGTTTTCAGGTTTATTATATGTTTAACGGTGATTATCGTGTGTGGTTTTTACTGTCTATGAGGAAGACACTTAAAAATTTATGGAAGTGTTTTTGTTTGCCAGAATAGTCGTGAGCTGTTCTTATATTCATAACTGGAAATGTGTCGATATGCTTATGAATGTTGTACATATATCGGCACCATGTCACTGGATTTTCCAATGGCCAACAAGATACTACCTGGTTAATAAACCTGAGTCTGTGATTTACTTGTGTTTCATACAAATGGAAAATATATTTGCATAATTTTATGTGCACCAAACTTCTATTCAGGATATAAGTACTAAGGGATAATTATATGACACTATTTACATTGATTTTTGTTTCAAAATTTACCAAGATATATTTTTCACTGGAGTTATCAGTAAGACATATTGGCATCTATCTGCATCTGTTATATTTATATACTCATGCCTATTTATTTATATATTAAATTGGCATTTTGTTGGGTTGGCCAAAAAGTTCTTTCTTTTTGGTCCAATGACTGTAGAAGTTCTTAGTTGTCCCTAATTTTATTTGAAACAATTTTGTTAGACTGTATTGTGACAGTTGTCATATAAGCATGCATTTAAAAACACATCAAAGTTGGTGAATTTTTGTGCAGTCAGTTTAATATTGAAGAATGCTTTAATATTAAAGAATGGAAAAAGGTAGGCGACTTTGTAGGGTATTGTGCTTTACTATTTCAAGAAAGGTAAAAGTGCAACTGAAATATTAAAAAAACTGTGATTTAGAGGAACCTATATAAAGGATACATGGACAACAACTGAGAAGGGTGGAAATGGGAGGGAGGGGGGAGGATGGGGGGTGGGACGGTATGGGAGTAATAGACAGAAAACTGTACTTGAAAAATAATTAAATAAAAAAATTGGAAAAAAATTTAATAAAAAAAACTGTGAATTGTATGGAAGAGGTACTGTGACTGATCAAACGTGTCAAAAGTGGTTTGCAAAGTTTCTTGGTACTATTGATATTTTGGCCAAATAATTCTTCGCTGTGGGGCTGTCTTATGCATTGGAAGACATTTAGCAGCACTGCTGGCCTCTTTACACTGGAAACCAAATAGTGGGAGATAGCCAATTCAAAATATCCTAGTCAATAAAGTTATTGGTGAAAAATGAAAAATATGTCTTTTATTTTATGGAAAAAACTAAACAAGACTTTTAAACCAGCCCAATATTGTAGAAGGTCTTACTTTTAGACACACTTATCAATAAAAATTTTACTTATCCATAGGGTTAATCAGTCACTGCTGCAATAAGGCTGCAATAAAAAAGAAGTTAGCCACAAATTCAGTAGCATACAGGCATCTACATTAATTTCCTGCTGTGTGTTAACTGATTAGACAGTTAGGGTTTGGGATGACTTAGGGCAGACTTGTCTACAACCAGAAAGGTCAGTTCAGGTGCGTTGCAAAAGTCTTGCAAACTCTTTGACCAGAGATGATCTGAGATATATCTTTTTGGTGGTGTTCAAATACAGGAATATAGAATATATAGCCCAAATGTGTGGGCACAGCGCGAATTTGTGCTCACATGGCATCAAATTTTTGCTCACGTGGTCAAAGTTAGTCATGTGGCCATACCAAGCAGTGTGAAACGCACCCCACTCATCATAAAGTCAAAGCAAGATGTATGATTAATGCTGCGGGGAAATATAACACATGTCTTCCTTGGGGAAGGTATTATGGGAAAACAGAGTGAATGTAGTAGCCTGGATAATAGTCTACAATAATGGTGACTATATTGATTTTTAAATACTAGAAAATTAGATCTAATTGCAATGGCTTATATTCAAGACTGTAGAGTGCTTTAAAAAATACACTTCAAGTGCACATGGAATATTCAAAGTAGACTACATTGTAAAAGAAAGAACCCTAAAAATTGAAATAACTGAAATTAGGTAAAGTAGGTTCTTGAACCATGTAATAGAAAATATCTCCCCAAATATACTCATACCCACCCCCCTAAACAGATGAATGTGTTATGAGGACATTGCAGATATGACTAACTTAAAGATGTTGATGCTCTGGCTGGTGTAGCTCAGTGGATTGAGCGTGGGCTGTGAACCAAAGGGTCACTGGCTCAATTCCCAGTCAAGGCACATGCCTGGGTTACCAGCCATGTCCCCAGTAGGGAATGTACGAGAGGCAACTACACACTGATGTTTCTCTCGCTTTCTTCTTCTTCCCTTTCCTTCTTTCTAAAAATAAATGAAAATCTTCAAAATTAAAAAATAAAAATATTGAAATGGGACAATGATTTTCAATTATCTGAATGATTATAAGAGATACACAGAAGGATCTGAGTCTGAGAAAGAAATGCAACTACAGAAGCAGGTGCAGTGTGACACTATTCCTGCAGGGGACACAAGGTGAGGGACACAGGCATCCTCTGTAAGGTGAAAAAGGCAAGAATACAGAACCCCCAAACCTCCAAAGGCTATGTAGCCTCGTTTTCAGCTCAATGAAGCTGATTTTGAACTTTTGAACTCTAGAACCTTGAGATAATAACTTAGTTTTAAGCCACTAAAATTCTGGTAATTTATCACAGTCTAAATAAGAAACTAACATACATTACCAGATTTTAAGTTATTACAAAGGTAGTAAATTAAACAGGTGTGATATTTGCAAAGAAAAAGACAAGTAGATCAATGAAACAGAACGGAGAGTCTACGGATATACCCACACAAATATGGCCATTTAATTTTTTTCTTCTTTTTCATTTATTGACAGAAGTGCAAAATAAATTCATTTGAGAAAGAATAATCTTTTCAACAAATGGTATAGGAATAATTTATCATCATATACAAAACATGAAACAAACCTTGATCAAACTAACTGTGGTATCTTATACTATAATTAACTCAAACAGATAGATTGTACAACAAAATAAAACAAAATCTGTAAAACTTTCAGTAGAAATAGAGATAATATTGCTGATACGGATTAGGCAAAGGTACATAGACATGATACCCAAAGGAAAAATAAAAGAAAAATTTACAAATTAAACTTTATCAAAGTTAAAAATGTTTACTATGTGAAATACAACGTTAAAAGAATAAAAAGGCTGCAGTCTGTGGGCAAATATTTGCAAGTAGCATGTAACAAAGGACGTATATCCATAATGTATAAAGAACCATCCCTTTTTTGATATCCTCACTTTATTCATATGTTATTTTACTGATCTTAGTTCTTTGACCTGGTTTTCTTTTATTCCCTTGAACATAAGCACAAGAGTTGTATTAACTTTTTTCTTTTTCCTAGTAAATCTGATGTCTGGGTTTCCTCAGGGATGGTTTGTATCAACTTTTTTCCCTGTGAATGGGCCATACTTTTCTGATTCTCTGTTTGCCTTGTGATTTTGTTATTGGCAAAATCTGGACATTTAAGTATTATTGTGTGGCAACACTAGAAAACAAGTTCTCATTTCTCAAGATTAGCATTTTTTTGACTCTTGGAGGTTTTCACCAATATATTTGCTCTCACAGAGATTTCCTTAGGAAGAAACAGTTAAAAAGGAGGAAAAATTTGAAAAAAAATTCTATACCATACAAAAGCAATAAGGCAATAAAAAGATATCCTCTCCTAGTCTTTACAAACTAGCTCTCTTCTGGGGCATTCCTTCCCCGCCCCCCGCCCCCCCCCCCTTTTTATTTAACTGTTGTTCGAGCACAGTTTTCTGTCTTATACTCCCATCCCATTCCTTTGTCTAGTCAGGTTTGCTCGTAGCCTAAGGCTCAGCCCAGGATAAAAGCTCATGGTCTTTTACACTCTTCTCTGAGCATGCATGTGGCCTTCTCAGTGGCCCTGTGTAGCCAAGTGTTTTGAATGTCCTGATTTCTCCATGAATTTCTTCAACATTTTCCTTTCAGGTCTTAGTGTGTCTAGTGTTTGTACATCTTAACACCATGCATCTGCAGGTTGTAAAGGTGCCTGCCAGCAGTTTTGCAAGCTGTGCCTGCAGTTTCTGACCTGAGGGTCAAATTAGGCAAAACACAGTCAAGCACCTTCCATTTTCAGGTAACTCTCTGACAAGTTAGCACAGATACACAGAATAATTTTTAAATGAGATCTGTTATTCTCCCCCTAAAACTAGGGGTCCGGGGTAACACTGGGAACACAGTCCATAGCTATTTCCAGACTGACAATGGGGAGGGGTAAGTGAAAGTGAAAATGGCCACATTTTCCTCCTGTTTTCAAGTTGCCTTTCTCTTGTTTCAGTGGTTGCTGGGTTGCTTTAAATCTTTGATTGTTTTCCAGAGTTCTGAAAGAGTTGGTTCTAATAGGTTATTTATTGATTTATTTTTGTTATATTTGTGAGTTTGAGAGATTGGAGGCGCCTACACCATAAGGTGACACTAATAACTTTTGACCTTTACTACTGTCTTACCATACCTCATATAAACAGCCCAATTCTTTTTTTAAAGATTTTATTTATTTTTTTTTAGAGAGGGGAAGGGAGGGAGAATGAGAGGGTGTGAAACATCAGGGGGGGCCGCCTCTTATGCACGCTCTACTGGGGGCCTGGCCTGCAGCCCAGGCATGTGCCCTAGACTGGTGATTGAACTGGCAAACCCCTAATTCACAGGCCAGCGCTCAACCACTGAGTCACACCAGCCAGTGACACCCCAATTCTCTACACCTATTGCCCTGTAACGTAAAACAATGACTTTTTTTTCAAATACTACAAAGTCCCCCATTAAAATTCACAAACGTATTATGGACTTGTATTACATCCTTGTTTATGGTTAGTATGGCATTTCTTATTAGCTTTTACTTAGAAACAACTGGCAAATATATACCTGTTTTTTATGCTTAAGGTGTTCTGATGGATATAGAAAAATAATTTTGAATGTTATTTAAAACGTTTGAGATGATTTAATATGTTAAGATCAAATCCTTTTAAGGAAATATTATTGATTGCATAATAACATATTTTTATTTAATTTGAATATTTCTGCACATCTATTCTATGAAAATAAGTGTTATTTTAAATTACTTTCAAACCAAACAAAAGAGACAGGAAATATAGTGAGCTGAGTTCTTTGACGGAAAGGCACTCGATTCTTTACCACGTCAGTAAAAAGTCTCAAAGGGGCAGGTGTCAGAGCATGATTACGATAGAAAAAAAAAACAAAAATAGCACCTAAGCCTTTGTGACAGATGTCAAGCATCCTGACAAGCATTAAAGGAAAAATCATTTTCCTGATTCTGTGCAAGGAGACAGCTTGTAAGATTACAGATGTATCTCTTTATCTATGTTTTTGGCAGACCATTTCCACTGAATAGGGCCTGAAAAGTACTTCAGATGGAGAAAAGGACTCCAGAAATTTTCATCTCTGCTACACAAAGGGCATAATGAAATGTCAGAAAGTAAAGCAGTATAGTAGTAAGAATGAACCTAAGCCAACCAGTGTTTTCTGTCCAGTTTTGAGATCAAATATCACTGTGATAAATTCTGTCTGGTTTAAAATTCTTAAAATGCTACAAGAGTGAAGAAATAAGCCAAGAAGTAGTAAATGACACATAATAAATGCTTAAAGAAAAACTATGAAATCACTGCACAAACAGATGGATTTGGTAATTTATTGATATTTATCTGTGGCTCATCTTATTTTATCTTGTCATCCAAAACATCACTGTGCATAATGGGGATTTCATTAAATTTAATAGTACATCTTAGCAATGTTTTCACAGTAGTACCCATATAGCTACATAACTTCGTGTAGAATTCCATAGCATGGATTAATCAGAACTCCTTTATTCGTATGCGTATTGGTGGGCATTAAGTATTTATACAGTGTTGCAAATTCTACTACTCTGGAGTCCTTGTGTGGATGTCTTCTTGCACTTGTTGAGCATTTTTCCAATGTAAAACTGACATGCAACCCTGGCTTGTGTAGCTCAATGGATTGAGCACAGGCCTATGAACCACAGGGCCACAGTTCAGTTCCCAGTCAGGGCACATGCCTGGGTTGCAGGCCAGTTCCCAGCAGGGGATGCATGAGAGGCAAACATACATTGATATTTCTCTCCCTCTCTCCTTGCCTTTCCCTCTAAAAATAAATAAATAAAATCTTTATATATTAAAAAAACTTACAAGAGAAAATATTACATAACTAGAAATACACATTTTAAATCTATTTTTCCAATTTTTCATAATTGTGTGATTTGCTTTTTAATTGTTGCTGTTATTAACATGGACATTTACCAGTTCTTCTGACATCGTGTATATTAAAAATGATCATATTTTCAGATAAGAAGTTAGAATATCAATAAAGACTAGTCACTCTTAATCGCTCTCACATTTTCCCTTATATAACTTTTATAGCTCAGGAAGAAGTATCCAATATATACCTTGAATATCCTTTGAAACGTTCTCTACTGCGTTAGTGATTGTCCTTGCTCCTACTCACATGTATCACATATTTTGTTTCTAACACATCTGATGGGGACCATAAGTAACATGGTTTGTAAAAAAGTGTGTAAATCTAGACTTCCTCAATATCCAGCATAGTGCTTTAGGTATGATCAATATAATTTGATTAATTATGGTATAATAAATATGTATTAAGCCAAAGGTATCTTTAAAATTGAGAGCATTTATCTAGATCAGTATTCATTTTTTTGCTGGTAAAAGAACATAGTGGTATTTTTTTAATTTATTTATCTTAGAGGGAAAGGGAAGGAGAGAGAGAGAGAAATATCAATGTATGGTTGCCTCTCATTCGTCCCCTGCCGGGAACCTGGAACTGGCCTGCAACCCAGGCATGTGCCCTGACTGGGAATCGAACTGCGATCATGTGTTTCGCAGGCCCACGCTCAATCCACTGAGCTACACCAGCCAGGGCAATAGTGGTATTTAAAAATTAAAAATCAAGTGTATTTGGTGTATTGATAAATCTATATAGAAAACATTTAATAATACAAATTAATTATTTTATAAATAATTTGTAGAAAAATATATTACTTAATTACATAACCTTAAAAATCAATAAGTTTTTTAAATGTCCACTTCTCTTTTCACGATTTAAATCTACTACTTCACTTCTAAGAGCCAGTGAGGACTTAGGGAATCCACCTATCATGTACATGTACTCTATTTAAAAAACGTTAAATACTCTCTCTGTTGCAGTTCCCAATTAAATGCCTTTATTCTTTTCAGATCATGACTAACCTCTCCACTAATCATATATATAATGTAAACCAGATCTTTCAATGAAAGTTAAACCTTGTGAGTCACCAGTTCAACTATTATATTTCCTTTGGGTTTACCTATAGTGACCAATGCTAGCATTAAACTTACTGCAAGTAAGAAGGAAATTAGTCCACAGTTGCTTCCTCCAATTATCGAATTGTGTTGGAATTTAAGCACAAAGTGCAGTGAAGAGAGACAATCACTGTAAAAAATTGTGCTTATATAGCTATAGTGAAAAAACGTTCTACTTAGAAGCCATTTATTTGGGGGGCACGGGCATTTATTTACTCACTGACAATGGTGATATGCATTTGTACAAGACAAGAAGAATAATCATATACATATTGAAGAAGAACCACATCAGTCTCCAGCTGACAGCAAGCCAGAAGCTGAAGCCCTCAGGCTGACAGCCTGCAGGGCCAACACCTGGATTGCAGCCCTGTGGAAGAGCCGACCATGCTATGCTTGGGCTCCTGGCCCACAGAGATAAATAAATGCTCTTTTAAGTTGTATGTTTGTGTTATTTTTTTACACAGCAATAAAGAATACACACATCAAGTGATTTAAAACTCTACTTTGGCCCTGGCTGGTGTAGCTCAGTGGATTGAGCACGGGCCTGTGAAGCAAAGGTTCACTGGTTCAATTCCTAGTCAGGGCACATGCCTGGGTTGCAGGCCGGGTCCCCAGTAGGGTACACATGAGAGGCAACCACACATTGATGTTTCTCTCCCACTCTTAAAAAAAAATAAAAAAAACTATACTTTGATATATTTTATGTGTCTATAAATAATATCTGTAGAGCTTATTAAAATGTATTTGTTTTGTCTGTTATATCAAAAACAACTATAGGCTTGGCTTGGTGGGTCAGTTTGTTGGACAATCATTCTGTATGCCAAAAGTTATGGGTTTGATCCTGTCAGGGCACATTTGGGAAGAACCTGATTTATATCTTTCTCTTTCTGCGTGTGTGTGTCTCTCTCCCTTCCTCTCTCCCTAAAATAGATAAACATATCCTCGGCCGATGATTTCAAAAGTAATAAATAAAAATAGGGCTCCATTGTGACCAAAATATCAGTCTTCAGAACTCATTATAGTTTTTCTGCACAGGATATCACCTTGTTACTTTCAGTCTCCTGAAATGCTTGTTTTAAAAAGAAACTCACAAATTGGGATACTGCGTATATATGTTTGTGTGCATGTGAAAAGCTTTTTCTAAACAGTGGCTTTCAAAAACATATTAGAGGACCCTCACTTGGATATGTATAATCCTAAGGATATGCATTTTAATTCAAACCTAAAATTAATAGAGATTTGAAAAGACTGAATAAAAGTCTTTTGGAAGATATCCAGACAGGTAACATGAAACATAGAGAGATTTACTGAAGAAGACACAAGATATAAGAAACATTGTATGTAGGATAGTGACGCCTCAACCCCCTTCGACACAGACAGCTAGGGAACCCATGTGGTCCTCCCAGTGGCCATCAGCTGCCCCGTCGTGCCATATTTTCCTGAATCATTGACAGTCTGAATTCTCTTCCCTTTCAAAGATCGTTTTGATTTTGGAGAAAGCCAGAAGTCACTGGGTGCCAAATCTGGGCTGTAGCAGGGCTGAGTCATCTGGGTGATTTCTTGTGCGAAAAACTCTCTGGACAAGACCAGATGCATTGAGTGGGCACATTGTCATGATGAAGCTGCCAATCACCAGTTGCCCATAGCTGTGGCCTTTCGAATCATCTGAATGGTTTCCACAGAGTAATGTTCAAGCTTAATGCATAGTTTGATGTAGATTCATTGCTCTACTGGCTCAGTCGTTTTGAATGCCTTGGCTACACGGTACAAATGCTCACTCAGTGGTGACTACCACCTCCATTGACTAGTATGGTGAAGTCATCATTATTCACTATTCACAAGGAGCATTTCAGTTCTCTTGTCTTGGCTGTCAGATTACATCAGTGTCACTCAAACCAGTCTCATTTTATTAACACTATCTGGTCTTTTCCAGGACAGTCCTTATATATCCTTCATATAAAAATAAAAGAATAGAAATACAAACAATTTAGCAAGCCAGTTTCTTCTGGTGTGAGGAAAAGAATATGAAACTGACTTTAGGCCAAATAGTAAATTCGAACCTGATTTTAAGATTCCTGATAAATCAATTTAAACTTCAGGTACTCTTCAAAGTTCATTAAAATTCAAAAACAGTCCTGTGATTTCCAGTAACTACATATGATCTGCTGACCATGATTTCCCTGTTTTTTAAAAATTCTAAAATTAATTGATTCTAAGAGTATAAAAATAGTTAAAGAAAGCTATTACAAAAAAGGAGAAACTAGAATTACTATATGAAATATAGTTTAGAAAATTGAATATGTCTAGTTTTTTGTGGCCTCATTATTTTTCTTAAATCTAATGAACAAACTGAACAAGAAAAACAGAGACAGACTCATAGACGGAGAACAGATGATAGCTATGGCGGGGAGGGGAATTAGGGGTTGGAGGACTGATCATGGACATGAACAACAGGGTGGTGATTGCTGGGGACAGGGTGGTATATGGGGACTAAATGATAATGGGAAAATATAAAGAATGTGTAAAAATAAAATAAAGTAAAATAAAATAAAATAAAAAAGCTCTGAGTTTAAAAATTAGTATTAAAAATTATGAATTACAAAAAGGTAATCAGATTTCATATTTGCTCAAAATACCTAATGAATGAAGGAAGATAAATGACCTAACATATAAAGGAGAATGAGTACTTTATTTGGGGGCAGTTGGTTAACGTTATCAACGTTTTGTACAATATCATGGATAACACATTTGATTTTTAGGAGAGATCTGAGTTGAAAATCTTAAACTTCAAAGACTCTCAATGTTTCTATAGCTGACCCTTGAACGATGCATAGCTGTCCTTCTGTATATGTAGGGGACTGATTCCAGGGCCCCCTGTGGATATCAAAATCTGTGAGTGCTCAAGTCTTCTACATAAAATGGTGTAGATCAGTGCATCAGTCGGCACTCCAACCTGCAAACTCCCAACCATGAATAGAAAACAGTGAACCGGCACAGTGAACTTGTCCATTTTATTTTCTTCTACCTAAGAAAGAGTTCATTCTTCAGCACCAACATTCAGATCCTCTAAGTTGCAAATCTTGCTGTAATGTTTCATTAAGTCATCTATTTCGATTAATTAAATCTTTAGCACTGTTCACATGTATCCAGCAGAAAATTGAAATAAAAACTATTTTTAAAAAAAATAGAACTTTTGTGGCCTTAAGGGAATGTGAACTATAAAGGCAATGGGAATAAAAATAAAAAAATGAATAATCAGGTTATAACATTATATCTGTTCTAAAAGAAGCTATTACAAAAAAGGAGAAACTAGCATTACTGTATGAAATATAGTTTAGAAAATTGAACATGTCTAGTTTTTCATGGCCTCATTATTTTCCTTAAATTGCTGTATGGCAGGAATTAATGAAAAACTCATGCTAAATAACAAAATACATTTCTGAGCAATGAATGAGTAAAATTAAGAATGTTAGCCATGTAGTATCATCTCATATTTACCTCATGAAATTAGCTGTTCTCTCTGATGTCAAGCTGATGACAATACACTCGGAAAGAGGACTATGACAAGAACGAAGCCCCCTTTTAAATGTCAGGAGCCCGCGACATACCAAAGTGATGCTTGAAGAAGAACACTATGGCCTTCAGAAAGGCTCACATTGGATGGTGAGTAGTAAAAAGCTCTAAATTTGGCCTCCTCTGCCCAGAGACATCTTTCTTTTTTTTTGGAGAAAAGTATTTTCTTCGAGAAAAATGCTACCAGAAAAAAAAATTAAAAACAATGTATATTTTATTTGATAGCTGCCTTGCTTTTAGAAACTCTAAATGCTTTTGCTGTCTTTTTCCTGTTGTTGTTAACAGGGTCTGTGTGGTACCTGGCGTTTTTCTGGGACATGCTACATTTTGTTTAGTTTCAATGCTGAGTACCCAATGGGCTGGGCAGGTGTGGCAGGGTTCTCATTCCTCCCTGTGGCAGTAAGATGTGTAAGCAGGACGACCTGTTTCTAGGGCAGCTGAAAATGACACTTGCTCCAGTGACACTATGCCTTTGGCTGAAACCACTTAATAAAAATCTTTTGAATGCAATTATCACAGCATTAAATTTCTGTGCCTATGAGCTACTCTGTTCAATTCATTCATACATTGAACAAGGTCAGTTAAGAGCCTCAGAAAATTTCAAAAAAAATGCAGAAACTTTACAGGTTCATAGTCAATTTCATCTTTAAGGGTTCAATGTGAATTAAAGCATAACAAATGTTCTCTCACATTTTTGAAACATCTTATAATTCACTACTGACTCAGGTTATACTATGAATGTCGAAACTACCCCAATGGTTCTTGAAGCTGATTATCCCTCTTGAGTTGTTAATATGCCAAAGAAAGACTGCCTTTTTCTGCACCAAATGGCAGCCAAAGTGATTCCCTTTCAAACCTCACAACTTAGGCTAGTGTAATGTATATATGTGTTTCTCTTATACAATAGATTTCTTAAACAACTTCTTAGTACTTAGTAGTTGGAGATTATATATAAGCCAATTGATCTTTTGATGACTGATGAGTTTTGAATGCTGTCTGCTTCCTTGAAGACATGTTTCATTCATACTACTTTTAAAGTATCAATAATAATTAAAATTAAAATTTTGTTATTTTATAAGAAACTGATGAGAAACTCCCCTTTCTCTAAATCATATATATCAATTACATAAGGGTTCTTTTCATTGTTGATCTCACCAAGATGTAGATGTAGGAATGTCTTTTTTTTATTTTAAAATATGTGTCAAAATTTAGTTGTTTTTCTACAGGAGCTACAATTCATTTTATTTTTTGTTTCTTTCAACCCAAAGCTCCTGGAAAGAAAAAGGAATTACTGTTTTTTTCTATTACCAACTGGTTTCCTCATACCCGCCCCCCTCAATCACTACACTCTGTCCATGTCCATGAATCCTTTTTAGTTTTTGCTCAGTCCCTCTTCCTCTTAACCTTCCTGCACCTTAGTTGTCAGCCTGCTCTCTGCTGTGAGTCTGTCTCTATTTTTGTTAGTTAGTTCAGTTTGTTCATTAGATTCCACATATGAGTGAAATCATATGGCATGTGTCTTTCTCTGGTCAGCTTATTCCACTTATTAATATTTTTAAACAAAAGATTTATTAAAGTTGCAGAGTTCTTCAAGTATTTTCAGTAGTGTTCCAAAACCAATGTAACTAAGCATAAGATTAGGTGGGCTCTTCCTTGCTCTGCTTAGAGGATCTGAAGTGTCCTGTAGTTGAGATCATTTGATACAAATTATTTTATGGATCTGGATCCTGACTAACTATTCTATTTTCTTGCTGGGCATTCTTTGACCCAGTCAAATTATACACAAATAATTCCTTAAAACCCTAATGAGCTCTTTCACTTTTGAAAAATACATACCCATGAATACATAGAACTATGTTCTACTAGTCCTTTATTTTTTTAATTTTTAGACATATTTATTTATTTATTTTTAGACTGAGGAGAAGAAAAGGAGAGAAACATCAATGTGTAGTTGTCTCTCCAGTAACCTACCAGGGACCTGGCCTGCAACCCAGTCATGTGACCCAATCAAAAACCAAACTGGCAACTCTCTGGTTCTCAGGCGGGCACTCAATCCACTGAGCCACCCCAGACAGGGTAATTTTATTAGTCTTTTAAATCCAAGGAAAATGCAACAAAATTTTAAAGCTTTCCAAGATAATCACAAGCTTTCTCGATTCCCATAGCACTAGACAGTTGTAGCTGATTGGAATGCTAAAATAATAGAGACAAATTATTGAATGCTTTCGATTTGCTAAACACAAAAAGCATTATCTTTTTACATGGCATACGTAGTATCACTGAAGAGGTGAAATTATTATATTTATAAGTGGTACTGCTATCATTTAAATCAAGGTGTATCTGAAGAAGCTGATGCAGTGTCTCTATGTAACAATTTCTATTAAAAATTATATTGAAATGTATTGTCTGTATTTCCATGACAGACCAAAATGAATTAAACTCTTAAAGCAGAGCCTTACATTTTATGGTTGACAACTAGTTTTTAAACTATTGCATGGCAGATAGCTTATACTTAATTATAAATGGATAAAAGAACAATATTATGTACTTTAAAACTGCAAAAAGATACAATTTAGAATGTCGTTTTTAAGAGTTTATTCCAAAGGGTCCTTCATGGGAGCCTTCATGCTGACATTGAAAGGTATACTTTAGCTTAGTGTTATTTTTAAAACTGAATGTTCTATATTAATATGCAAAATTAAAGGCATTTTCTTAAGAAATCAATTTCTAACCACAAAGGATTTTTAAAATGGTTATGGAAACTACACATTATTTCCCTAAACTTAAAGGTTAAATAAACAAGGGAACAAAACAGTATATGCTTTGCAGTGTAAAATTAAGGTCTTCACTATTTCTGGTCATTGGTACTTTTCAGAGGTAAAAAAAAAAGGTTTCAAAATCATGCTCCAACTAAATTTCTTTCAAATTTTGAAGTGGCATTTCTTTCTGTACTCAGCTGTTGACAAATTTGCAGTATGTCATTATACAGCTGTCAAATCCCACCCATGGGGCCTGATTGGCAGTTGAAACAAACGAAGCTTCTACTGCTGACTCTAGGGACAATTACCATTTTTTGAATTTGTTGGAAAAGGAGGAAAAGAATTGCTTCATTTGGAAAGAAGCTTCTTAGAAATTATTTTACACATAAGAAAAAATATTCAAAGATTGAACCAGGCTATTAAAATATATTTTAAAAAATCAAAACACAACTATATTAATTTAACTGCAAAAATTATGAAAATATGAAAGATATTTTTATGTTATATTTTACTGTCTAAGCAAAAATCAACATGACCTCTTTTTTTTTAGAAAGAGGGGAAGGGAAGGAGAAAGAATGGGAGAGAAACATCAATGTGTGGTTGCCTCTCATGTGTCCCCTACTGGGAACCTGGCCTGCAACCCACGCATGTGCCCAAACTGCGACCCTTTGCTTCACAGGCCCGTGCTCAATCCACTGAGCTACACCAGCTAGGGCTCAACATGAACTTTTTATAACACACTCTAATATCTAAGATGTAGAAAACTAAGACTAGTATGTAATTAAAAAGTGAATGAAAATGAATCAAAAGTGAGTCATGAAACAAAATACAAATCAAAGACACCACTTTTAAAATAGATTCAATGGAACTACGTCAAATTAAAAAGCTTCTAATAGCTAAAGAAAACATCAACAAAATGAAAAGGGAACAAACCATACAGAAAAGTATATTTACCAATGATACCTTGGGTGAGGATTTGATCACCAAAATACACAAAGAGCTCACACAACTACACTCCAGAAAGACAAGCAATGCAATTGAAAAATGGGTCAGAGAGATGAACAGACATTTCTCCAAGGAGGACATTCAGAGGGCCCAGAGACATATGAAAGGATGCTCAGCATCACTAGCCATCAGAGAGATGCAAATTAAAACCACACTGAGATACCACTTCACAGCAGTCAGAATGGCCATCATAAACGAACCAACAAACAAGTGCTGGCAAGGTTTTGTAGAAAAGGGAGCCCTAGTATACTTTTGGTGGGAATGAGACTGGTGCAGCCACTGTGGAAAACAGTATGGAATTCCCTCAAAAAACTAAAAATGGAACTGTTTTTGACCCGGTAATTCCACTGCTGGAATTATAACCTAAGAAAATTAAAATTCTAATACAAAGGAACCTATGCACCCCAATGTTCACAGCAGCATTATTTGCAATAGGCAAGTGCTGGAAAAAGCCTAAGTGCCCATCAGTAAATGAGTGGATCAAAAACTGTGGTACATTTACACAATGGAATACTATACAGCAGAAAGAAAGAAGGAAATTCTACCCTTTGTGACAGCATGGATGGAACTGGAGAGCATTATGCTGAGTAAAACAAGCCAAGAGGTGAAAGAATAATACCATATGATCTCACCTATAAGTGAAACCTAATCAACAAAACAAACAAGTGAGTAAAATATAACCAGAGACATGGAAATGAAGAACAAACTGACAATGACCCACAGGGGAGGGAGGGGGAATAATGGAGGGAAAAAAGCGAAGCTCAAGTCAAGGAACACGAATAAAGGATCCATGGACAAAGATAATGGGTAAGATTGAATGTGGGAGTGAGGGGGTGGGTAGAGAAGGCAAGAGAAATGGGGAAAAATAAGAACAACTGTAATTGAATAACAATAATAAATTTAAAAGAAAAATAAAATAAAAATAAATAGATTCAGGAGGAAAGGTTAAAAGTGGAAAGGCTAAAAGTGGAAAGGCTAGAAATCTGTTATAAAATTTTAAAAGAGAAAATATTCAATCAGAAGCCTTATAAAGGAAATTACCTACTTATATTCATAACCAATCTTTACATTCCAACAATATAAAGTGAATTTAGGAGGCTAAATTTTGACAATGGAGAAAACGTTTGAAGAGAAAAGCTTCCCAAGTTAGTCTCAATTCTGAAAACAAGGTGGAGGGTTTTATCACCCAATAGTAGGGTTCCACTGCTGGACTGAGAAGAACTGACTGACAGAAGGTTAGGGTGTCAGAATTCTCCTTACATCCTCTGTCTTGGCAAAATAGATTTGTCTCAAAAATGAAACTGAGCACTTCATACTTTAACATACTGAACTGTATGGTGTGCGGGTTGCTCAGAATGTGAATGGACTGGCCAGTGTGGCACCTCCCTGCCTGTAAGGGAGTGGTCAAGGGGCAGACTGCCTCCGTGCTCTCTGCCGGCGCCCTAGTCAGTGAGACCTCCAGTCCAGACACTCCACTTACACCCCTAGAGCAAGCAGACAGCTCTCCCACCCAATGAAATATGCTTACACGAATGTGGCAATTAACACTCATCCTTGCACATTCCCAAATCCAATCCCTCCAGTCTGGACTTAAATGCCAACTTTCCCATATACTCAGAGGTTTTGCTCTTGAAAAGAGCAAATGAATCTTTGCCTAATGAATCATTATTTTCCCTTATCTGTTCCGTTATTCCCTATACAAACATGCTATAATATGTTTTGTTGAAGAACAAAACAAAAACCTCTCTGGACCTCCCATCCTTCTATCTTCTGGGTACATACAAAGTCCCAGTTTAGAACCAAACCCCATGAGAAGCTTGCTCACTTCCTGTTGTCTGGACACCCAGTCTAATCAGGTTTTAAGTTGCACCATTTGTCAAAGGTGACCAACCAATTAGCTACCTCTGCATAAATAGACCCAAAGTCAATTCAGATTTGGAAGTAGTAAAACCTCTAGTGTGTGCCTTGAGATAGTAGAGGCAAGAGGTGGCTTGAATCCTTCCTTCCTGTCTGGTGTTATCGGCACAGCTGATGGCAATTGCAGAAGCAGCTGAGCCTTTGCTTCCTCCAAAGGATCTAACCCTTCTGTCAACCACTTTAGTGAAAGCACAAAAGAAGAGAGGTCACATCTAGAGAGAAGAAATGTATCTGCATTAGAGCAGATCATGTATGACAAAGAGGTCATCTACAAACATGTGATCACCAAAATACAAGAGATGGCTTTTCAGAAAATATCTGATACTGTTTCTCTGAAAAATTATAAGATTACTTTGGAGAAGAGTAAATTTTCAGCCCACAAAGCAGAAAATGATGGGGGAAAAAAACCTCAAATGGCATCGGTGAAGACACCAAGTAGTGAATGAAGTGATCAAAGTCCAAATAGGTTTCAAAAAATTAAATGTCAATCTAGGAAAGAGTCTCATTAAGAACACATTGAATGAACAGAATGAAAGGCAGCTATGTGAAATAAGGACAGAAGCAGTACCATGTAATGCCTAACAAGATGGGTCTCACACCCAGATTGAGAGGAAGAACTCAATAAAGGTGCTGGTCTTAAAACCATGTAGGAATCATGCAAACAGTGTGGCATTGAATATATTTCAGAGTCTGTATTTACATGACTAACAATAGCTCTGAGAGCTCGTTGGCTATAGATATAGTAGAGTTTCTATTTAAAAAAATGTGTTTCCTTTTTTACTAAAAAAGTAAAACGTCTTTTTCACCTCATTTCAAAATTTAACATTTCTTTGATTTTATGCATATTATTTACTTAATTTTTAAAAAATTTTCAATCACATCTGGTTTTCAGGATTACACTATTTCAGGTATACAGCACAATGGTCAGACGTGTAACTTACAAAGCGATTCTCCAGATACATCTAGTGCACCCCTGACATCATACACAGTTATTGACTATATTCCCTATGCTGTATTTAAGTCCTCGTAACCATTTACAACTGCCACTTTTTACTTCTTAATCCTTTGGCTTTTTTCACCCAGTCTGCCACCCCTACTCCCAATCTGGCAGCCATCAACTTGTCTTCTGTATCTGTTTCTGTTTTATTTGTTTGTTTATTTTGTTATTTAGAATCTGTATGTAAGTGAAATAAAGTTGTATTTGTCCTTCTCTTGAAAGACAAAAGACATGATTATTTCACTATGACATAATATCGTCTAGGTATATCCATGTTGTTACAAGTGGTGAGACTTCACTCTTTCTTATGGCCAACTAATATTCTGTTGTATACGTGTACTGTGTCTTCTTTATCCATTGGCTATCGATGGTCATCTAGGTTGTTTCCACATCTTTCTTTAAATATTTTATTTATTTATTTATTTTTAGTGAGAGGGGAAGACAGGGAGAAAGAGGGAGAGAAGCATCAATGTGTGGTTGCCTCTCACACATCCCCTACCAGGGACCTGGCTCAGAACCAGGCATGTGCCCTAGACTGAGGATCAAACCTGTGACTCTGGTTTGCAGGCTGGCACTCAATCCACTGAGACACACTAGCCAGGGCTTCCATATCTTGTCTATCATAAATAATGCTGTAATGAGCGCCCGTCAGTAAATGAATGGATCAAAAAACCATGGTACATATACACAATGGAATTTTATGCTGCAGAAAGAAAGAAGGAGCTCATACCTTTTGCAACATCATGGATGGAACTGCAAAGCATTATGCTGAGTGAAATAAGCCAGGTGTTGAAGGACAAATACCATATGATCTCACCTTTAACAGGAAGCTAAACAAAAAAAACAAACAAGCAAGCAAAATATAACCAAAGACACTGAAATAGAGAACAGGCTGACAGTGACCAGAGGGGAGTGGGGAGGGAATTTCAGGGGAAATAGGGGAGGGATTTAGAGGAACATATATAAAGGATACATGGACAACAACTGAGAAGGGTGGAAATGGGAGGGAGGGGGGGAGCACGGGGGCATGGCATGGGATGGGAGTAATAGACAGAAAACTGTACTTGAAAAATAATTAAATTAAAAAATTGGAAAAAAAATTAAAAGCTTCTGCATGGCTAAGGAAAACAGTATCAAGATAAAAAGAGAAGCAACATCTTGGGAAAACATATTTGCCAATGATACCTCAGACAAAGGTTTAATCTCCAAAATATCCAAAGAACTCACTCGACTCCACTCAAAGAAGACGAGCAACCTAATTTAAAAATGGGCAAAGGACTTGAACAGACATTTCTCCAAGGAGGACATACAGAGGATCCAGAGACACATGAAAAGATGCTCAATGTCGCTAGCTATCACACAGATGCAGATTAAAACCACAATGAGATACCACTTAACACCAGTCAGAATGGCTATCATAAACAAAGAAACAAACAAGTGCTGGAGAGGTTGTGGGGAAAAGGGGACACTAGTTCACTGTTGGTGGGATTGCAGACTGGTCCAACCACTATGGAAAACAGCATGGAACTTTCTAAGAAAACTAAAAATGAACGTGCCTTTTGACCCAGCAATTCCACTGCTGGGATTATATCCTAAGAACCCTGAAACACCAATCCAAAAGAACCTATGCACCCCGATGTTCATAGCAGCACAATTCACGATAGCCAAGAGTTGGAAGCAACCTAGATGCCCATCAGTAAATGACTGGATCAAAAAGCTATGGTACATTTACACAATAGAGTTCTTTGCTGCAGAAAGGAAGAAGGAGCTCCTACCCTTTGCAACATCATGGATGGAACTGGAAAGCATTATGCTGAGTGAAATAAGCCAGGCTGTGAAAGACAAATACCATATGATATCACCGTTAACAGGAATCTAAACAACAAAACAAACAAGCAAGCAAAATATGACCAATGACACTCAAATACGGAACAGACTGACAGGGTCCAGAGAGGAGAGGGGAGAGAATCATAGGGGAAAAGGGGAGGGACTCACATGAATAAGTATAAAGGACACATGGACAATAATTAAGGGGGGGTCAGAAATGGGAGGGAGATGGGGAGCACTGGGGGGACAGGGCAGGGAATATAAAACAGAAAACTGTACTTGAATAAGAATTAAATAAACAAACAAAAATAATGCTGTAATGAACATAGGTATGAATATGTTTTTTCATATTCATGTTTTGGATTTCTTTATGATAAATACCCAGAAGTGGGATTGCTGGGTCATATGGTAGTTCTACTTTTACTTTTTTGAGTAGTTTCCTTATTGTTTTCAATAGTGACAGCACCAATTTGCACTCCCATCAACAATACAGATGGGTTTCTGACAGGTACGAAATAATATCTCATTTTGGTTTTACTTTGCATTTCTCTGGTGAGTAACAATATTGAGCATCTTTTCATATGTCTGTTGGCCACGTCTGTATGTGCATATTATTTAATTTGATGCAAATTATGGATATATGACCAATGTGAAAATGCCATGAACTTCAAAATCACTCTCTGTTTTTCCTCTTTGGTTGACTTTATAATGCTGAATATTGCAGGACAATGATCCACTCAGCTGGACAATGAACTTTCTTTGTCTGTGGTACACAGTAACAGTAAATACTTGGGTAACACCCTACAATTTAGATTTGTATGTTTAGAATTTGGGTGCTCTATTTGAAGACCCCAACACTTCTATTACATTAAAAATTTACACTAAACAAGAACTCTAACCCCTCTTTACCCAAGCCCTAACATCTGTTATTCCTTGTATCACACTTCTGGTTTCAGAGTATTTTGTTTCAAATGTAGATGGCTGGTTTGTTAATGATACAGCAGAATTTGTGCAGCCAAAGTAATTTCTTTCCTAATGTCCTAGTAAATTATCCTCATGGTTACTTTTATGTGCCTTCCAGGGAAAAGTAAGTAAATAAATCACATTTCTTAATAAAATATTATAATATAATGGAGAAATTCCTTTTATTTATTTTTAATTGTTTTAATTTTTATATAATTTATTGGTGTGGCATTGTTTAATAACATTACATAGGCTTCAGGTATACAGATCTGTAATGCATCATCTCTCTTGACTTCTTTTAAAACATAAGATTTTTTCCCCATCTCATTCACGAGTTTAGAACTAGACATACCCCTTTGTGAAATTATCTACCAAAAAACATGTTAAGTTTACTAAATAGCTAAACAGAACATCAAAACTCTTGCTGAGTTCCTCTGTCCTACAAAGAATCAAATCACTTTAAACATTAGGTAATAACACTAAGGAGGCAAAAACAAAACTGCAAAATGTCCTGATAACAACTTTGGTCCTAGCATATGGGGGAGTTAACCGTAGCTTGATACTCAAAATATGCCTTTTTGGAAAAAAAATCATTTCCATGTGCCAAAAGCAACATATTAAGTGGCAGAAATATTTGTATCTCTTTTCCCTTCAGTGGTCAGGCTTCTTTCTTTTTTTATGATTTTTAAAAATTTTACTTGTTGTTCAAGTACAGTTTTCTGTCCTTTACCCCCATCGAAGCCCATCTCCCCAGCCCTGCCCTCCTCCCTCCCATCTCCAGCACCCCCTTGTTATTGTCCACGTGTCCGTTACACTAGTTCTTGCAAACCCTGCCCCCTTCCCCTAAAATTCTCTCCTCTCTCTCTTCTGGTCACTGTCAGCCAGTTCTCAGTTTCAGTGTCTTTGGTTATATTTTGCTTGTTTGTTACTCAGGGCTCTTCTGCTGTTTGGATCTCCCACGACCCCACCCATTCACCACCCTCTACCCTTCTTAAAGCTGCCTGAACACATTTACACTATTTTTTGCTCCTTTAATAATCATCACCTATTTGTGTATATAGTTCTTTATTAGAAACATTCATTTTGTTTTTGGTGTGAGTTTTATTATCTCAGATTGGTTTCTAGTTTAATATCTAGCAAAAATAAAAGCTGAATATATACTTTTTCTTTTCTTTAACTCTATTAGATACCTTTTCTTAGAAACCACAAGTTTGAGAAGACTTGAGTGGAACCAAAAATGGTTCTGAAACTTACACATGAGCCTTTTAAAACCAGACACTTCACATTCAGGAGGTATAGTTGTTTTTTACGTAAGAGTTGAATTGGGCAGAGAAGAATCAATTTCCTTGTAGGTGATCCCTTGTGCACCTCCCAATACAGCTTTGTTTGATTTTGTTGGGAAATGTACAAATTCAAATTCAGCACTTATGGCTTGAGAGTGGCCTGGCAACTCAGGGATGAGAGTGGGTGGTTATTTTACCGGATAAGCCATCAGCCCTGGAAGTGTTAGCTGAAAATGCAGGGCATCTCAACTAAAGGTAAGGGCATCTCCTTACCTTTAGTGAAAGGTACAGGAAGGAAAAAACCTAGTCTTAATTGTGGCCTCAATACTAGCCATAATGACAGATGCTGTAGTTTGCTCCACTAAATCCTCACAGATTTTCCCCAGGGGAAAAATGCCCACTAAAGGCTGGTAGTTGCTGTCTCTAGAAGTTTTAAACAAAGAAATATGCCCAGACAGTGCCAAGATGAGCTGTCACTGATGCTGTGATCCACTGCTGAGATTCTCTGTCAGTAATTACCCAGACTTCTTCCCCCAGATTCTGGGGTGCGCTAGGCTGATTGCTCCCAGCTGTTAGACCTTTCCAGGAGTTTTTCTCGGCCAAAGAGAGGTGACTCACTCTTGGTCATGCTCGAATCTTTTGGAAAAGCTATATTCAATGACTTTTTAAAATTTTTTATTTTAATTGTTGCTTAAGGACAAACAAGCAAAATATAACTAAAGACACTGTATTCAATGACTTTTGATGTGCACTGTTAACACATCAGATAGAAAAGGAGACTATTCTATCAGAAAAAATGTGGTATTTTTTTCCTGTGTTTAATTTAGTTCACTGACACCCTAAAAGAATAAAATACGAGTTTAAAATTTGAACTTGGGAAATATAACCTAGCTTACCTCCCCAAAATTTCAAAATCTGTCAATCTATAGAATTCTTATAAAACCTAATCTGATAATGTAATGCAAATACACAGTGTAATGATATATTTTATTTTTAAAATATGAGCAAATTTTAACTCTGGGAAATATTAGGGATCTTGCCCCTCTTCTCTAACAAGATTATTTTACATCTACTTTCAAAAGAAAGAGATTCTGGAATACAAATCAGTTCTTTATACCTGTCTTTGCTTTAATTGGTATAATAGCAGCATTCAATAAATATCACATTTTTGCTTATGTAGGATTATGCTAGATCAAAAGGAAGAGAGAATATATATTTTTTAATTTCACAGTTTCAGAAGTAGTATCATCAAAGTGTACTAGGAAGAAACATAGGGGAAAAGGGAATGGACTCACATGAACAAGTATAAAAGACACATGGACAATAACTAAGGGTGGGGGATGGAAAGGGGAGGGAGGTGGGGAGCATGGGGTGGGGGGCGGGCAGGGTTGGGAATATAAGACAGAAACCTGTACTTGAACAAGAATTAAATAAAAATTATATTTAAAAAAAAAGAAACACTGGGAAAGAAAGGCAGTCATTGAATTGTGTAAGCACAGTGCAGAAATAGAAATAGATGACCTCATAAACAGTAACCTGTCAACTGATAAGGGAGAAATGGCTTAACCTGTCTCTCTTTGGTTAAGTAATGCAAAGAAATTGAGCCCTCAAGTACATAACACAGAGCCCCCCCAGATAGGCCAAAGTTGACAAGTACTGCATCACTTGATGTAATGCAAGGTTAAAAAGTCAATCTATATGAGATAATTCATTAATTAACTATTCTTTGAATGTTTAAAACTAGTTATTTTGAACATCCCCTCTTTACTTTAGTACAATGTTAGCCTCAACATGAAAAATAACATACAAAAATGTGTCAGATTGAAGAATAGCCCAGTAAAATATGCATTGACTAGAGTACGAAGAAGTAGTTAATGATATTAAAAACAAATATAATGTACAGAGTAGAGCAAAAACCCCCATCCATTTGTCACATTATGCTGTCTGCTTTCTGAAGTATATGAAATATATTCCTGTGAAAAATTCACCATTCTTATAAAAAATGTAGTTACTTTTATCTATTGTGTGGTAAAATCCATTGGTAGAAAGAGACAACATACTTTTCCTCTGGTTCATAAAATAAAAGACTCAATGAAACCGTCTGAAAGAGAAAGTAAAAAAATGGACTGAGCAAAGGACTTTGGCAATAAAAGAATGCTGGAATGTAGAGCTGAGACACAGCCATAATCACAGTCCATCAGAGCAGGACAGGGTGCTCAGTGTTTTGGGTAGACCTGAAGGGGGGCACTGATTGTCAAGGTGCACAGTCATTGAGCAAAAGAAGAAAAATACAAATTTTTATCTCTTGATTCCCAACCTTGTGTTCTGATCTCACATGACTTAAAGGCCAAATAGCTCTAACAGTTCTGGGAAATGTGTAGGGAAGTGGAAAACATATTTATCTCACATGAAAAGCACACACGTGACCCAGTGAGTCCCTATAGATTCTGTGCATTATCCGTTTCAATATGATTTTTTTCGTTGCCTTGTAATAGAGTTGTAGAAAGTGGCCACATACATATTCTAAAGGCAAATCTTAAGAGTTTTTATAGTTAGCTACAAACATTTTATTTATTTCATTGAACTTTTAAACTAGCTCTTTTTTGACAATGCTTTCAGTTTCTAGTCTAATAAGGACAATACTTTTGTTCAGAAATAATATCCTCAGGGTGGCTTTGGAACAATCTCTCTGGCTTCCTTTTCCAGGTCTCACAGAATCTTCATGGACATTATCAATGGGAACTTTCATGCTACATCATCCTGAGGACATTATATTTACTAGGGTCTTTCCATAATTATATATGAGATTGGGCTGTAAGGTTTTCAAATGGTGATAAAAGATCCTGTAACAAATGTTATTTGCATACCTTATTTTCTATATTACCCCGGGGCAGAACCCCAAATGCATTAAAATCTATTTGTTTTGTAAAATTTAAGATGGAGATTTAGAAAAATTTTGTAAATATTTCCTTTCTTTAATAACTTTAGCCATCATGCAGCTACATCACAGAGCTGGGCATTAAGAATAAATATATTAAAAGACTATACCAACTTGCATATATTTTTATCACAGAGTTAAAGTTGTAGTTCAGGACAATTCAAAACTCCTTTAAAAGAGGAGAACATTGGCAGGAAAATCTCAGATATTTCACGCAACAACTTTTTTACTGATATGTCCCCTAGAGCAAGGAATATAAAGAAAAGAACAAACAAATGGGATCTCATCAAAATAAAAAACTTCTGTGTGGCTAAAGGAAACAGTATTAAAATAAAAAAGACAACCAACTGTATGGGAAAACATATTTGCCAATGATACCTCAGACAAAGATTTAATCTCCAAAATATGCAAAGAACTCACACAACTCCACTTGAAGAAGACAAGCAACCCAATTAAAAAATGGGTAAAGGACTTGAACAGACACTTCTCCAAGGAAGACATACAGAGGATCCAGAGACACATGAAAAGAGGCTCAATATCTCTAGCTATCAGAGAGATGCAAATTAAAACCACAATGAGATACCACTTTGCACCAGTCAGAATGGCTATCATAAACAAAGAAACAAACAACAAATGTTGGAGAGGTTGTGGGGAAAAGGGGACTCTAGTTCACTGTTGATGGGATTGCAGACTGGTAGAAGCATTATGGAAAACAGTATGGAATTTTCTCAGAAAACTAAAAATGGACCTGCCTTTTGACCCAGCAATTCCACTGCTGGGATTATATCTTAAGAATCCTGAAACACCAATCCAAAAGAACCTATGCACCCCAATGTTTATAGCAGCACAATTTACAATAGCCAAGAGTTGGAAGCAACCTAGGTGCCCATCAGTAAATGAATGGATCAAAAAACTATGGTACATATACACAAGGGAACACTATGCAGCGTAAAGAAAGAAGGAGCTCCTACCCTTTGCAACAGCATGGATGGAACTGGGAAGCATTATGCTGAGTGAAATAAGTCAGGTGTTGAAAGACAAATACCATATGATCTCACCTTTAACAGGAAGCTAAACAACAAAACAAACAACTAAGCAAAATAAAAACAAAGACACTGAAACAGAGAACAGGGGGACAGTGACCAGAGGGGAGAGGGGAGGGAATTTCAGGGGAAAAGGGGGAAAGATTTATACGAACTAGTATAGAGGACGCATGGACAACAACTAAGAGGGGTGAAAATGAGTGGGGAGTATGGTGGGGTGGGCTGAGATGGGAGAAAAAGACAGAAAACTGTACTTGAAAAATAATTAAATTAAAAAAGAGACTTATTTATTTACAAAATTATGAAGGTGTATTGTACCTAGTGATTCATTGTATTTCAGTAAACTATAAAATAAACTTCCATGTGGAACCAGGAAGATGTTTACTTTTGTTTTTCATTTTGTATTGTATTCTCTTATTTCCATATACCCCCTATCTCCTCAACTACGGCCTGTTGTCAGCACATGCACAATGTCTGAGGGATTTCTTGGTGTTCCTAAACATCCATTCTCTCTTCCTTCCTCTCTTCCTTCACTGCAATTTTTTAGCAGGTCACATTTCCTGCTTTCCAGCCAGTGATGACGGCTCTAGCCTCACTTGCAACTACATGTAGCCATGTGATTAAATTCAGGTCAGTGGAACTGAACAAAATTGATGTATGCAACCTATGAGTCATTTATGTGAAAACCATTAGCTGCCTCACTCTCTGCTTCCCCTTCTTACTCTCTAAAAAAAGAATGGGTGCAACTGGAACATTGTCTCGAACAGCAAAGAGGGCAGACTTGTATTTAAGAATGGCAGATAAGTTTTCAAGCTTAGGTAAATATGGATGGATAACAGGGAATATAACAGTTTTTTAAAGTTCCTTTGTCAACCAAGAAGGTAAAGATTCTACATTTAATTTTAAACATGGACACACATACTTCAAGGTAAGCAAATATAAATCTATACATATAGATATTTGTCTAAGTGTGATACCTATTTTTTTAATAAAAATGTCTATGAAAAGGGTTTAAACCACAGAGGTGTATAAGGAGTGCTTTTGTGACTCTGGAAGCAATTCCAGTGGAAAAGTCAGAAGCATGCCACTGACAAGAGCATCTTTAAATGCTTCAAAGATCCACGTCAACACTAAAACTGGAACTGCCCCAGGAATGCTGATTTACGCGATGCCGTAGTTCAGAAGCTCAGCAAATGTCCTCATTGAGCTCCATTTTTTCAGTCTGTGGAACTCAAATAAAGACATTACTGCTTCAAAAGACTCAGAGGAGCCAACATAATCATTCACTGGCATAGTTCAACCAAACACAGCCAAAGGTACTTTGCAGCTTTTTTCTGTTTCAACTGTGGGAATATTGCTTCCAAATTTAGATAATGATGTTGTCACCTAGAGATCTTAGAATGACATCAATAAAAATCTGCTAACATTTATTTTTAGAATGAAAGGGAATGATGTATAATTTCTTCCTATTTTTGAGTCATGTCATGACTCAATGTGTATGCCAGATCAATTCCGTCTCACTTCATGCCTCTCTCTTTCATAATCACTCCACAGGTGGCAGCTCTAGTAGAAGATATAAATCCATGTCTACATTAAATTACAGTCAAACATATTTTATAAAATTTTGATTATCTAGATGGGATCGGTGACTTTTCACATTATAAATTATAACAGATTCTCAGTACCTGGAATAGTATTAATAGTTTAGTCTGCTTTTATAATGTGCTGATGGTTGTTAAAATACACGGAACAAGAAGCATAACCATCATATACTGTAAAAAAAAGATGTAGTCTCTGAGTTAGAGCAGTGGATTGGTTTTGGTAAAGTTATTTCACTGCTGGGTTCTATTTTAAAATGCCTGTATTTTCAATTGAGATGGTATAACACATCCTTACTAAAAATGATGTAAGTTCTATGTAGTAAAATGCAAAAAAGTATTTGTGAAATCAATAGCAATCTTGTAGAATTTTTAATTATTAAATTAATGAAGCCATGCACAGAGTTTAGCTGTGCATGGAGCCACATACATCTTGTTCTCAATTGCATGAGGCATTGTTAGTGTGATTAATATACTTATTATCATATGACATCATTCAATCTGCGCATTTCTTAAAAAATGTGTATGTTCTGAGATATTTGGACTTGTCTTAGTAATTTGACTAAATAGTTTTATCATCTAATTAAGGGTTATGGGTAGGTGTTCTGTGAGGTATAAAGGTCTATCTAAGCCATATGATCAACTGCAGTAGCTTCCTCTCCTCAAATTCAAGAGGAGAGTTGGTTGCACACAATTGGCTTACATTTATGCTATTCGCTCTCTTTGTTCCACCAGACCCATTGCCTACCCAGTCTCTGCCTGTTTATTGTTGTTCAAGTACAACTGTCTCCATTTTCACCCCACCACCCCCAGTCCCCACCCTTAAACCCACCCTCTTCGGCTTTGTCCATGTGTCCTTCATGCATGTTCCTCGATGCCCCCCATTATCCTCTACTATCCCTCTCCCTCCTCCTCTTTGATTACTGTCAGACTGTTCTTTATTGCAATATCTTTGGTTGTATTTTGCTTACTTGTTTGCTTTGTTGATTAAGTTCCACTTATAAGTGAGACCATATAATATTTGTCTTTCACCACCCAGCTTATTTCACTTAATATAATGTTCTCCAGTTCCACCCATGCTGTTTCAAAGGGTAGTAGCTCCTTCTTTCTTTCTGCTGCATAGTGTTCCCTTGTGTTTTTTGATCCACTCATTTACTGATGGGAGCCTAGGTTGCTTCCAGCCCTTGGCTATTATAAATTGTGCTGCTATGAACATTAGGTTGCATAGGTTCTTTTGAAAGAGTGATTTAGGATTCTTAGGCTATAATCTCAGTGGTTGAATTGCTAGGTCAAGAGGCAGTGCCATTTTTAGCTTTTTGAGGTATCTCCACACAGCTTTCCACAGTGGCTGCACCAGTCTGCATTCCCACCAACCGTGCACTAGAGTTCTCTTTTCTCCACAAGCTTGCCAGCAGTTGTTGTTTGTTGATTTGTTAATGATGGCCATTCTGACCAGTGTGAAGTGGTATCTCATTGTGGTTTTAATTTGCATCTCCCTGATAGCTAGTGATGTTGAACATTTTTTCATGTGACTTTGGGCCCTCTGTATGTCCTCTTTGGAGAAGTGTCTGTTCAGGTCCTTTGCCCATAACAATATTATTCTAAACGGGTTTAATATTGTTTTAAGCACTGTGAAAACTGCTGGAAACAACAGTGTACAAAAGAGCAATAGCTGCAACTTGCACAAATGAGTATTTTTACAAGAAAATTATATTTTTATATGAGCACCTGGAATGAGAACTATATACTTCTCAGAAAGAGTGATGTTGAAACTGGTACAGAGCAGGTGAACTGAGTCAGTAGAGAAAAAGGAGTTAGATTTAGTTTTAGCAGTGAAAAATATATAATACCTCAGGGGCAAATGTATATATGGTATATTCAAGGAATGAAGAGTTCAGCATAGTCAGGACTTAGAGTTGAAAGAGAAGTGAATCAAGATATGAGAAAAAATACTTTGTAGAAATCAGATATAGAAAAGTCTTCTAAATAGTGAATGGGCTTGATGTTTATAATTCGAGCAAATAGAAAGTGATCCAAAATTTGCGAGCAGAAAATAGTATTTCCAAATTTGAAAAGCAGTAGGATAACTCTGCAGTGTGGAAGGCAACTGGACACAAACAACAACAGGAAGTAAAACTCTTGTTCAGAGACCATTTTAGCAGATGGAAAAGATAAGATTGTGTCAGAAATGGTATAGAGAGAAGTACATAAATTACAAAAAAAAGAAATAAAATTTAAAAAAAAACTAGCCCTGGCTGGTGTTGCTCAGTAGATTGAGCATGGGCCTGTGAAGCAGAAGGTCACCGGTTCGGTTCTCAGTCAGGGCACATGCCTGGGTTGCAGGCCGGATCCCTAGTAGGGGACACATGAGAGGCAACCACACATTAATGTTTCTCTCCCACTTGTTCTCCTTCCTGTCCCCTCTCTCTAAAAATAAATAAAATATTAAAAAAGCTAAATAAGGCAGAATCAATGACATAGTTGGTGAGGTTTAAGACTAGAATGTTTTATTCTAGATATCTGCCTGTGAGGAAACAATGGAACCACTTCTTTCATTAAGGATAGTTTCCCTCAAATTAAAAATTGCATCTGAGTTGCCTTTGAGCCTTATCCTCACTTAGAAAGTCTGTTCAAAAGGAAAAGCCCAGATCTAAGTGGTTTAAATTTTTTTCAAAGTTAGGCTTGCATTTCATGTCCAGCTTAGCAATTCTAGTCCCAGGTATTTATCCAAAAAAAAGAAAAAAGAAAAAGAATACATACATACACAAAATAACTTGGTTGGAATGTTCATAATCTCTCATAACTGGAAACAATTCCAACACCCATCAATAGTTCAGTGCACAAATATAATTCAATATATCCAAAGAATGGAATGCTTTTTGAACACTTAGAGTAATTCCTGAAATACGATCATATGAATGGAACTCATAGACATCATTCTCATCACAAGAAGACAGGCACACACACACACAAAATAAGAATATGATTATATTTATTGATATCTAGTAAAAATTTAACCTATGATTTTTAAAGAGAGCAGTTGTTGCTTCTGGTAGATGAATTGACTAGGAAATGCATGGGAAATTTCTGGGAATAGGAGAAAGTGTATGTCTGTGCATCCTTGTGATTATTCTGAGAGTATTGATATTTGAGCATCATTGACTCCAAGTTCCAGTTCATGAGGTTTTACACTTAATATTTGTACTTTACTAAATGCAATTTAGTGCAAAAATAAAAATTCAAAAACTGGAATAGTGATACCAGTATTTTAGGGTTGCTGTGAAAATTGAATAGTTTATTACATATAAAGAAAGTATTTGCCAGAATAACCAAATTATACTACATGACAGATTTTAAGTGAAAAAAGAAATATTAGTTTTATTTACATTTTCAAACTTTTTATTAAATTTGGAATTACATGAAAATGAGTTATTTTTTCTGAAGTACAAAGAAGTTAGCAAACCACTATACAAAGTAAAAATACCTAAAATTTCAAGTCAAATATATAAACAAAATAATTCTCTTAGACTATACCTGTGACCTATTTCTTTTTGCAGTCCATTCCATAGTCAAAACTACATATTTTATAAAAGCTAAATGCAACCTTACTATCCTGAAAGAATAGTCTATTTCTTACAATAGAGTATTTATATAAATCTCAATTTAAAGCTTTCTTGGACCAACACAAATACTATAAATACTGTTTAACCATTTCTAAAAGTGCTATTTTTATAGAATTGATGCTATCAATGCTGTAAAAGCAAAATAAATATTCATGTCTGCATTTTAGAAGGTGTCTCTATTGAAAACATTTACATGCCTAAATTTTGAATGATGTGCTATATATAAATGTAGAGATGTTTTATAACTAGAACATACATTAGAATAATTAATGGCAGTTCAGTATTAATAGATATATACATTAAAATTTATGATATTAAGCCGGGAAGAAAAATAGCTGCAAATTATAATGAAGAAACAAATAGATATGCCACCATAAAATATGATCATAATAATAAAATTACTTTGTGAGAGTGCAAAATATATTTATTTAACTCTGCACTATGTCTGAAGCTCAGTCACTGAAACTCAATTTTATTTATTTTATTTTTATTGTATTTTTCATTACTATTTAGTCATTTTATGCCCTCCACCCCCCTCAGTCACCACACTGTTGTCCATGTTCATGAGTACTTTCTCCTTCCTGTTCAATCACTCCACCCTTAGATGTTATACTGCTCTCTGTCAGTGATTCTGTCTCTATGGTGTTGGTTAGTTCAATTTGTTCATTAAATTCCACACATAAGTGAAATCACATGGTATTTATCTTTCTTTGACTGGCTTATTTCACTTAGTATAATGTTCTCCAGGTCTAACCATATGGTCATAAGGGTTAAAACTTTCTGTTTTTTTTATGGCCAAGTAATATTTCATCATGTAAATGCCCCATACTTGTTTTATCTACTTGTCTGCTGATAAATACTTGGGCTGCTTCTTTATCTTAGTGATCATAAATAATACTGCAATGAACATTGGGGTGCTTTTGTTCTTTTAACAAAGTGCTTTGGGTTCCTTTGGATATATTCCGAAAAAGTGGGATTGCTGGGTCAAAAACCGGATCCATTTCTAATGTTGGGGGAATCATACTACCTTATACCAAACTATACTATACCAAACTAAGGCCATAGAAATCAAAACAACATGGTAGTTGCATAAAAACAGACACATAACCCTGGCTAATGTGGCTCAGTGGATTGAGTGCCAGCCTGTGAACCAAAAGGTAGCTCGTTCAGTTCCCAGTCAGGGCACAAGCATGGTTGCATACAAGGTCCCCAGTTGGGGGTCTGTGAGAGGCAACTGCACATTAATATTTCTCTCCCTCTCTATCTCCTTTCCCCTATTTCTAAATATAAATAAATACAATCTTTTTTTAAAAAATGCAGACACATAGATCAATGGAATAAAATAGAGAGCCCAGAAATAAACCCAGACTTTTATAGTCAATTACTATTTGACAGAGGAATGAAGTTCATATAATGGGCTAAAAATAGTTTATTCAATAAATGGTGCTGGAAAAACTGGACAGATACACGCAGAAAAATGAAACTGGATTCCGTTCTTAAACCACACACCAGAATAAATTCAAAATGGATTAAAAAGTTAAATGTTACACCCAAAATTATAAAAATTGTTAATAAAACATAGACAGCAAAATTTCAGACATTATTCATAACAACATTTTATCAGATATATCTCCCCAGGCAAAGGAAACAAAGAAGCAAACAGAAAAAAAAGGGGACTACATAAAACCAAAAACTTTTTGCATAGAGAGAAAACATCAAAATAAAATGGCAGCTCACAGAATGGGAAAACATGTTTGCCACTACGTCTGATGAGGGGTTAATACCCAAAACTTTTAAAGAACTTACAAAACTCAATACCAAAAAAAAACCCCAATTAAAAAATGGGCAAAGGACCTGAGTAGACACTTTTTTAAACATGGCAAACAGATGGTCAATAGAAATATGAAAAGATGCTCAACATCATTAATCATCAAAGAAGTGCAAATTAAAACCACAAAGAAATATTACCTCACATCTGTGAGAATGGCTGTCATCAATAAATCAACAAACAACAAGTGTTGGAAAGTATATGAAAAAAAGGGAATATTTTGCACTGTTGGTGGGAATGTAGACTGGTGCAGTCACTGTGGAAAGCTGTGTGGAGATACTTCAAAAAATTAGAAAGTCAATTTTATTTTATCTTAAACTTTACAAATTGCCATGGTGTTGGAGAGGTTGTGGAGAAAATGGGACCCTAGTGCACTGTTGGTGGGATTGCTGACTGGTACAACCACTGTGGAAAACAGTATGGAATTTTCTGAGAAAACTAAAAATGGACCTGCCTCTTGACTCAGCAATTTCACTGCTAGGATTATATCTTAAGAACCACGAAACACCAATCCCAAAGAACCTATGCACCCCAATGTTCATAGCAGCACAATTTACGATAGCCAAGAGTTGAAAGCAACCTAGGTGCCCATCAGTAAATGAATGGACCAAAAAACTATGGTACATTTACACAATGAAATTCTATGCAGCAGAAAGAAAGAAGGAGCTCCTACCCTTTGCAACAGCACGGATGGAACTGGAAAGCATTATGCTGAGTGAAATAAGCCAGGTGTTGAAAGACAAATACCATATGATCTCACCTTTAACATGAACCTAAACAACAAAACAAACAAGCAAGGAAAATATAATCAAAGACACTGAAATAGAGAACAGGCAGACAGTGACCAGAGGGGAGAGGGGAGGGAATTTCAGGGGAAAAGGGGAAGGGTTTACAGGAACAAGTGTAAAGGACACATGGACAAAAACTAAGGGGGGTGGAAATGGGAGGGAGATAGGGAGCACTGGGAGGGTGGGCTGTGATGGGGGTAAAAGACAGAAAACTGTACTTGAACAACAATTAAAATATATACATTTTAAAAATTAAGAAAATAAATCTACTATCTCATTTCTAAATGCCAGTGAGGACTTAGAGAATTCATCTATCAGTGTACATGTACTATACTTAAAAAATGTTAAATATTCTCTCTGTTGCAGTTTATATTATATATATATAATGTAAACCAGATCTTTCAATGAAAGTTAAACTTTGTGAGTCACCAGTTCAACTGTTTATGTTTCCTTTGGGTTTACCTATAGTGACCAATGCTAGCATTAAACTTACTGCAAGTAAGAAGGAAATTAGTCCACAGTTGCTTCCTCCAATTATCGAATTGTGTTGGAATTTAAGCACAAAGTGCAGTGAAGAGAGACAATCACTGTAAGGAATTGTGCTTATATAGCTATGGTGAAAAATGTTCTACTTAGAAGCCATTTATTTGGGGGGCACGGGCATTTATTTACTCACTGACAATGGCGATATGCATTTGTACAAGACAAGAAGAATAATCATATACATATTGAAGAAGAACCACATCAGTCTCCAGCTGACAGCAAGCCAGAAGCTGAAGCCCTCAGGCTGACAGCCTGCAGGGCCAACACCTGGATTGCAGTCCTGTGGAAGAGCCGACCATGCTATGCTTGGACTCCTGACCCACAGGGAAGTAAGATGGTAAATAAGTGCTCTTTTAAGTTGTATGTTTGTGTTATTTTTTTACACAGCAATAAAGAAAAGGGGGAAAGGGGAAGGGTATACAGAAACAAGTATAAAGGACACATGGACAAAAACTAGGGAGGAGGGTGGAAGTAGGAGGGAGGAAGGGAGGACTGGGGCTTGGGCTAGGATGAATAAAGTATAAAAAACTGTACTTGAACAACAATTAAAATAAAATTTAAAAAAGAAAAAGAAAAATACCCCTGTTGTTTTGTTAGGTCATCCTTCATGTACAGGACTGAAGAAGTTATAAGGAAGTGAATGCGAATGTGCTTACTTAAAAGCCCTCACAACATATTATTAACACTCTCTTATCAGAGAGATCAGAAGTAATAATCTAGCATAAAGTATTTTATCACTACTACTAATAAAAATTACAAAATTGAAGAAATAGCAGTAAAAAGGAGACCTAATTCACACAAAACCACAAGGCACATAGAACAACAAAATTCTCTTGAATAAATTCAAAATGGATTGAAGACCTAATAGTACTTTGACCAAGTACTTTGAAACATAGTAATACCATTCAAACAAATTCATTACCTACAGATATTAAAGAAAAAAAGAAATGGTGTTATCAGTAACTTTAGCCCCTTGTAGTATCTCCAAAATAAGAGTCACATGACAGGCAGAAATCTACTAAAAAATTTTCAGCAATCTGCTCAATGCTAAAGGTTTAAAAATTAACTAAAGGAATAAAGACTATTTCTAAAGTTTTATATAAAAATAGTTCTAAAATATGTGCTTATTCTTTCATAAAACTTAATAAAACATAGTGTTTTTTAAGAGTTATCAGGACAATAGTGTTGAAGACAACTTATCTGCATAAGAATCAAAATCACAATTAATTTTACATTTTAAAGTGACTTTTCCTTTAAATGGGGTGAGAAATTGATTACAGAAATTAGTTCAGTGGTTTGAGAGAGATAAGTATGAGAAATCCAAACACTAATCCTCATGAGTACCAATATTTCTTCAACCGACACCTCAGACCTAACTTCGTATCTGCTTTACGTCTGTTGCTACACTATTCATCCTCTTCATCTCACTCTTTCTAGGAGAACTAGTGGGTGGTCTGCAAGAGACTTACCTCTCCACACAATCTTTTGCAGGTAGCAGCTGTTCTGGCAATCCATACAACTGTGAAAGTATGAACAATTGTCATTGAGTTGGGGTAATGAGAGTTTATAGCAATGTTCTAGAGAGTTACCAGCTGCACCTCTGGTTGTCAAAAGCTTCTGAACCTTTCTGATACCTCTTCATCACCAACCATTTTATTATCATTTGATCTCATTTATATGATGTTCTTTACTATGAGTTCTTCTGAATTACAAGTTTTTAAAAGTAATGTCACTTAGAATTGCAAAGCAGCAGAACATTGTACATTTTTCCAGCATTATTCTCTTCTCCAAGATCTCTAAGTACTATAATCAACAAGATATTTTCAAGTGCAATGTGCTGAATAGGAGTTTGTCTCATGACATAAACATAAATGCACATGCACACACAAAAAATAACTTGCATCCAGGGTACATTTCTCACAATCTCTCACATTTTCAAAGGCAATCTTGAACACTGGCAGCTTCTTGCACACCTTTTCATCCTACATGTCCTTCAATGTAGATCTTGTATACTTTATTATCTTTGATGCAAAAATTTACATTCTCCCTCACACACTTGTTTTATACATCTAATGATTTCAACAAAATTTTTACTCTTTCTCTAATGCTCAAATTTTTTGATTTGTATTTAAAGCCAATAAAAAATAGCAACATTATTACCGTCAGCTTGCATTCATTTAGTGTTGAGTTAGTCACAACACTAGGTCTTGTATTCGCCATTTAGATTGTAGATGTCTTGCAGTGTAGTATTAATCAACATAAATATCACATAGCATGACTTCTCAAGGTGAGAGGAACAAGGAGAATCACATTGTGGTTCAATTACAGTCTCCTCTGGATTCCCTTGCAGTTATAACAGGAAAAGTACATTATGATAAAACACCTGGTGAGATAAGGTATGGCTCACTTTTTATAGGAAAGAACACTGCTCTCCACAGCAAATGCTGTAATGCAACATTTTGGGTACTCAGAGATATGCAGGAATCTAGTATCCATTTGGGCATCACGTTTTGGTATTCTAGGAAAACTCTCCTTTAGTTCTCAATACTGCACATCACATTCAACCGAATTCTAGAGTATCAGAGCAGGATAAAAGAGTGGACAATGCAATGAGGCTGTGGGTGAGTGAGAGAGTAACTGATGGACAGTGCAGCAAGAGGACCACAATAAAATGTTCTGTGGAAAACTGTTTGGAGTGGGGAGGGCTAAAGTGTTTGTAAAGGTAAAGGGAGAAAAGGAATGTTGCTACTTCACATATGAGCTTTGTCCTCAAAACTGGATATTCATTGTCATGCAAAAGTATGCACTTCAAGTTTTGGTAGTAAATTAACATTAATCAAATATCTCTTTGTAATAAGAAGATACTCAACCTTAATGATTTTGTTGCCTGTCAGTGAGTTTCTATGTACACTGAGAAGAATATATATTAGATGATATATACTAGATGAGACATATAGTATTTAATATCACAGGAGCAGATTACTAAGCAGATGCAAAAATATATCAATTGACAGTATTTTCACACAATCAACATCTTCTATTTAGGAAACAGAATACCTATATATCTATAGATACATAGCTTATGTGATATACAACACACATGTATTTTATGTTATATATGTGAAAGATATATATTAGTATATAATATATATCTATAGGTATATATCTTATGTTATACATAACACATATATAATATGTAATACAATATCTATACATGTATATATATAATAGAAAGATTTAAATTGATTCAGGGTATGTATTAGTCAATAACTGCAGGTATAATTCATCAGTCTTTATTGTTGAAGGTAATTTTTGAAGTGCATTAATATAACTGCATTATGAGGTTAGCTTCAGTACAAAACTAGTAAAATTAATGTTATTTTTTATTGATTTTAGGGAGAGAGAGGGAGGCAGAGAGAGACATCAATTTGTTTTCCCACTTATTTATGCATTCATTTGTTGATTCTTATATGTGCCCTGACTGAGAATCAAAAGGTGATCCTTTGGTTTGCAGGCCCGCGCTCAATTCACTGAGCTACACCAGCCAGGGACCTTTTTGAGTTTTAAAAAGAAAAAAAAAAACTTCGAAAAAGGATAGCTTCTGTCCCAGGGATTTGTCATTATATCTTTCCAGCTACTACATCATTACCCTGAATCATTCACCAGAGAACATTATTCTACATGATAACTTATGATGAACTGAAATGACAATGTTTGAGTCTTCACTAAAGCTTTAAAAGACGTACAGGCATATTTGGTGAGGGATGCTGCCACGGACACATTTTTAGTTTTCCTCAGCTGTAGTAAAGATGCCGCCGTTTCTCCGAAGACCGTCGCACATTAAAGTAGAGCAGTGCTGCAACTCATCCAATCTCCAGGAGAAGGGACTAGAAATAAAATTACTTCAACAGGGTGTGGTTTAGTCAGTTACGGGAAAATGACCTGTTAAAATTCAAAAATAAAATATTCTTCCTACTTGGGATAAAAGTAATCTACTGATAACATGTGTAGTGAAATACTATGTTCATTTAAAAGCCAGTATGTGAAACGCAATAAGCATGAACATTGGAATGCAATGGCGACAATTGTGAATTCAGAAAAAGACAGAACCTAAACCATTTCTTTATTTATATTGTACAACAGGAACACCAAAAAGAACCCGTCCCTCCATCCTTCTGTAATTGGAATGCCATATAAGCTCACCCCACAGGTATTTACTGAGTCTATTCTTACGTGTAGTATCTCCGTTCTAAGGAGCGAAGAACTTTCATTTTCTCAATTAGATGCAGGGCTTGCTTGATGTATGTTTAAAACCAGTTCAGAGACATATCTTTATGTGGGTATGTCATTGCATAAAGGAATATCTTGGAGCTCAGGGAATGAGGCACTCGCGTTGTCCAGAGAAGGCCGGAGAAAGTAAATCAGTGGCTAGAAACTCTTTATGGGCTGGTGATGGCAAAGTATGAACAGTAATATAAAGAGTAAAAGATAAAAATATTTCAGGATAAGCAATAATAGAATTAGTTGTTTTGAATAGTCAATGAGTATGGTATGTTGAGGGGGAAAAAAGGACGGTTGCCTTTCTGGAGGGAAGAATACGTACTGGAGGACAGTGGGAAATGACGTGGGAGACTCAAGCTCTAGACGTGAGTGAGATGGATAATTCTATTTCCCATGTGAGAATTTAATACATTGTGAAACAACCCATGCATTTTATTGTTTAATGTCTAATTTGATTGCAAACCTATTAGTAAAATGATGTGACAAGAGAGGTAGCATAAATTTATTTGATAAAACTCTAAACTATCTACTAGAAACTTAAGTTCTATAATGAGTTTCTTTATTGCCAGTTCTAAGGAACATTTGTCATGCCTGTAACTGAACCGGTTTATAAGAGAAAATGGAGTGCTTTTTAACAGTATTTCAAATGTAATGATGGCTTCCAATGGAAGAGGAAAAACCGTACCATGAAAAGTTGTGCCGCATATTGACACACAAGAACACCATGAAGGACAGGGATCTATCTATAGAAAGAACACATTCTTCTGACAGTATGCACGAAAGAGAAAAAGAATCCTCTGGTAAATAAATCATTGTTTTTTCTGTTTGTCTTTCTTATTTTCTAAATGCTTCTGGTGAAGTATGATTTCTCTTTCAACCATTTCACATATATGGATTTGAAGCTAATAAATATGAGTAATATACATTTAACTAGTAAACTAAAATCGTGACAGGAACAATATTGGTCCGATTAAAAAAGTAGGATTAAGCCCTGGCTGGTGTAGCTCAGTGGATTGAGCACAGGCCTGTGAACTAAATAACTGCAGTTCAATTCCCAGTCAGGGCACATGCCTGGGTTGCAGGCCAGTTCCCAGCAGGGGATGCATGAGAAGCAACCATACATTGATACTTCTCTCCCTCTCTCCTTCCCTTCCCCTCTAAAGATAAATAAATAAAATCTTTTTTAAAAGTAGGATTAAAACCTTCATTTTATAGAACAAACTAAGGTCAATCATTCATATACGTATATAATAGATGGTAGATAGAGAGATAGAATAGAATATTATTTTTTAAGTTTTTAACTATATTTTATTGATTATGCTATTATAGTTGCCCTATTTTTTCACCTTTATCTCCCTCCACCTCGCATCTCCCCTTCCAACATCATTCTCCCAACTTGGTTCAAGTCCATGGGTTTTACATATAAGTTTGTTGCTTCTCCATTTCCTATACTATTCTTATCCTCCCCCTTTCTATTTTACACATACCATTTATGCTTCTTATTTCTTGCACCTTTCCCTCATTGTCCCCCCACCCTTTCACTACTAATAACCCTCTATGTGATCTCCATTTCTGTAATTCCATTCCTGTTCTATTTGTTTGCTCAATTTGCTTTCTTCCTCTTTTTTGGTTCAGTTATTGATAGTTGTTTGTTGTCATTTTACTATTCATGGTTTATTTTTTTCCTATTTTTTTAAACTAAAGAGAGATACTTTGTGTTCTTTTCTAAAAAAGATTTTATTTATTTATTTCTAGAGAAAGAAGAAGTGAGGGAGAAAGAGAGGGAGAGAAACATTAATGTGTGGTTGCCTCTCACACACCTCCCCCACTGGGGACCGGGCCTGAAACCTAGGCATGTGCCCTGGCTGGGAAACCAACCGGTGACTCGTTGGTTCACAGGCCGACACTCAATCCACTTAGCCGCACCAGCCCACGCAACTGTTCATAGTTATGATCTTCTTCTTTTTCTTAGATAGATAAGTCTCTTTAACATTTCATATAATAAGGACTTGGTGATGATGAACTCCTTTAACTTAAACATTCTATATGTAAGAGTGACATATAGTGATACATACATATTATTTCATTGGACATTTACATTATGCTATACATAAAATAAAATTCACCATATAATTGTTAGATGACATTTCAAATTAAAAGTGAGACTTTTCAAATATGGTGAAATTTGAAGAATTCTTTTTAGTTTAATAAAAGAACATTAGTCCCTTCAAAAGCAATAAATTTTGAACAGAATTGAATCTAATATTTTAAACCATGCTCTTCATGATAAGAAACATCTAGACCTGAAAATAGTGTGAAATTATTACATCATGTGAAATGTGTTTTATTGTGTTAACTGTTACTAAAAATTAATTATCATCAATAATGTTCATGTTAAACTTTAGTATTATTTAAATTCTGAAAGTAAAGTGTTTTTAATGATACTATGGACAGAAATATGTCACCAAATATATTCCATAAAAATTATATAACTGATTGGCATGCACACATTTCTCTTTAAAATTAGTCTACAGGTATGTAAAGGTAATTATTTTTAATGGTCTTAGAAGTTATTATTTACTATATAAAATTACTCAGGGTTCCTTGTGTAATGCTAAGGATGAATATTTTCTTGGAGAAAAAGTTTCCAAATCCTTTTATTTCTGTTTGGATGGAGGAGTCTGTTTCTTTTCCCTTCCAAAGTTTCTCCTTTTGGATTTTGTAAGCGCTGGGCTTTTGAAAATTCTATGATGAATGCATGACTATTCTTGTTCCCAAGATGTATTAAAAAGCTAAAATTCTTCATACAAAGAAAAAGACTAAAGTTTCATTAATAAATGTCATGTCACATTTTAGTAAACAAGTAAAATGTTGGAGAAAATAAGAAATAAAAACAATTATTTACAAATCATAGGAAATGACCTCAAAGACTCAGAAATGAATAATAACATTTAAAGTTAATCAGATTTATTCAATCCAAATAAAATGCATAGATATTTAGGTATAAATAGATAACCAAATATTTTTACTGATAGATACATCTTTCTGTAGTATTGTCTGTGCAATGGCTTTGCAAAGTTCTATTTCACTTAAAAATGATACTTAATCAAATATGCTCTATTTTAGTTACAGTCAAGTTACAGTCAAGTCTCTGCAATGAAATCACAGAGATTTGGAATTCTTACTCATAATAATAACATATTTATTAGATTAGCACTTTTTAAATGAGATTAGTTTTCAGTATTTCTCTACACTCAAGAAAAAACAGGATGCTATTTGAATGGAATTATGTTTTATGTGTACTTTATGTGAAATTGAAAATATATATCTAGATAATGCTTTTAAAATTTAATTTATTTTCATAGACTTGTTATTCTGTTTATTCTAGCAAAACTCAACTTCTTCATTATAATGTACTGTTTTTTTAATTTTATTTGAGCTACTGAAATGTACTGAACACACAGAAAAAAGTTTATGGCAATATAGACTATAATATTTTGATAAATAATAGTCTATTGTATCCATATTATCTTTCTAAAGGCTTTGATTTCTTTTTTAAATTATTTTATTGTTGTTCAGTTATAGTTATCTGCATTTACCCCACCACTCCCTGCCACCTCACCTCCTTTCCTTGCTTCGACCCCACCTTAATTTTGTCCGTATGTCCTTTATAGTAGTTCCTGAAAACCCTTCCCCTCTTTATCCCCATTATCCCCTCCCACCTCCCCTCTGGTTAAGTGAAATTGGTATAGTTCGTGTTTTTTTTAATTAATACCAATACAAAATATATGCAAAACATTTTTGTATCTTGTAAACCATCTTAAGAAAGAAAAAAGTTCATAACTAAAGAACTATAATTGCATACTTGGAAAAAACAGCATTTTTAAAATTGGCTTAGGAAGTTAATTTTTCTTAAATATTTCTACAATCTTTCCAAATACAGTCTAATGTAATTTTACAGAAGTTGTTACTTGGTTAGTTTGGTAAGTAAGTTGGCTAGAAATAAAAATCTTACTGTACATTTGTGGGATAATAATTGATTTTTTTCAATAACTTGTTTATTTCTTGCTTTACTGTATGCCAATAATATCTGCTTTGGAAGTGTTACAGATCATTTCTAATTTTAACTTTTTGCCATAAGGACAGTCTAGAATAAATTAACACCATAGATTTTTGTCCCAGAAGGAAAAACTCTTTGTATACAAATTATGGAATTAGTAACATAATCTATTTAGGGACATCGATTTTGATAATGTTCTACTCAATGCCAACCAGATATTTAACTAAATCCTGATGCTAATAAGTGGTTTCAGGTGCCTCAAATGAACGTTTGTTGAAAGGTTAGCACCCACTGTGGTTACTTTTCTGTGTCACTTGCCTAGGCTATGAGGCCCTGTTGCTTGGTCAGACCCCAGTTTAAATGGTGCTATGAGTGTATGTTGTAGATGTGATTAACATGTATAATAAATTGACTTTAAATAAAGGATATTATGCTGAATAATGCATGTGGGCCTTATGGGATTATTTGAATGTCTTAAATGTGGAAACAGGTGTACTGGAGAAGAAGGAATTCTACCTCAAAACAATAACACAGAAACTCTGTCTGAGTTTCCAGCTTGTTTATCTCCCCCACAGGTTTTGGACTTGCCACCTCCCACAAGCGTATGACCCAATTCCTTTGTGTAAGTACATATGGTCTCTGAATGTCTGTCTGTCTGTTTCTTATACACAGAGTCTGGCAGAAGTAACAACTGCTTGAGTGTGATCGCTAGGGTAATAATATGGGTGTGATAATTTATAGTTTTAATTTGAACATTTTACCTAAAATATCATATGGTGTGCCTGAATATGGTACTGTTATATTACAATAACATGCTTATGATTTTGTGATACAAGATTTTATATAGGGGACGGGTTTGTTTTAGTCTGGCAAATGTGACTCAGCTCTGTATGGAAAACCTACAGAAGCAAAGTGGTGGGCAGGAGCCAGACATTCAAACCGAGTTTTCTCATGGGAATCAGGCCTACAAAATGCATACAGACCGTTATGTCTTGCTCTTGTTAAAACTCCATCACTCTGGTCTAAAACAACAAATGTGTATTGTCTATCTTCAAGGTAATATCCAAAGCCTGTATAAACTTTCCCAAGGACAGAGCTAATCAGCTCATGGCCATTCCCCTCTGCATGTTATTTTCATTTCCTTGATTGTACCTAAAATGTAGACAATAATATTCTATGTAATAGATAATAAATCTTTCTCTGATATAAGACTGGAGGAAAACAATAAAAGCCTGTCTAGGCAAGGGTTGAGGTGCTCTCCTCTTGAGAGAGTAGCCGTGCAGCTCTCTTTTTCTTCACAGGATTGTTGTCACCTGTGCATTCATTCTCCTCGTCAGCCACAACATAGGAACTCTGCTGGCAGGAGTCCGCCAAAATTTGGAATTATATAAGCATGTTATTTGTGCCAGACCCTGTATTGCTGTATATAAAATATATGTTTATATACATATATACTCACACATTATACATATCTTAAAATTAAAATTATATTATAATATTATATATGTGTATACACGTCTTCACATATAATTTATTATGTGTGTATGTGTGTATATATATAGAGAGAGACAGAGAGAGAGAGAGAGAGAGAGAACTCTGACTGACACAGAACCTATAATTTCATCAAGCCAACAAAGTGGACTTTTTCCCTACCTGATAAAAAATACCATCTACTTTTATAATGATTAGTACTGAAATTATCTTTTATTGTCATCTGGTAATAAGGTTATGAATAGGAAATTTTATAGTCCTCACTTCCAACTATTGAGTGTAGAGATATTTATTTTAATCAAAGAAAAATAACAAATTCTAATTGAATGTCAAAATTTGCTTATGTCCACTGAACACATTTTTTTTTTTTAGCAAAACTCTTAATACGACTTGAACTGGAGCCAAACATAAATATCTGCTAGAGGTAGCCTTTGATAAATTGTTTTGAAGGGTTTTTAAAATGTCTAGAAGCAGGCAAAAAAGGAAAATAAATTATAATATTGCTTCCACACTGTGAAGATAATTGACAGAAATATGCCAAAGATATAGAATGTGCTACATGCTCCTTACATACAGGTAAAGATGGTGATATAAAACCCATGGAATGCAACATAGAGTAGGATGCTCTGCTTCCTCTTGTCTTCTCTTTCCTCACTTTTGAGATTTTAAAGATTGATGAGGTCCTGTATTTTTATATCAGCACAACATTTAGTTTAAACATCCTAAATTTCCTCCGCTTGATCTATGAGTTAAGTAAAATATAAAGTGTCTATAATTTGTTAAAATTATACATGTTGAATATAAATATAGCAGAACTATAAATATACAATGAAATAATATACACAATAATAAATGTAATATGTTTATATTATATAAAGGTATAATAGATAGCATTAAAACATTTTTAGGAGTTTATTTCATACTATCCTTAGCTAAAGTTGTTAACTAATATGTAAGTTTTACATACCAGACCAATCTCTAAGTATGCATTAAACATTGATTATTAAGCATGATTGTAATTTACTTTATTTATTTGAGTGGCTAAAATTAAGAAAACATGCAAAAGTTGTTTGTATTATTGCATTTATATATGTGTTTTTCTTGTCACTTCCAAATCTGTTAAAATAATATGTTTTCACATAGAAAATAATACAATAAACAGTTTTTAATTTTTATCATTTTTTATTTTGAGAGGTTTATTTTGTGTGTTTTTCCCCCTTGGCCATAAAATAAATAAAATCATTAATTTGATTAACCATTATTTGGTGTAAATCAGTATTTAAAGATGATCAATATAAATGAATGACCAAACTAAGTAAAGTAATTACAGAAAAATACGAATGCATAAAAATATGATTTTCTTCTTGTTTATTAAGAAAGTTCTATAGTTCATCAAGGGAAAAATTTAATTAAATGATACATTGTTTTATTTAATATAGTGGTAATAATTATACTTTAAAGCTTTAGTTAAAGCTTTGAATTAATTGCTAAAGCTTTGAATTACTTGTATGTTTGTATATTTCTGTGTGCCTTGGTATAAATATATAAATGTATATTAATACTTAGTATATTGTTTCATGAATAAAAATAAGATAGTTTATGATTGTGCCTTTTTAATTTCTTGTAAAATGGCCAAGTTATTTTCTGCCCACATGCAGAGCTTCCTGTTGGCTGACAAAATATTATGTTAAGTCATTCTTTAGAAATATTGTTAAATACAGGTGAAAAATATTTTTTAAATATTGAGTTTCTAACAATTGTGGTTTCTTTATTGCTAAATGTTTTTATAATGATGTCCATAGGTGTTTTTTTCTTTGAATAAATATTCTATATTTGTCTTGCCTAAAACTGTTCTTAACTTTACTCAAATTCCAGCCTAAAATTCTAAATAAGACATATTGTTTTGTGTTTATATCATTTTAAAATGGTCATTAGGTAACACAAAGATTTTTCCAATTTAATTCACAGGATAAAAATAATTAGATTTGGACTTCCGGTCAAGATGGAGGCATAGGTAGACACACTATGCTTCCTCACACAACTAAAAGAAGGACAAGAACAATTTAAAAACAAAAAACAACCATAACTGCCAGAAAATTGAATTGTATGGAAGTCTGACAACCAAGGAGCAAAGAAGACACATTCATTCAGACCAGTAGAAGGGGCAGAGACAGGAAGCTGGTCAGAGAGGACTCTGGGCAAGGCAGCTACTGGTGGACCCAGTGAGGCAGTGGATAGTGAATCTGGGTGTGCGAGGCTGCAGCCAGCTTACTGGTGAGGTGGTGGATTGCGAACTAGGGGTTCCCACATGGGTGTACAGATAAACTGGGAAGAACAATTGGGAAGCAGGATGTACCACACAACCCAGGGCCCCAGCACAGGGAAATAAAGCCTCAAACCACCCATTAAAAACACCTGTGCGGGTTGAGGTGCTGAAACTCCAAGCCCCGCAGGAGAGTTCATTGGAGAGACCCACAGGGTCCTAGAATGTACACAAACCCACCCATGTGGGAATCAGCACCAGAAGGGCCCAGTTTGCTTGTGGGAAGCGGAGGAAGTGAATGAAATCTGGCAGAGAGCAGAGCAAGCGCCATTGTTCCCTCTTGGGCCCCTCCCCCACATACAATGTCACAACCCAGTGACTAGGTTGTACTGGTGAACACCTAAGGCTCTGCCCCTTACAACTTAACAGGCATGTCAAGACAAAAGATGGCCAAAAGGAAAGAACAGATCAAAGCTCAAGAAGAAATACAAGTAAGTGATGAAGAGATGGCCAACCTATCAGATGCACAGTTCAAAATACTGGTAATCAGGATGCTCACAGAATTGGTTGAATTTGGCCACATATTAGATGAAAAATGAAGGCCACACTAAATGAAATAAAGAAAAATGTACAGGGAACCAACAGTTATGAGAAGGACACTGGGTCTTAAATCAACAGTGTGGACCAGAAGGGAAAAAAATATCCAATCAGAAAAAAATGAAGAAACAAGCATTCAAAAAAATGAGGAGAGGCTTAGGAACCTCCAGGACATCTTTAAACGTTCCAACACCAAAATTATAGGGGTATCAGAAGGGGAAGAGGAAGAGCAACAAGTGGAAAAGTTATCTGAACAAATAATAAAGGAGGACTTCCCTAATCTGGCAAAGAAAATAAACTTCTAGGAAGTCCAGAAAGCTCAGAGAGTCCCAAAGAAGTTGGACTCAAGGAGGAACACACCAAGGCACATCATAATTACATTACCCAAGATTAAAATTAAGGAGAGAATACTAGAAGCAACTAGAGAAAAGGAGACAATTACCTACAAAGGAATTCCCATAAGACTATCAGCTGATTTCTCAAAAGAGACCTTATAGGCAAGAAGGGGCTGGAGAGAAGTATTCCAAGCCATGAAAGGCAAAGATCTACATCCAAGATTCCTTTATCCAGCAAAGCTATCATTTATCATGGAAGGACAGATAAAGCGCTTCCCAGATAAGGTTAAGTTAAAGGAGTTCATCATCACCAAGCCCTTATTATATGAAATGTTAAAGGAATTTATGTAAGAAAAAGAAGATAAAAATATTAACAGTAAAATGACAGCAAACTCACAATCATTAACAACCACACCTAAAATAAAAACAAAAGCAAACCAAGTAAACAACTAGAACAGGAACAGAACCACAGAAATGAAGGTCACACGGAGGATAGGCAACAGGGGAGTGGAAGGGGGAGGGAGGGACATACAGAGAATAAGTAGCATATATAATAAGTAGGCAATAGAAAGGACAGAGTAGGAATAGTATAGGAAATTTAGAAACCAAAGACCTTTTAAGTATGACCCATGGACATGAACTAAAGGGGTGGGGGGAAAGTGGGTGAGAAAGGGCCTGCAGGGCGGAGGGGAGTGAAGGGGGGAAAATGGGACAACTTAATAATGCAATCAAAATATATTGAAAAAGAAAAAAATAGTTAGATTTGTCTATAAACTCAAAATTATAATTACTTCCAACATATATTAACATAAGTATATTAACCTAAATATGTGTTAAAGCTCATGTATTTTATTAAGGCTTTATTAATTTATTTATTAAAGAATTTGTTTATTAATTTTTACAGAGGGGGGAAAAAGGGAGAAAGAGAAACACCGATGTGAGAGAGAAAGATTGGTCAGCTGCCTCCCTAGTACACCCTGACCAGGGCACAAAACTAGCAACCAGGCATGTGCCCTGACCAAAAAATCCAGCAACTTTTTGCTTTGAGGTATGACACCCAACCAACTGAGCCACACCAGTCAAGGTTATATAGTTATTTTAGAGCCATTAAAAAATCATTGTATCATTGAGGGGAAAACACAGACATTTCCCATATACACCATTTTCCCACACATGCATTAGTCTCCCCCATTAGTGACATTCCCCACCAGAGTGGTTCATTTGTTACAATTTATGAGCTTACATGGGCACATATTAGTCACCCAAAGTTCATCATTTATATTAGTGTTGACTCGATACTTGACATTCCGTGGCTTTGGACAAATGTACAATGACATTAGCACATATCCATCATTAAGTTATAAGGTAGAGTATTGTTGTTGTCCCCCAAACTCTCTATGCTGTGCCTATTCTTTCTACTTCCCTAGCCAAACTTTGGCAACAACTGATCTTCATACTGTCTCCAAACTCTTGCTTTTTCCAGAATGTGATATAGTTAGAACCATACAGTATGGAGACTTTTCAGATTGGCTTCTTTCATTTAGCAATAAGGATTATTTAAGATTTCCCCATGTCTTGACATGGCTTGATAGTTTATGGGTTACTTTAACTGAATATTTTCATTCTATTTCCTGCATGTAGAATTTTGATTATCCATTCACCTACTGGCATATCCTTCCAAATTTTGGTAATTATGAATAAGGCTGCTATGAACATCCTTTTTCAGGCATCTGTGTTGGCAGAAGTTTCCAGCTCTTTGTTTAAGTGCCAAGGAGTGCATTTGCTGGATCGTATGGTAAAAATAGGATTAGCTCTGTAAGTAACTGTTAAACTGTCTCCCCAAGTGGCAGTACTATTTGGCATTCTTACCAACAAAGAATGAGAATCCTTATCATTCCATGCCCCACCAGTGTTTCGTGTTAGCAGCATTCCAGATTTGGGCCATTCTAATAGGTATATAATGGCATCTCATTGTTGTTGTAATTTGCATTGTCCTGAAGACCTACGATTTGCAACAGTTTTTCATATGCTTTTTTGCTCTTTGTAATGTCTTTTGTGAAGTTTTTCTTCAGACTTTGGCTCATTTCCATATTGTTAATTTTAAGAATTCTTTGTGTATTTTGGATAACAGTCCTTTATTAGGTGTGACTTTTCTTTTTCTTCTTTTTTAAGATTTTATTTATTTATCTTTAGAGGGGAAAGGAAGGAGAGAAGGAGAGAAATATCAATATATGGTTGCTTCTCATGAGTCCCCTGCTGGGAATTGGCCTGCAGCCCAGGCATGTGCCCTGACTGGGAATTGAACCATGATTCTGTGGTTCTCAGGCCCATGCTCAATCCACTGAGCTACACCAACCAAGGCTAGGTGTGACTTTTCAAATATTTTTCTCCCTCTCTTCTCATTCTCTGGGCATTGTCTTTTTCAGAGCAGAAAGGCACTATTACTTTTCAAGTCCAAAAGGTGCATTTATGATGAAATTTAGATGGATAAATTAAATCTACAAATAAATTGGTTTCTATAATTTTAAAGTTCAAAACATGCTTTTCCATTTTTGCACATAAAATGTTTGGGGAAGTGCTATTAGGGTCCTTGACTTTATTTCTTAGAAATCATCCAAGAGCTATTGTTTATTTCAATATTTCATTAAATCCATAAGACAGGGTGGTAGCAACAGAACTGGTGGAAAAAAAAACAAACAATTGGTTGTTTTTATTTTATGGTCTCCAGGAAACATAAAGACATTCTACTCTATAGACTCTTTTATTGACCGGAAATATCACATTCCCAGTAGTTTTCTTTTTCATGACTACTGTATGTCAAATTCTGCTAGGAGAGTTCAAATTCAGAATTGTTAGAAGTCCATCAGAAACTAACTAGAGAAGTGGACTGCTTTTATCTAAGACAAAGGAACCTGTTAATGATTGCAAAAGTAGACATTTTTTGAACAAGATGAAAGAACAAGATTGATTTTCTAATTCTTCAATAGTCTCTTTTTTTCTTTTTATTCTATCATTAATCTTGCATACTATTACATTTTGGCATGCTCTTTTAATTAACAAAAAGTTTTTTCAGTGTGCTCTTTCTTACTTTCATCTTGTTACTTTTAAACTTTAGGATCGTCTGTGTTTGCTCTGAATTTAACAACTTGATGGATATGTCATCCTCTGCCTAAGCCTCCTAATGAAAAAAAAAACTTTTATAGATGTTCCTTTAAGCATTTCAGCAGATAAACATTGTCTAAAGTTCTCTGCTAATACTTGAGATTTCCTTACATAATTAATTTCACACTTCAGTCTTATTAATATTGACCTTCGAACCCATAGCAGTAGATATAGTGCTGAGGAATTACACTGACAAAACTTGTTCTACCACCAAGATTGGAAAGTGATATTAGCTTTGTTTTCGCTACAAGTGTTAGATTGTTCTCCTTAGAGATATTCCTGCCTGCCTTTTCGAGAGTGGTTTAACTTCATCTAAGGAGTCTTTGCACCTTAAGGGATGAATAATTGATTATGTCCTGATGAGATATAGAATATTTCCAAGATTATTTGCCCTTCTCATGAGAACATAAATTCTGCTCCAGAAGCCCAATGAACTAGTTTAAATTTAAATTTCTTAGCCAAAGTTGATAGGGACACATGTGTGACCCTTGATTTCTGTTTGTCTAGCCAGGGGGGAACACTTCTAGCTGCAAATACATAAATACTTCGGGTTACATAGAACAGTCTGTTACCAGGCTTTAAAAAAATCCTTATTAGAGCTTTAGAAATGGCAGCACAAGTGGATTTCGGACATGTTTTGGGGCCTATATTTGGTTATTCAGGCCTTATCTGTCGTAACTCTCACAAATACTAACAACCATTCCCATGCAGTTGCCCAAAAGATCCTGTTCAGACTTGCAAAAGCTACTGTCATTTCAAATGTATCAAAGTGAATGGCAAAGACGACTTCTATTCGAAGTACAAACATGTGCCGGGGAAAACATCCAGATAGCAAAGTTTTGGCAATAGTGACCTTAACACCTTTACTCCTCACTTGTTTCACCCTTGGACCAAAGCAAAAACTAAGAAAGAGAAAGGTAACTCCTGACAATACATAGGTGGCTCAGCACCTACACTTCCAGGATGCTGGTCTGACACTCACAACTAAGCTCTGATGATCTGTTAAATGTATAAAATTACACAAAACACAAACATCACGCTAGGCCATTTGTAACCATATTGGAAATGATTGCTGCAACTTTGTTCATTGCAGCTTTAACTCTACTCCGTTATTTCCATCTTCCAAATAAAAACTGTTTAGTCACCCAAATATAAAATCACCCCAACTTTCTGAAAGCATTCAATCTAAGGCAGGATCCTGCTTCATTCATCCTTCCCCAAAATTACTTCACAATTTCTAGATTATAGTTTGTGCTACTATATTCATGGAGAAGCTCCATGTTTATCCATTGTATGTGATCGCTCTCACACCAATGAGCCGATAAATCAAACTTTTTTCAACCACAGGTGTTCTACTTGTTTTGGGCTGGAGGCCATCAACAAATATGTGGATAAAAGTATAATAGGTTTCTCTTCATGATGTGACTGACATAATTTTAAAATATAAGTTTATTTGTATATTGGCTTATAAAAGTATGGTATACCCATTGTGTTAAATCTGAGAAAAAGTTTCATAATCTCACTAAATGAAAACAAATCATTCAATGTGCCCCCAGTGAATATGTATAGGACTTACTATTATCTCTCAACATCATTTACCACCTAAGCAAAATGTATAAAGCTGCACAAAATAAAGGAAAAAGTTATATTACGTTTTCGTAGGTACTCAAGAATTTCTAAGTTTGTAGTTATATCAATACAAAAACTAATAATGGAGAAAAATGACATAAACATTGCTAAGATAGTAACGTAAAAAAATAGGAGGCTATCAAAAGTGTGGGCTGTGTCTTTTGGGTGGTTATTGACACAGACTGTGAAAGAACTCACAAAGAGAAGAATGTGCAGAGTAAAAGTTTTTACTGAATGATCACAAGAGACAGAAAGGGCTTGGTGCAAAGATAAGCACCATCTCCGAGGGGTTGGGGCTTTCACTAAGTGATGGAGTGGTTGTAGAGCAGGATGGTTCCATCGGGCTGCAACCCGATGGGTACAGGGTCTGGTCCCAGGCCTTGTGGTCTGGTTTGTTCTGTTTCCGAACTTCCCAGAGCCTCTGAGCCTTCAGGGAGCTTCCAGTAAGTTTCTAGTCCTGAGGATAAAGATTCATAAAACAATGAGGGTCTTTTATGCTTTATGGGGTCCAGCTGGGTCTGGGCAAGGGGCTTTGTCCTATTACTATGCACATCTTTTGCCTCAGTTTCCAGAGCTGCTATAAAGTTGCTAAAAACTGTTGTTAAACTTTGTTCAAGGCCACCCTGGAATAACCACTGTATGCACGTAGGTGGACTTTATTCCTTCCTTGCATATTGCCACTAACTAATTCCTGCTGGCCTAGCCAGGATCCTCCACGAGCATGACAGAATTTTGTGGGGTTTGCAGTTTAAATCCTGCCTTTCTTTGTTCTCTCCAGAGCACAGTTTGTGTTGATCTTGAATCCATGTCCCTCAAATTGCAATCCTTTTGCCCAGATAAATGTTTCTTGTTCTTTACTATAGCCTGAACCTTCTCATTGGTTTAACAATAGCAACATGTACACTAAAAACAATATGCTTATATATAAATAATAGCTTCTGGATTTATTTAGGGTTTAATGGAATTTTTAAATTAAATACTCTATACATTAGACTAATTTGCTCTAACAAATAGACCACAATGGTTCAAACTGAAAAGTTTGCTTTTCTCTGATGTGATGTTCCAGAATGCATTTTCCACCAATGTGGATAGGACAAAGAGTGGTATGTCCCACACAGAAATCAGGGGAAAAGGTGTAGCTAGCTTTTCCATTGCCAATGAACGATTGATAGGGTTGCTGGGGTATCATCATTGCACACACAGGAAAGAACAGAAGAGTGGAAAAGAGCATACACAGGTGTTGCCCACTTCACTTTCATTGACATTAGACCCTGAGGGTTTACGGAAACAGCCACCCTCAGCTACAAGAGAGTGATACCCTAAACTTGTGTGTACACAGAAGAGGTACATGGGTTTGGAAAACCAGCCCTTTTCTTTTCCCAGCTGTGTAAGACTTCTATCCTTTTACACTTACATAGCTATAGCCATTATGTTGTTCTTAGCTATCTTATTAAAGTTTAATTACATAAAGCTCATATATCTCTGTAGCAGTATATATTGTGATGTTTTAGAAAGTATCTGTAGCATTTGATAAAGACTGTTCATCCAAATGAGCTTATTTTTCACATTGTTTTATAACCCGTCATTTGCTGAAGGCTCACATAGGGAGCAAAATTTGTATCTAAAATATTTTTAAAATCTGTTTTTATAAAATAAAATAACATGAAATACAGTATTACCCCAAATTCAACACAATTTAACAACAAAATAAAGGCATATTAATAAAACATGATAAAAACAATATGTAGAATTAAAAATAAACCTTTGAACATTGACTGTATACAAAATATTGTTAAGCAAAAACTGAAATGTTAAAAGACAGTAACAGAAATGTTCATTTTGGTAGGTCAAAAAGATGACTCAGTTTTACTTTTTTTATATATGTATTTTAAATTGTGAAAATGTAATGTTTTTGTTAATAACGTCTCATGAGACTGAAAAAAATATAGCTTGAGTATGCACATACACAACTGTAAGCCAAAAATTATCATTAAATGAGATAAATACTGAGTCTATAGAAAAAATATGCAATGTTTACAGTTGAAGGGTAAGATCAAATTAATAAACATATGAAATCTTCATATGCAAATATGAAGCATTTTAGAGCAGACACAATTAATAAAAAACTTCCTTGGCATCTGAGCTAACTTAAGTCTGTGGGAACTCTTTCCTTGATTTATTAAGCTGCTACAGATGGATAAATAACACTGTATATTTGTTGAAATTATTCTTGAATCCTGTAGTCTCCAGGATGAGAATGTGATATAAAATGTTCAAATTTTATTGAGACAGACAAGTCATTAACTTTCTTTTTAAAAATAGATATTTTAAAAATAAAAATAAAGGAGATATAGGGAATATAAATAATTTTTTAAAACCTTGAAAACCTTGCTAATTTAAAAGTAAACAAGCATATTGAGCTTTACCTTCTGAGTGACCTAGTGGACATGTATTCCCCTATTCTTTCCAGTTAGTATAACTAGCAAAAGTGTACATTACACATAAACCAAGCATAAAAAGACTTTGAAAAGTGATGAGAAAACAGACTAGGGGTCTCAGGATGCAAAGAACAGCTTAGTAATGTGTCCCTTGGGTTTTCTTTTTGTTTGTTTTTTTATAGCTCCAAAATGCCAGCAAGCACAGAAAACACAAAATCCAACAAAAGTTTGGTCCCTGTAGCAAATAAACTAGGATAAAGATAGTCTATAAAGTCAGAAACCTTTTGGGTAATAACTCATCTGTTCCATCCAAATAGCCAACACACACACACACACACACACACACACACACACACACACACAAACAGCTTAACTGTGGCCCTACCTCTGTCCATTGCAGCAAAGGCCAACTGGGGAGTCCAGACTTTTCCTCTCTCCAGGTTATAACCAGGCATCACAGCAGTGGCTTCAAAAAGGTCAAGTAGAAAAGCAGAGAGTCAGCAATTCCACCACCCAAACTACCTGCAATATCAGTGAGGACCACTGAGGAGCCTGGACTTCCACCCACACCCAGCAATAAAAAGGTGCTGCCTTCTCTCTTCATGAGGATGCTGTCAGAAGAGGCACAGTAAGTAGAGTGTAAAGATTCCCATCACCACTCACAGTGCTGAGACCACTGCCACTCTCCTCATACCATTTGATTCACTCATACGTGGAATCTAATGAACAAGCTGAACTAACAAGCACACTAGAGACAGACTCATAGAGTGAGTGCAGGTTGACAGCTCTGGGTGCAGGGGTGTTAGGGGGTGGAGGGATCGAGTAAAGAAGAGAAAAGACTCGTGGACACAGACAACACTGTGGTGATTGGAGGGATGGTGGGGAGGAGGGGTGGCAGAGATGGAAGAGGGCATAAGGAGAATAAACGGTAATGGAAAAGATACAATAAAAGCAAATTACAAACATAACATGATATTATTAGAGGGGATACTGCATCATAAACAGGACATTAGATAAAATCTAATGTGAGCTGAATAAACTATGGCCTTTGTTAATACTAATGTATCAATATCAGTTTCTTAAGAAAACCAGTATTGGTTCTGATACAACCAATTGCCTGATACAACCAATAATGTTGTTGTACACAACAACATTAAATATTTATAATTAGGAAAAATGGGTACAGGGTTTCTTGTACTATCTTCTAAATTTACTATAAATTTAAAACTAATATTGAAATAGTCTACAAGACACACAGACATACATAGATAAACACACAAACTTTAAAGTAAAAAGGCAAGATATAGAGTGAGTGAAAATATCTATCTACATCTAACATTGGTCCTATGTGCAAAATACATAAACCACATTACAAATCAAAAAAAGACAGATGGTCTAATTTTTAAAAAGTGGTCAGAAGATATGTTCAAGCTCATAAAACAAAGGGAATGATGAAATAGTAATTAAGATAGGAAACAGTGTTCAATCTTATTACCCAATAAGTAAATACAAGATATAATTCACAATATAATACTATCAAAAGTCTATGGAAATGTCAAACAAAGAAGACAGAAGAAATGAAATGTTTCAAAATTTCGAAAGCAGAGGACTCAGATTTCAAAGAAGTTGGGGAAGTGGGGTTTCTGTAGGGCTGTTAATTTTCTGTTTACTGATCAGGGAGGGATCGATTGTATTGGGAGGTTTGCTTTGTGACCTTTACCTAGCTGTACATTTCTATGTGCACTTTTCTGCATGGATATTATATTTAAATAAATCTTTTTAAAACATGAAAAAGTGAGTCAGTTTTATACATGCTACCACAAAAGGATTTATAATATATTGTGGAGAGAAAAGCAAGATGTAGTGTAGTGTAAGTCTATATGTATAATTTTGAAACCATAAAAACAAACACATTATGTATATGTATGTATGCAAATAACAAACATTCGGAAGTGAAAGTACATACACTTTATTATTGCATTTGCACAATGAACACACATTTTTTGGTATTTTAAAAATGTTTCTATTGATTAATTTTGCCTTGGCTGGTGTAGCTCAGTGAATTGAGCAGGGACTGTGAACTGAAGGGTCACCGGTTGGATTTCCAGTAAGGTCACATTCCCGGGTTTTGGGCCAGATTCCCCCCAGTGGGGGCCACATGAGAGACAACCACACATTGATGTTTCTCTCCCTCTCTTAATCCCTCCCTTCCCCTCTCTCTTAAAAAGAATAAATAAAATATTAAAAATAAAATATTTCTATTAATTAATTACTTATTTGTCATGTTTTTTAACTTCTTCATGAAATTATAAATAGCTGTATAGACTCCATTTCTCTTTAAAACAAGAAGGATTACAAGGAAATAACACACGCTGTATTAGTCAGGGTTGCCCAGGGAAACAGACCAATAGAATATGAACACACATATAAAAGAGGAGATTTATTATAGGAATTTACTCATGCAGTTGTGAGCCTGAGAAGTTTCACAATCTGCCATCTGCAAGCTGGAGAACCAGGAAAGCAGGTGGCATAATTCAGTCTGAGTCCAAAGGCCCGAGAACCCAAAGCTCTGATGTCTGACGGTAAAAGATGGATGTCCTAATTCAAGAAAGGGGAAAGAGAGCACATCATTCCTTAGCCTTTTTGTTTAATTCAGGCTCTTCAGAAATTGAATGATGCCTACGCACATTGTCGAAGACAGATTTCTTTACTGCATCTACTGAATTAAACACTAATCTCTTCCAGAAACACCCTCATGGACACACCCAGAAACAATGCTTTACCAGCTGTCCTGGAATCTCTTAGACCAGGCAACTTGCCTAAAATTTATCATCACATACATTAGGAACACAAACACATTCCTGGGGCTTCTGTCTCTATACTAAATACCATATAGGGGTTTTATTCTGGCATTATTGGACCAGTGTATAAAACTTACTTTTAAGTTTGTGACTCTTTACAAGATTCTCCTGGTAAAGTCCAAGTGGTTGACTCACTCCTTCCCAGAGATACCTTACTTCCCTGTCTCATCGCTTTTCTTATTCATTTGTTTTGCAAGAAAACTCCATCATCACTTTCCACCTTTATCAGCTTAAATTCAGTGAAGGTCATCTCAACTGTTAACAATAATCCCTGACTAGAAATATGTTTTCTCAGTATTGTAGATATTGTTAACAGTTATAATATCTTAATTCAGGTGATGGTATTCATGTCTTCTTTATATTTTTTACTTTAAAATTACTTTATATTCTTTTATATACTTTATTGAGGTATGAGTGACATGAAAAAAAGCTGTATATGTTTAACATATACAACTCAATGAATATGGTGATTATCTACTCTCTGCATTTATGAGTCTGAATATTTTAAGTGCCTCATATAAGTGATATCATATAGTAACCATCTCTCTGCATCTGACTTATTTCTCTTTTTCATATACTTTTTTCAGAATTGTATTTTATTTTAGTACATATATTTTAACTAATTTTAAAGATTTTCTTTCCTTTTCATGTTTTGACTTATCTTTTGAAAGGTTAACAGAAAATGCCTGTATTTGAGACAGAGTATTCAGCAAGAAATGAAAAGACTACCATGAATTCTTTTTTTGTTTGTTTTTTTAAATTTTTTATTTAATTCTTATTCAAGTACAGCTTTCTGTTTTATATTCCCTGCCCTGCCCCACCAGTGCTCCGCACCTCCCTCCCATTTCTGCCCCCACCTTAATTATTGTCTATGTGACCTTTATACTTGTTCATGTGAGTCCATCCCCTTTTCCCCTATGATTCTCTTCACTCTCCTCTCTGGACCCTGTCAACCTGTTCCGTATTTGAGTGTCATTGGTCATATTTTGCTTGCTTGTTTGTTTTGTTGTTTAGATTCCTTTTAAAGGTGAGATCATATGGTATTTGTCTTTCACTGCCTGGCTTATTTCACTCAGCGTAATGTTTTCCAGTTTCATCCATGATGTTGCAAAGGGTAGGAGCTCCTTCTTCCTTTCTGCAGCATAGAATTCCATTGTGTAAATGTACCATAGCTTTTTGATCCACTCATTTACTGATGGGCATCTAGGTTGCTTCCAACTCTTGGCTATCGTGAATTGTGCTGCTATGAACATCCGGGTGCATAGAATTGTCCTTTATAGAATATCTGTAGGCAAAAAATAATGTGTAGAAAAAACATTCTAGGCTTAGGAAACAGTGGAAAAATTCAAAGTACCTTTGGGAATCTAGTTTTTAATCAAAGTAGAAAACCATGAATTCTTCATAATTTCCTACTTTGATTAAAAACCATGAATTCTTCAAAATTTCCTACTTTGATTAAAAACTAGATTCCCAAAGGTACTTTGAATTTTTCCACTGTTTCCTAAGCCTAGAATGTTTTTTCTACACATTATTTTTTGCCTACAGATATTCTATAAAGGACAATTCAAATGGGCTTCCCCCCTTAAAATTTAATCCCCTCATCACAATCAAAGACTTGTAAAAATAAATAATGTCAATAGTCCCCTAGCTATCCATCATCTACTTTTATTCAATAAATGAGAAATCATTTAAAAGTAAGTTCCCTGGCTTTTCTACCTTACTCCTACTCCCATTAACCACACACACAACTCACACACACACAGTCTGACTACAATATTACCATAATGCTTGGTAAATTGTAATATGCAGTGTGGGTTTTTAGATCAGATTCCATTCATTCAGAATATCCCATTTACCATACAAAAGTAGCTTGAGAAAAATGTCCAGTGAATTATCCTTGATATACCTTGACAAATAGGATGAAATATTTTTTATGATATTTAGCAAAATTTTGAATAAAAATTATAAATAACTTAAATTAATTTTTATTTGTTAAAATACTCCCTTAAAAATCAGTTTGTCCAAGAGTAGAAAATAAATAAACACACACATAAAAGTAAATATTAATTTAATTTATTTCTTTCTCTTTTGGTCAACTTTATTTTTATTGAGCTCTAATTGGTATACAGCAGTGCATCATTTCAACGTGTGGAGACCAATGGCTGTAGTTACATATATTGTTAAACTACAGTCATGATGATTGTCAGAGTAAATGAGTTATCACCCATTACCGCATGCAGTTATAAACAACAATGTTTTTTCCTTGTGATGATAAATTTTGAATATACCATTTTAGTAAATTTTAAGTATGTCATACAGCAATGCTAATTATAGTCATCATGTATATTACATCTCTGGGACTTATTACTAGAAATTTGTATTTCTTGACCACCATCATCCAATTCTCTGACTCCAATAACCATAAATTTGATCTTTTTTTTTTACTGATGTTTCTTGATTCCACATGTGAGAATGCAATATTGATTGATCTTTGTCCGTTTAGCTTATTGCTTAACATAATGACACTAAGGTTTATTCAGACTATCACAAAGTATAGGATTTCTTTATTTTCATGGCTGAATAATATCATAAATGATATAGTTTTATGATATATATCATACATACTTTTTATTACCTCTATATTATTTTCTTTAGTCATTTATCTACTGTTGGGCACCTACATTGTTTTTATGCTTTGGTTATTGTAAATAAACTGTGACTAATATAGCAGAGCAGATATCTCTTTGACATACACTTTTTTCCTTCAAATATACATCCACCAGTAGAATTGCTGGATTATATGGTAGATCTACTTTTAGGTTTTTGTAAAACCACTGTACAGTCTTCTTTAGTGGTTGTACCAGTTCACATTTCTCACCAACAACCCACATCCTCTCTAGCATTTGTTTTCTCTTGCCATTTTGATGACAGCCTTTCTGACAAGTATGAGGCAATATGTCATTGTGGGTTTGCTTCACATTTTCATTATGTCTTATTGGTCATTTTAATATTTTCTTAGGAAGAATGTCTCCTTTCATCTTTTGCCTATTTTAATTAAGATATTATTATTTTACTAATTGAGTTGTATGAGTTATGTAGTTTGCATATTAACCCCTTAAAAGGTACTTATGCATAGTTTGCAAATATTTACTCTCCTTCCATACATTATTCTTTAAAAATGATTATATTTTTTCTGTGTGGAAGCTTTTTGTTTTGGTCTACTTCTACTCGTTAATATTTTATGATGTTGTTTGTGTGTTAGGTGTCACATCTAAATAACATTGCCAAGACCCATGTTAAGAAGCTTTGCTCTTGTCCCCCACACCCAGGGGAATTATAGATTCAGATCTTACACTTAAGTCCTTACTTCACCTTGAGTTAATTTTTGTGAACCTTGTATAGGGACTAGTTTCATAATTTTACATGTGGATATCCATTTTTTTGCAGCATCATTTATTGAGGAGGTTATCTTTTAAAATGTTTGTTTCTTAAGGGAGAGAGAAAGGGGGGAGAAGCACTGATGTGTGAGAGGTACATCAAACTACAACAAATGGTAGCTTCTCACAACCCCCCTACCAGGGACCTGGTCTGTGCCCCTGACTGGGAACTAAACTAGCAACACTGGCTTGCAGGCCAGTGCTCAGGCCACTGAGTCATACCAGCCAGGGCTCCTTTTACTGTAAAGTATTTTTGGTTCTCTTTTCAAATGTTAGTTGACAATAAATATTTATTAAATTAAAGTGACAAAAACCACATGATCATATCAATAGACATAGAAAAAGCTTTCAATAAGGTACAACACCCATTTATGATAAAGGTACTCAGAAAAATGGGAATAGAGGGAGCATTCCTCAATATAATAAAGGCCATATATGAAAGATCTACAGCCAACATCATACTCAATGAGCAAAAACTAAAATCTTTTCCACTAAGATCAGGAACAAGATAAGGTTGCCCACTTTCACCACTTCTATTCAATATAGTATTAGAAGTTCTAGCCACAGCAATCAGACAAGAAAAGGAAATAAAAGGCATCCAAATCAGAAAGGAGGAAACAAAACTGGCATTGTTTGCAGATGACATGATAGCGTACATGGAAAATCCTATAGCTTCTACCAAAAAACTGCTGGAACTAATAAATGAATTTGGCAAAACAGCAGGATACAAAATCAATATCCAGAAATCAAAGGCATTTTTGTATATCAACAATGAAACAGCAGAAGCAGAAATCAAGAAAAAATCCCATTTGATATAGCAAAAACAAAAATAAAATCTCTTGGAATAAACCTAACCAAGGAGATAAAAGACCTGTATGCAGAAAATTACACAACACTGAAGAAAGAAATCAAGGAAGACACAAACAAATGGAAACATATACTGTGTTCATGGATTGGAAGAATTAACATCATCAAAATGTCCATACTACCCAAAGCAATTTAGAGATTCAATGCAATACCTATTAAAGTACCAATGGCATATTTCACAGACATAGAACAAACACTTCAAAAATTTATATGGAACCATAAAAGACCCCGAATAGCAGCTGCAATTTTGAGAAAGAAGAACAAAGTAGGAGGGATCACAATACCTGATATCAAACTGTATTACAAGGCTACTGTAATCAAAACAGCCTGGTACTGGCATAAAAACAGGCACATAGACCAATAGAATAGAACAGAGAGCCCAGAAATAAACCCAACTCTCTACAGTCAATTAATATTCGAAAAAGGGGGCAGTAACATAAAATGGAGTAAAGATAGCTTCTTCAACAAATGGTGTTGGGAGAACTGGACAGCTCCATGCAAAAAAGTGAAACTCGAGTACCAACTTATATCATACATCAAAATAAATTCAAGGTGGATAAAAGACTTAAATATAAGCCGGGAAACCATTAAAGCCCTAGAGAACATTGGCAGGAAAATCTCAGATATTCCATGCAGCAATATTTTTTACTGATATGTCCCCTAGAGCAAGGGACATAAAGGAAAGAATAAACAAATGGGATCTCATCAAACTTAAAAGCTTCTGCATGGCTAAGGAAAACAGTATCAAGATAAAAAGAGAAGCAACAGTTTGGGAAAACATATTTGCCAATGACACCTCAGACAAAGGTTTAATCTCCAAAATATACAAAGAACTCACACAACTCCACTCAAAGAAGATGAGCAACCTAATTTAAAAAATGGGCAAAGGACTTGAATAGGCACTTCTCCAAGGAGGACATACAGAGGATCCAGAGACACATGAAAAGATGCTTGATATCGCTAGCTATCAGAGATATGTAAGTTAAAACCACATTTCGATACCACTTTACACCAGTCAGAGTGGCTATCAGAAAGAAAGAAACAAACAACAAGTGCTGGAGAGGTGGTGGGGAAAAGGGGACCCTAGTTCACTGTTGGTGGGATTGCTGACTGGTACAACCACTATGGAAAACAGTATGGAATTTTCTAAGAAAACTAAAAATGAACGTGCCTTTTGACCCAGCAATTCCACTCTTAGGAGTATATCCTAAGAACCCTGAAACACCAATCCAAAAGAACCTATGCACCCCGATGTTCATAGCAGCACAATTTATGATAGCCAAGAGTTGGAAGCAACCTAGATGCCCATCAGTAAATGAGTGGATCAAAAAGCTATGGTACATTTACGCAATGGAATTCTATGCTGCAGAAAGGATGAAGGAACTCCTACCCTTTGCAACATCATGGATGAAACTGGAAAGCATTATGCTGAGTGAAATAAGCCAGGCAGTGAAAGACAAATACCATATGATAACACCGTTAACAGGAATCTAAACAACAAAACAAACAAGCAAGCAAAATATGACCAATGACACTCAAATACGGAACAGGCTGACAGGGTCCAGAGAGGAGAGGAGAGAGAATCATAGGGGAAAAGGGGATGGACTCACATGAACAAGTATAAAGGACACATGGACAATAACTAAGGTGGGGGCCGGAAATGGGAGGGAGGTGGGGAGCACTGGGCAGGGGGCGGGCCGGGCTGGGAATATAAGACAGAAAACTGTACTTGAACAAGAATTAAATAAAAATAAAAATTTAAAATAAATAATTAATTAAAGTGCATATACATCTATGGCATAAGTATAGTCAATTAAATATATTATTATAAAAATAGTGAAATAAACAGTAAAACACACACCATATAATGATTTATAGAATGCAGTGATATATCCATGTAATTGTTTTAATGTAACATTATTATTACATTTGACAATATAATTTTTCAAAACAATATGAAAAACCAAAAAAACCATATCAGTGTGGGCAGATTATGAGTAATATTATCTCTGATCATATTTTTGTGTTAGTAATATATTCTGGGGAAAAAGACAAAAGTTAGTTGTTATTCATTGAAGACAGCCCCCAAATAGGTAATAGACACCCTGTTACCCTCACTGAATTAAAAAAAAAAAAAACTCTTGAGTAAAACCTTTTTTTTTTTACTATCCAAAGATGGTTATTTATCAAGAATACATTTGCATTATTTCTTAAGAGATTAGAATAGATGGATGATATCATGTTAAAAATAACTATNTCAGTGTGGGCAGATTATGAGTAATATTATCTCTGATCATATTTTTGTGTTAGTAATATATTCTGGGGAAAAAGACAAAAGTTAGTTGTTATTCATTGAAGACAGCCCCCAAATAGGTAATAGACACCCTGTTACCCTCACTGAATTAAAAAAAAAAAACTCTTGAGTAAAACCTTTTTTTTTTTACTATCCAAAGATGGTTATTTATCAAGAATACATTTGTATTATTTCTTAAGAGATTAGAATAGATGGATGATATCATGTTAAAAATAACTATATTAGTGAATAAAGTTCACTTGGCACTTCCTCGCATAATATCTTCAGCAAATAAGATTTCTGATCAGTTTCACATCATGGCTATTTATTATTCCCAATTGGATGAGTACATAATTTAAAACTTTATTCTATCTTAGAAGATCTGATAGTTTCAAAGGTTAATATTTTTATAAGTACCAGAATATTATTACCTATGGTGGACTGGAAACACAGGATAAATTAGAAAAGAATAACAGTTTTAAATTGTATTCATGTTATAAAGCAAACTAGTCACAAGTGACCACCTTGTCTCCATGTCCAGTCCAGCTCAAAGGTTCACAAATGTTAAAACCAGGGAAGGCAGGTACCACCCCTGCCGTGTGTCGCCGTTTCTCCACATTTCACCTCCTCCACCTTCTGCTATGCTGACAGCAGTCAGTGCTTCAGTATTTTCAAAATCAGAGAATTAATAAGAAAGAGAACAGTGGCCTATTCAGTCTGAGTTGTAATTTAGGTTTATAGGATCTAACCTTTTGGTTTTGGGTCTGAGAACATTTAGCTTCACCCATTGTCACTGAAATATTTTCATTCAGATAGTGAAATGTTTTTGATAAATTTGGACCTTATTGCTTTTGGTATAAAGAATGCATTTTGTAATTTTGCCCATGTTTCATGTCTGCTCATTAGGTCAAATAAATAAAAAATCATAATTATTAGATTTAAATGGGTGGCAGTTTCAAATAGAAATTTTTTGGTTTTTGTTTTAGGTAAAAAATGTATTCAAGTTTATCACTTTGCTAAATATATGATGTCTGTCCAGAAGGTATCCAGCTATGTAATATAAAAAATAGAGGCACTTAATGAAGAAGATACAAGTTTCAAGAAGCACTGTACATAGGACAATGATGCCTTAGTCCCCTTCAAAGTAGGCAACTTGGGACCTCACACAGTTCTCCCAATTACCATCAGCTGCTCCATCATATTTTCTTGAATCTCATTGACAATCTGAAACCTCTTCCCTTTCAAAGGTGATTTTAGTTTTGGGAAAAGCCAGGAGTTGCAAGGTGCCAAATCTAGACTGTAGGGGGACTGAGTCACCTGGGTGATTTGACGTTTTGCCAAAAAACTGCATGAGACATGATGCATGAGTGGGTGCATTGCGTGATGAAGTTGTCAATCACTGCTTGGCCATAGCTGCGGCCTTCTGAATCATCTGCATAGGCTACACAAAGGAATTTGAAACTTAATGTAAAATTTGATGCAGATTTGTTGGTCTACTCCCTCAGTCGTTTTGAACGTGATGGCCACACAGTTCACATGCTCACTCAATAGCGTCTACTGCCCCCACTGGTGAGTACAGTGAAGTCATCATTGTTCACACGTGTGCGTTCCAGTCCACTCTCTATTGACAATGGTTGGGCTTTTTCCAGACAGACCTTGTATAATGAAATGTTGGGTAATAGAAAGGGTAAAGAATGTTAAATGCTGGAAAAGAAAGAAGAAATAATAAACAAATAAATTTGACTTTAAAATGACCCAAAATAAAAGTTAATTCAAAATAATTTCATCATTATTGTTAAAAACACCTAACATACAGTATCATATTTTTTCACCCAGTGTAACTTTCCTGCAACTCCTCTTTATATTAGGACATTTGTTCTTCTGTCCTTCCTTCATATTAGTTACCATTTCCTCCATCATAGCATTTAGTACCATATTATCTCTTTGCGTTGTGATCAGGTTGGGAGTATCTCTTGTGGTAGAAGAATAATGCCCCTCCTCCCAAAAGACAGCCATGTCCTACTCTCTGAAAACTGAACACTGTTGAATGGCAAGGTATAATTCAAGTTGCAGATGTAATTAAGGCTGCTAATCCCTTGGTTAAAATATGAAGAACACCCTGAATTATTTGGGTGGGCCAGATGTAACTACAGGGTCTTTTTAGAAAGTGAACAAGGGAGGCAAAGGTTTTTAGCGACTTAACAGGTTTCAAAGGAAACTCAGCTCTGCCGACATCTTGCTTTTAGTTCACGATCAATTTGAGACTTCTGATCTTTACCACTGTGAGATAACATATTACTGTGTTGTTTTAAGCCACTACATTTTTGGCAGTTTTTAGTGCAAAAAGAGAAATCTAATAAACTGACTAAGAAACACCTCTATTCAGATGGACTGCATTAGATACCCAACAATTTTACTATTAGCTTTTTTTGCTATGCTTTAAATAAACTGTCTTGTCTCCAACCCTGGAAATTTGCTATCAATTACAACTTCATCAGTCAGGCTGAAATAGATATTTTCATTTCCTCTGAGTTGGCCCTATTATTGCTTATTTAAATGTTTATTATTATCTAATGACTTGTTTGGAAAAATAAAACAAGTTTTGCAACTCTTATTATTTTCCATCATATTTCAATACAAATATCAGTAGACAAAACTATTAAATGACCTCAAGATAAATCTAGTATTGGCTTATATATCTTTTTTACCATACTGTTAATGAAATAGTTAAAAATGTGTATTTTTTTGACTCATCTGGTTATCTTTTCACTTTTGTAAGTAACTGTTCTCAGGAATTGATTTATAAAGAGCTTAAAGCTATAACACATTAGAAGTCAGTCAGATACTTTTTGTTTATAGTAATACTTTAAAACAAGTTTTCTATGCAATGATGCCAATATACAAATTCTGTAGAGAAAATGACAAATTTTAACAGAAAGTGCTGCTAAAAAGTAGCAAATAAACCAGTCATGACTTCGAAAAACACAATAAATTGCTAATGAACTGGGCATATTATTTGGTATTTAACTATTAATATTTTAGTAGCAGGAAACTTAAGATTCTCTCAGCATTTTTAATAAAAACTTTTGGTGTATGTTTGTTATAATTTGTTAGTGAAGATATGCTTAAAGCAGAATTTTATAATTTTATTGCCAAAGGCATATATATATATATATATATATATATATATACACACACACATTGCTAAATATTTGAACAAGTCAGCAGCCTTCTTTGTATATTATGTGGCTGAATTGCTCTGTCATCATATTTCAAAAGAAAGAAACTTTCCACTTTTTAGAATTTGTTCCATTAAAGTTAATAAATGTAACAATAAATTTCTACTCTCCTTTTAAATTAAAGCCCCACTGACTAAAAGAATGGCAAAAAATGGGGAATAGGAAGAAAATGAATACATTTTCCTATTATGAACATTGTAATTGTTATTATTGCAGCATTTTCAATGATATGGGTAAAAAAAGTCCTGTTTTTGTCCCACCAAAATGGAAAATGTAATTGCATATACTGTACCTGAAATTACATCTACAGTGTGTGACACTTTTATGCTCTGGGTCACTACAGCAAATATAATCAAAAGTTTCTTAACTGTCACAAAATGTAGATGATTTTGCATGAGTTAGCAAGCTCACTCTGATTTTTAATAAACTATTATTTTTCAACTTCACAAAAATCTTTCAATGTATCATCAGAGTCAAATTCAAATATTTTTGGAATAGAATCCCTTTTCTATTTTATAAAAATCCTTATTCCAAAGTTTCACATGCTTTCAGATTTTTGGGAAAAGAGATTAAATTATCTCATTCATGAATCAAGGAGAATTCTTATAACTGTACAATAAAAAACTAGTTCAAAATATTTTATTAAGTGGCCGCCTCTGCATGTTAATCTCTGAAAATGAGTAACTGTCGAAACTTGGTTACGGATGGAGGATGGAAAGATTAATATGGGTTTTTTCCATATCCAGACCCCATTAGTGTAACTAAACAACTATTTGGTCTTATCCTTTCAGGCAGGTTGTTTGACTGTGACCTTATCTGTTAAATTATAATATTTCTTAAGAAATAATTAATAGTGTTATAACTAAAAATTAGATCAATTTATAGGTAGAGGTGAACAAAAAATCTCATTCACATTTAAATTGATAAGATATGATTCAAGATAAATCCTTGTAAACATTGTTTTTTTTTTTTCCTTTTGGTCTTTGCATCATTTGTAATCACAGCTCTGCTAGGTTAATTTTTGCTTTGCATTTTACATTTTATGTGTAAACATTAACTGCTGATGCTAAGACTAATTCACACAAGAGTATTTGACCTACTCACAGCAAATGCAATAACATCTCAGCACAAAGGGAATACTCTCACACTGCATTTTAAAATAACAGAAAAGCTGCAATTGCATGATAAACACATAAATACTACCAAACACTTTTGGTAACAGTATAGATTCTCCATAAAATATGTACAAATCTGTAACTAGAAAAGAGGGTGATAATTACACAATGATTTTACATTTTAAAGAAAAGCATTATATGAACCTAAAAATATGAATTAAATCTAAGAAGAAACTATATTCTACATATATTAATGCCAATTTTCGATTATCCTTACATTACTTATTTTGTTTTTAGAAAAAAATATAAGGTTGTTTTTTCTGTAGATCTTCTTAGGCATGCGTTTTGTGTTTTGGATAAAGGCCATCCTAACATGCATAAGGTGGTGTCTCACGGAGGTTTTATTTGCATTTACCTGATGGTTAGTGATGCTGAGATGTAGTTAACAATATAGTATTGTTCACTAAAATTTTGTTGAAAGGGCAGATCTCGTGTCCAGCATTCTTACCACACACACACACAAAAGGGACACAAGGGAACTTTGAAATGCAGCTGGTCTTTGTATTACCTCGATTGTGGTGCTAGCATCATCAGTGCAGGTATATGCCCAAACTCACCAAATTATATATAATAAACGTGTGCAGGTTTTTACGTATTAGAGAGAGTATTAAATAGTTCAGGAAAAATGAACCACAGATGTAGTATGGAGGTCTACGATTATTGGTAGATTTCTAACTTCACGTTAGAAGCCAAATTTTCATTGATAAATATAGAATTTAAAATTCTATCAATATACTTTAAAATATTATATCTGTACTTTTGCTATGTAATCATTTCTATGTATATTCTATTTTAGCTTGATTCTCTATTTTCTCTCTACTTAAGAAATACGTAGACAAAACTATATGTCAATTAGTGAATCTACAGAATTTGTTCTACTTGTTTTAATATTTTATATTGAGCCAAAATTGCTAAGTGATCTGTTTTAACTCTTTCCATAGTATTTGTCATTTCAATGTTATAACTTATTAGCACATTAATAATGTTAATATACTATTAATGTGGCATTAATTAGACATTAATAACGATATATTATTAGTGTTAATGTATTATTATTGATATATTAATAAATAATTTATATTACTTAAATATATAACTTATTTAAATATATAACAAATATATTACATGTTAATGTAAAATATTAATATATTTGAAGTTCTATTGTTAAATGTATAGGCATTCAGATTTATCATAATTTTAGGATGACTTAAACCCATTATCATTATGTAATATTCCTTGTTTCTGGAAATGTTATCTTCTGAATATACTTTGTCCTATATTTATATATACAGCCACTCCAGTCCTTTTGTGTATATTTTCCTGTTTTATTTTTCCACATCTATTTACTTTTAACCTGCCTATATTCTTATATTTAAAGTTAGTTTTTGTTGATAGCTCATTGCTGGATTTTGCTTTTTAATTCACTGTCATAACCTCTGTTGTTTAATAGGTATGCTTAGATTGCTAATATTTAAGTTAACTATTGATACAGTGGTATTTCAATCTACTTTCTAGTAGTTATTTTCTATTAGTTCTATTCTTTTCCCATTTTTTCTGCCTGTTTTTAAGTATTTGAGAATTCTCATAATTTCACAATATCTCTATTTTTTGCTTAATTGTATATCTCTTTTGAAAAAGAGTGAATATACAATATACATTTTCAAATAGTTTTAATCTAATTTCAAATGTTTTGCTACTATTTATGAGGCGTAAGGACCACAACATTCTATATTCTCAATTTTCCTTTTATCTTTTGTGCTACATTTGTTACAAATCTTACTTTTATATGTTATAAACACAAAGTCATTGCTACTACTACTGCTTTTACTTGTCAACTATTCTAAAATAATTAAATATAACAAAATTAAGTTTATCTTTATTAATTCCACTTCTAGAACTTTTAATTTCTTTGTTTAAGATTCTGGATTAAACAATTTTCATGTGTGTGTATTTGATAATTTTAAGAATGTATTTATTTTCATCCTCACCAGAGGATATTTTTTCATTGCTTTTAGAAAGAAAGGAAGGGGTGGGGAGGGGAGAGAGAGAGACACTATAGACCAGAAAGAGAAATATCAACTGGTTGCCTTCTTGGATGCGCCCTGACAGTTGGTTGAACCCACCACCTTGGTGTGTGTCCTGACTGAGAATCAAACCTGCAACCTTTAGGTCCACAGGAAGATACTCCAACCAACTGAGCCACACCAGCCAGAGCAAGAATATAATTTTTTAACTTCTGGATTGTATATTTTCTGACAAAAATTATGCTGTGTTTCTCATCTTTGGTATTCTGCAAATAATGAATGTCTTTTTCTTTTTCTTTTTTTTTATTTAATTATTTTTCAAGTACAGTTTTCTGTCTATTACTCCCATCCCATCTCACCCCCCATCCTCCCCCCTCCCTCCCATTTCCACCCTTCTCAGTTGTTGTCCATGTATCCTTTATATAGGTTCCTCTAAATCCCTCCCTTATTTCCCCTGAAATTCCCTCCCCTCTCCCCTCTGGTCACTGTCAGCCTGTTCTCTATTTCAGTGTCTTTGGTTATATTTTGCTTGCTTGTTTGCTTTGTTGTTTAGCTTCCTGTTAGAGGTGAAATCATATGGTATTTGTCCTTCAACACCTGGCTTATTTCACTCAGCATAATGCTTTCCAGTTCCATCCATGTTGTTGCAAAAGGTAGGAGCTCCTTCTTTCTTTCTGCAGCATAAAATTCCATTGTGTATATGTACCATAGTTTTTTGATCCACTCATTTACTGACGGGCACCTAGGTTGCTTCCAACTCTTGGCTATTGTAAATTGTGAATGTCTTTTTCTTGATACTGTCACTATTGTCTCTTTCTCATTAATTTTCAACTGCTTAAATATTTTAAGTCTAGGGGTATTTTGCTTGGTTGATTCCTTTCGAGATTCTCTGAGGTTCTTAGGTCTTTGTTTTGATGTCTTTTATGAATTTTTGTATTTCTCTAACATTATGCTTTTAAATATTTATTTTCTTTCTGCTTTTGGGATTCAAATCGGTAGATGATTTGATACTTTCCCATAGTTCTGGTTTTTTATTCTTAATTTCATTTTGTTATAGTTTGAGCACTTTATATTGATCTATCTTCAGTTTCCTGATTGCTTCCTTGATTATGTTAATGTGAGAGTCAATTCAAAGCCATTCTTCATCTCTCTTACTTTGTTTTCATTTATAACATATCCATTTCCTTGGAATTCTTATCTCTCAGCTGAAATCAATCATTTCTCTATGATGCTGTTCATTTTCTTTGACATAATTTTAGCACATTAATTATAATCATTTTGAATTTTCTCTCTGATAATGCTGACATCTGGCTATTTTCTGAATCTGATTCTATGAATTGCTTTGTTTCTTCCTTGACAGTGTGTGGATCTTTTATTTCTTCTCTATGGGCTTCATCATTCTTGACTGAATGTCAGACACTTTCTGTATGACAATAGAAAATGTAATAAGTATTATTCATTCCTGGAAATGAGCATATATTTTCTTTCTAAGTTGGCTTTGAGCCACTGAGAATCTTAGCTGGGTTTGGCACTGGTTTTGCTGCAGTTACTTTCAGTGAAGCACAACTTTTCACAGTTGTAAATGCCTCCAGTGTTACTGTGTGATTAAATTAAAAGTGATATTCTTTTGTTTTTAAAGATTTAATTCATTCATCCATTCATTCATTTTTAAGAAAGTGGGGAAGTGAAGGAGAAAGGGTACTTATGAGATCATAATAGAGCTGAATTTTCTGTAAGAAATGAAAGGCTATTTGGAACACAAGGAATTTTATTGCTCCTCTGACAGGAGCAATATTTTTGAAACTTAGCAATAGACTCCTTCTCACTCAGAGCACCTCAATTTTGGGTGCTCAAATTACATTCCAATCAGTCAGCCACAGAGGAGCCTGTCCCCTCAGGACTTCGGATTCAAAGGGTGTGGAAGCCCTCCCAGATCTAGCCTTCAGAGTGCACTGCTGTACATTTTTTGTTGAAGACTAAAATCTATGTAGAAAGACAAAGGTCCATAAGAACTGTCTTAAGTATTGAGTGCCACTGTTGCTTTGGTAAAACCATTCTGCGGTCATGTGAAGTCAGCCTGTCGCTTCACTTTGGAAACATTGTTCAGGGTGTAATGACGGAAAGCAGAAAAAAAAAGTATTTTTCCATCAGTGCAATGTCAGAGAGAGCCCTTTCAGTTAAACAGGGTCAATGGAACCAAAAGTGGATTTCCTAGGTAAAAGTATTTAGTCCTCATTTCTATACCCTCTCCACGTGAAACATTCATTTAAAAAAAAAATAGATACAGGAGCTCCTACCCTTTGCAACATTATGGATGGAACTGGAATGCATTATGTTGAGCGAAATAAGCCAGGCGGTGAAAGACAAATACCACATGATCTCACCGTTAACAGGAATCTAAACAACAAAACAAGCAAACAAGCAAAATATGACCAATGACACTCAAATATGGAACAGGCTGACAGGGTCCAGAGGGGAGAGGGGAGAGAATCACAGGGGAAAAGGGAATGGACTCACAGGAACAAGTATAAAGGACACATGGACAATAACTAAGGTGGGGGGGGCGGAAATGGGAGGGAGGTGGGGAGCACTGGGTGGGGAAGGACTGGGAATACAAGACAGAAAACTGTACTTGAACAAGAAGTAAATTTTAAAAAAATCAATTAAAAACAGATACAACATATTAATTATGACCACTGCTTCAACAAGCACATTGTCTAGTCAATTTCTTATGTTCCTTCATTTCTCCGCCTTGACTTTTTAGTCCTACTGATCCTCAGGCCACCTTTCACTCCCTCTGTCATTGTTCTCTGTGCCTCCTGCAACCAGTTTCTCCTTGATATCTGATTGGCCCTGCCCACCTCCCGGTTCACGGAGCGGCACTGACAGCTTCAGCGTTCTATTTCTGTCTCCATCATAAGGGAGCAGGGTGAAGGCCTGTAGGACAGTGTTTTTAAATTCCACAGTCGTGTACCCTAATGTCCTAGGCCTTCACATTCACTCACTGCTCACTCATCGACTCACCCAGAGCCACCTCGCGGGCTAGAAGCTCTGTTTATGGTTAAGTGACCATAGGTTAATGCACCTATGGTTAGGTGTACCACTTTTAAATCTATTATATCGTATTTGCATTATAATTTTTCTATGTTTAGGTACACAAATCCTTACATTCTGTTACAATTACCTACAGCATTCAGATTGGTAGCCTTGGGGCAATAGGCTATATCACAGACCTCCGGTGTGCAGTGGGCTGCGACATCCAGGTTAGTGTAAGTGCACTCTATGATACTCCCACAAGGACGGAATCGCCTCATGATGCATTGCTCAGAATGCACCCCCGTTGTGAAGTGATATATGATTGTTTATCATCTTTTTTCAAATGGGAGATTGGTCCTCAGAAATGTTTGAAAATTTACCCTTTTACTACGTGGATTTAACGAATAAACTAGAATTCATAGTCCCTTCAGGTCTGGTACTGTTTTACTACTCGGAAATGCCTTTCTGAGGTAAGAAAGATAAAAGTGTAGAAGAGGGAGCACAGAGTGAGGATTTAGAATATTGTTCTCTCTCACTATGTTAGACAGAAATAAAAAAATAATGATATAAGTGAAGATATAAAAATATACCTTTAGATTCTGACAGGGCAAGGAGTGTTTTATTCTATTTGGACTATCTTGAAGCAAAACAGAGAAAAACTGGTTATTATTTCTTCAACTTTCATGATGTTCAGGTATATTTTAAAAGGGAAACACTGAAAATGTGTTTCAGTGAACACTATTTTTGTGACTAAAAATACTAGTCTGAACATTTTATAGGTTTTTAAGACCTTGATCCAGCACTGTTTTAACAATTCCAGTTGTTTCTTCTTTTGGTTTAAAATATACATATTCACTGAAAAAGGAAAATAAACTACTTGTAAAATAAATTTTTAAATATATGACTGACAAAAATAGGTCTTTCTCTCTCTTGATCTTCTGAATAAAACAGTTTTGTCACACTCTTCTTCTTCATATAAAGAGATAAAGTAGTATGTGAGGCTTGTGAGGAAAATGCCTAGCCATTGTTAACATAGCAAAAGTGACTTGTATGCCATCAATGTAACCTGTCAGTCAAGGAAAGTGGACTGGAATGCACACGCATGAACAATGATGATTTCACTGTATGAGTCAGTGGGAGTGGTAGACGCCACTTAGTGAGCATGTGCACTGTGTGGTCATCACATTCAAAATGACTCAGCTATGGGGAACTGGTGATCAGCAACTTTACCACAACAAAGCACCAGCTTATGCATCACATCTCGTGCAGAGCTTTATGGTGAAACATCAAATCGGCCAGGTGACTCAAACCCCCTATAGACCGTATTTGACACCCCGTGGCTTCTGGTTTTTCTCAAAACTAAAATGACCTTTGAAAAGGAATATATTTTAGACCATTGATAAGATTCAAGAAAAGAGGATAGGGCAACAGATGACAGCTGGGACAACCATGTGAGATCCCAAAGTGCCTACTTTGAGGGAGACTAAGCTCTCATTTTCTTATGTACAATGTTTCTTGTATCTTCTTTAATAAATGTCTATATTTTCCTTAGTGCATGCCTGGGTACTTTCTGGACAGACCTCGTATTGTTAATCATTCTCATGCATTGTAACTATTAATATTCCTTAATTATCTTGTTAATCAGTGTAAGTTACCTGTTAAAATAGTTATATGCTGTATTGATCCCATCCATCCATTAACCTAATTAATTAAAAACTAAGTTACTTACTAATTCCTAAAATAAGTGGACACAGTCCATATATCTCTATAAAATTTGTGAATTAAAATTTTATGTATGAGGTATTTTAATCTTTAACTTTCCCACTTGAAAGGAAGAAATTTCTAGATTTTTTTTTAACTTTTATTTTTAATTTGGCTAGTCACCACTTTAAACAGTGTAATAGCATTTGACCTTTGAAGGCAGGTAAAGAGAAAACAACTAGTGACAAAACAAATCCCTTCCTTCATGAACATTCTTTTTAGTGGAGGCAGGCAATCACAATAAGCAGAGCAAATTAATAAATTGTACTGTGTATTAAAAAGGTAATAAATGGCATAGTAAAATAAAGAGGAGGCTAAGGGGAAATGATATAATCAATTTGAATAAGAAGTTCAGCAAAGACCATATTAAAAATAGAAATGTGACCATAAGCTACTATTACCTTCAGAGTGTTCTGGACAATCTACTTTCTTCTCAGTTTCCAAACATTCCTTCACTTTCCCCTCTTATCCTTACTGAGCAGAATGTGTGTATTTAGGGGATTCAAACACATAGACTTCATTTGGCCACTTCTGTTTTAAGCCTTAGCACAACCTACAAGGCAAAGAATTGTGGTCCCTTGTATGCAGTTTAAGCTAAAGAAGAAAAAGAAAACATGGGGAGAAACCATAAAGCAATATTTCAGTACATAATTTACTATAAAAGATTTTAATACTCAAGAAGTTAATAAACTCCATGGTAAGATAAGACAGGTACATATAAAATGACAATTACCATTCAATTGTCGAGTCTGTGTATTTTAATATGGCATTTTGTATGGTAACTGATAGGCCAGCAATAAATTGCAAATTATTCTGATTTATATACTCTGTATTCAAGCCAAGAAAAAAATAATGTAATTTTTCATCTTTTGAAGTCCTTCAAAGATTCAATTTTAAAATTGTTGTCTCTGCAAATAACTCTTCAGTCCTAGAAATTAAACAGGCCACTTCAATTTTCTTCAGCTTCTTTGAAATTAAAATGGATAAAACCTATATTCCCATATTTTGCTGCTACTGAAAATAAAGTAATTTATAAAGTCATATGTTATTTTTTTAGAATACACTTCGTCTCTCTGAATACCCTTTAATATTTTATTCACATTTACAAAACCTATTTTTATTACTTATAAAATTATATAGTGACTACACTCAAATAATTTCATCTAGCTCTCTTGTATTCAGATAAATAGAAGTCATAACCACGAGAGTTGATTGTCTATCTTCTCCCTAAATTCATCTAGATAGCATTTTTATTTTTGATAAATGTGGTCAAGAAGTAATTATATAGTAGCTCTATTCTCATACTAGTAATGTTTTTAGTTACCTGCTAACCTTGGACTAGTATATAACTGCATTATATAATTTTAACAGCTACTTCGGTGAAGAAAATTATTAGAATTTTGTATTTCAAGAATTTAAACAAAACATGTGTTTTTATTGTTTAAATTTGATTCAAACAGTCTCTTTATTTAAAAATAGAACAAATTTATCTAACACATATGGTCATGCATCACCACAACTCTACAATCTCTTCCTAAAGCATACTACAGCTGTATAAACAAGTTGGTCACCAATTGCAAGGACTATTTGGGGGAAAGGGCAGCATGAGTCCTGGAGACATACTTTAGGTTTCTTGTCTTTCTGTATCTTGCTGAGTATGGCAGAACTACAAGGCCCTGACAACTCTTTATGCTATTTTTCAGCACTGTGTTTGCAGCAAGCAACCTTGAGGGATGAGGTATTATGGAACAAAAAGTAGGTTTGTGACAGTAATAGTAAGAAGCTAGAACAATTTGTGTGCAAGTGGAACAGGGAAACTGAGACAAGAAAATTAAATAAGGACAGACAATTTGAACAACTTACAGCCAGCCGGTGAACCACAAGACCTTATCTCTCCTAACCAAGGACACTTGACAGCAAATGGTTTATACCTCTCTTCCCTAACCAGAGAATACATAGCTTAAATCTCCCTGGCCTGGGAACTAGAGGACAGAGGCCCAATTAATATCATTTGTGCCAGCTCAGCCCAAGGACAGATGAAGTCAGGGGAGCAAATAACAAAACCCCATTTGAGCCAGACATATCCAAAATAAGAGTAAAACAGTACAGCAGATCAAAGAATACCCCTAACCCCTCATATACACTCATTTTGATGCATCAACATGTTAAATATGTACCTGGAAAGCTGATGAAAATTCCACTGAACCCCTCCCTTAAGATTCTCACCCCCAGAAGAGAGATAAAAACAGTTCAGGACTTAGACCCCAGGCTAACTCACTCTAAAGCATGTCCATGTCCCTCCCTTCTCAACCATGGACATTTTACTTCCTCCTAAGCTCTACAGGTCACCAGGGAACATGTGGCCAGGGAAGCAGTGAGCAGCTTGCCCCAGGCCTACCCCTGATCTTGCCTACAAGAGCCCCTTTTCTCTGACTTCCCAGTGAGCTAAGAGAAGCCTGGCCTTGGCTCACTTTTTTCCTATAATGTTTTCAGAAAGCCAAAGCAGAGCACTGCCTAGGCTCTTTCCTATTTCTTCTTCTACCCTAAGTCCTTCCTTCATTTCATTGTCCTCAGCATTAATGAATATACTCTCTAAATCTTTCCTGGATGAAGTCAACAACCCACACATTATAGGCCTGCTTGAGGCAGCAGCACTCAGGGCTAGCTCCTGCCCAGTAATAGACTTCCTTTCTGCTTGATATAAGAACAGTATACTCTTCATGTCAGTGTTTCTCAACTGTGAAAAAAACCACTGTGCGTGTAGCATGAATGCTGCATCCTCAGACCGCTGGGATGCTTCACGTTGGCCCCATGAGACTTACGGGCAAGAAAACAGACACGATTGTCCTGCAGGTCATGCTGCTTTCTGTGTTATTTGTTACAGATCTCTTTGTCTCTGACTCGACAGTCCCTTGTCTTCTGCTAGTATATACAATGGTTAAGGCCCACTTGTTAAGTTGTGTGTCAGGTATAATGAAATTTCACAACCAACAATGAGCAATATACACATGATAAAAAAATAATTGAACTGGTAGAAAACAATCAGATAGAAAATATGGTAGCTTTACAAGATTCATTGACATATGTATCTGTACTCACAAACACACATGGAGTAGAGAAGGGAGGGAGGGAAGGAGCGAGAGAGAGAGAGAGAAAGAGAAAGAGAGAGAGAGAGACTGCCCTAAATCTTGTAAAACATGAGAAATATATTTCCTTAAATTATAATTCCACATGGTAGTTTATTATCCACATCAAATTATATCATGTTTTTTAATCATTTAGATATCAAAGATAATGCTTCCCAGTTTAGAAATCTGTTACTTTATTTTGTTTTGCTCTATTTTATTTAGTGTTACACTTTGGTGGTAACATTCAGTTCAATAATTCCAAAGCATCTAAGAAACTATTCTGTAGAAAGCAGACTTCAGAACTGTGGCCCTATAACAACTTACATGGTCAATCTAGCATAAATTTTCACTTGAAAAAAGACAGTGTCCTTCTTAGTAGTTAGAAAATTATTTGGAATCAAGTCCTTCACTTCAAAATAGTTACAAGAGAATGCTGCCAAAATAAATTGAACTATATTCACTTTGGTCTGTTTTTTATTTATTTATTTAAGATAAAACATGTGTTAGCTGAGAAAGAAAAAATAAAATTGTTTTTACAAAAGGTATTCGGAGCAGTTATTTTTTCTTAATCTGTATTCCTTTAACTATTTCTTTTGAAGATGCACTGAACTACTCTAATTGGGAAGAGGCCCTTAGAGGCAGCTTGCTTTAAATTCCAGCTTTCTTCCTCTCTCAGCTAAATTGATTTTTGGTAGTTATAACTAGAGCCCATAATATTAGCCACTATGGACTTGCTTTAACTTTATTGTGGTCATTGTGGTATTTTCTGATTCCATAATCATAACAAATATAGCAAATCTCGCTTTTAATGCTTGACTAGGGACAGAGGGATCTGTTACAAACAGGAGAGAATAAACTAGTGGAATACACATAAATTAACACGGACGGGACGTTGCCTGAGAGCTTGAATAGCATGGTGATAATAACATGTGTTAAAGCTACAATGTATATTTTTTGTAAGCAAAAACATCAATTCTCACATTGTAAAACCCCAACAGGAAGACATTTATAGCAAGGATATTTGTTTTTAATGCTTGATGTTATAGCTAAAGTGTGACTAAGTAGCAAAAGTCAACTACAGAGGAAAGTGTTCTTGCTTAATAAAGATAATGTCATGGACAGTGTGCCGCCAGGGCATTTTAATACATAAACTTCAAGAGCTTTATGAAATTACACTCCATCTGTCATTTAGGACTTAGCTCGTTTTAAGGAACAGAAATAAATTTTGTCATAAAACTAGGTCATTAACAGTAAGTAGCCTAAGCAGAGGTGATAGAACTGTGAGCTGAGAACCAAACACACTTAAAAAATGACCAACATCTTACGGAATTCCAGTGATGATGGAAAGTTTACATGTTGGCATTCTAATACTAAAAGCAAAAACACTCCAGAGAGAAAAGCCAATTTTTGTTCCATCGATTAGAGCATGGACAAAGTGTGTGTGGAGTTTGCACATTTAGACAGGTGTCTGGGGAGAAGTGGGGCCAGGGAGAGAAATGGTAGGGCTGCTAGCAGCTAAATAGTAGAAGGGGGTTGAGGCAATAATGACTGAACACGTTTTTAGAAGACGGTGTTTCTATTTTTAACCAGCTAATATTTTCTTAACTTCAAGATTAGCTTATTAGATATTTTGTGGATTTCTAATAAGATTTGAAAGCAGGGGTAGCTTTGTAGCATGCCTTTGTAGTTGAGACAAATGGTATCTAAGAATTTGAGCATATCTCGAGATATGCTTAAAGCAATACAGATGCAGTGGGTATGGTCTATGTACTGAAAAGGTAAATTCTAAGTTTTTTAGACTGCTTTTTAACACCAAATCATCTCTGAAATCATTATATCAGTTAGGATACAAGGATGAGATTTTGTGTGGCATTTTTAGCCTTTAATGTTGTAGTAAAAGTTATTTTTGAGAACACTTACTTTCTACTAGACATTCTGATTCCATAATGACACTATTTCTATTACTTAGAGAGGTAAATAACTGTTTGTTAAATTAATGTTGGGTAATGGACCTACATACGATGAAGAGGCATATTGGGGCCACCATGAGAGAAGAGTGCAGAGCCAGAGAATGAAGAAGCTCTGGCTTCTGGCCACCCCCACCCCCCACCCCCACCTCCACCCCCTGGAAGGCAGCCGCCAGCGCTCACATGCGCAGGGCTGAGTTCTCCATGAAGGTGTTTGCTTTATGTGGCTGTGGGTCGTCATATTTACATCTCTTATATTCTTTGTCAAATTGTGTTAATTTCTATTACCTCATTCATTTTATACATATGTTATTTCAACTAATTCCTCCTAGGATCTTAGAAAGAGATTTTGATGAAGTTTGGTAAAGGTTTATACGAATGTATAGTGTTGGTTGTTAACTTCAGAATATCAGATCTGAAGCAAAATTGCCTGGGTTCAAAAGTCTTTCTTTTATATGCTAAATATGTAAATATGTATATTGAAATAGCAGCTACCACATAAGGTTACACTGGACAATGACATGAGTTGATAAATATAAAGCACTTGGAACTATAGAAAAAGCATAAAAATTACCATTATTCAATACTTTTTCAGGAAGGCATATTGACTGAAGTCCAGGTCAAAAAATTATAGTACCTTAGATTTATTATATTACACTCTTAAGCATTTCCTTTACTAGCTGCTTTTACATTCATCATCTCAGTGTATTCAATATGAACCCCAAAAGGATAAAAAAATCATGGGTGTAGTTCTATACCTGCAAGGTAGAAATGTCTCATGCACCTGATTACTGTGTGGGAACCGAAGCCCTTCCTGTCGTGGGGAAAAGAATCCCGGTGTTACCCAAGTGTGGTAGCTAGCGAGTGGGCTCTTCTAAACTTCAGAACATGTCTTGAAGATGTATGTGTGCTAGCCACCCTTCAAAACCACTACTCATATAGCCTCCAGTACCCCAGTGGAATTATCAGAAAATGAGTCTTGAGACGTGTCCGTCTTCTAATCTCTGTAAAACTCACTATTTTTAAAGGAGTTTTTAGAGGTCTGAAAACAATCATATTAACAGCTCTTGATCTCCATTTCATGGATTTGTGTTGAATTTCCCCTTTCAGCTTAACCAAGCAGCTAGCTCCCTAGCGATTTCCCTGGCACCATCCCTCCTAGTGTTGATCCTTGTTGTGGGTTCTTTTTGGCTGGTCACCAAATGGTGACTCCCAAACTGTCCTCATTAAATTAACATTTAATGCCTGTCATAGACTGAATGATTGTTCCTAAGGATGTTCATATTCTCATCCCCAGAAATAGTGAATGTTAACTTTTTATGGCAAAAGATATTTTGCAGTTGGGATTCAGATCAGGATTTTGAGGTGAGAAAATTATCTAGGTCTCTCAATAGCAATCATAAGGGCCCCTAAAAGACACAAGGTGGGATTAGAGAGAGAAGAAAGGTGAAGTGACCATGGGAGCAAAGATTGAACTGATACAGCCAGGAACCGAGGATTGCTGACAGCATCTAGAATCGAAGGAGCAAGGAACAACCCATGGTGAAGTTTTGATGCTAGGCTGGGGAGATCCATGTCAGATAACTGGTCTACAAAACTGTAAAAAATAATTGTGTTGTTTTAAGTCACTAAATTTGCATTAATATGTTACATCAGCAACAGGAAATAAACACAGCATTTTCCTCTTACATATTTATTTTAGGAGGCCAAATGAAAAAAAATTGGGGGGAAGAAATATGAAGTGTCCAAAAGTATGGTGAGGCCAAACTTGTCCTATATCAGAACTCATGAACTTAAGAAGTTTTTGCAAATGTAGGTCCAAATTCTCAAAGAAAGAAACATCTTCCTAAGCTATAAGCGATGTTTATAAATATTTTTCCTTAGTTGGTATTCCTGTAGTTCCACATTCTGCAATAGCTTATAGGGAGACAGGCTAGAACAAAATCTGTTTTCTTCTTTTGTCTTCAATGCCACTACAGAGGCAGTTACAAAGTTGTTAATATCAAACCTGCTTATCCTGGATGACTCAAAATCTTTCAAAGGAACACAGTATATTCTGTAGTAGCTCAACATTTCCCAGGCATTTGTATAGAAGAGATTTCTAGAAGGACAAAAATCGGTATTGCTATGTGCAAGGTATAAATAACTTAAGAGGTGCCATAAACTCAGCTTACATAGGGATCTTTTTCAATTCTTGAGAGTCAACTTCACATGAGAAAAAGAAGCATTTAACAACCTTGAAAAGTATGTGTAAATGATATGATGTGTAATGTGAAATTTAGGAATTCAGGTTTTTGGATACATACTTTTTGAGAAAAATAAGTAATCCCAATTTTTGATAAAGGCATTTATTAAATATTAGTAAGTAAACAGATACCCTCATACTAAGAATATGGGGTTTTTCTATATATTTCAGAAGGGCTCAATTTTTTTTATAACTTTTAGGGAGAGAGAATCTCTTCCAGAATAGAACTTCTTAATAAATCACCTGGTTACAGATCTGAAACTGAATAGAAAATAAATCTTTTACCTTATTAAAGAGCCAGTACTGTAGGATATGTCAGTTTTTAGTTTCATCATAAAATATATCATGGCCAGGGCCATTTTAAGAGCATTAATAGCATTTATCATAAAAATCAAAGTACTAAGCATAGCTGTATATATTACTCCAGTCATTCATTTTGGTTTTATCTGTCTTTACAATAAAACAAGATTTTCTTCACTTCTCCTAAAGTATAAATTTCTGGTAAGCAATATAATAAATCAGATGAAGGTTGAATTTGAATGAATAAATAAACCATTATGAGAATGAGACACAGGTAAGAAAGTGTAGGAGAGAAAGTCTAATCCCTCTGAAGACCCAAATTCAAAGTTTTGGACCACTGCCAAAGTGCCATCTTGTCTTGGTTTAGCCCGTTTGGTTGACCTGGTCCACGCTCTCAAATGTACATAATAATACCTAACTTAGGTGGAAAGACCCATTGATTCATGTACATAGGAACATGTTTTTAAACGTTGAGTAATATGTGAGTTTTCATGATTTAAAAAAATCCATTTGATCTCACCATCAGAAGAATGTTTATCCTATGGGATACGTAGGAAGGGTGGTTAACTGTAGTACTAAACTTCTCACCCAGTATTTCTTTTTCTATGAAACTTGGTTCTTGTCAATGGTAGCATAGATGTGAGAGGTAGGTTTCCTATCCATAGCAAACTCCAAATAAACATAAAATCACACACATCTAAATTCAAAATTATGTACTTAAAGTGTGTATTAGTTTTCTACAGCTTTGTAACAAATGGTTTCAAATATACCAGCTTAAAAATCACCCCTTTATTTTCTCACTTCCCCTGGGTCAGCATCCAGGAAGAGTTGAGCAGGTGTTTCTCTGGTCTAAGAACACCTCATCCGATTGGGACCCCAGGCTGTGGTTCTCATTTGAAGCTCACAGTCCTTTTCCAAGCTTACGTGGATGTTGTCAGAATGTATTTTCTTGCCATTGTAGGACTCAGGCCCTCAGCTCCTGAGGTCATATCTTTTTATAGTCAGTTCACCAAATGGTCACGTGCCTAAGAGACCAGGAGGATGACTCTGATGCTTCACCCTCTTTTAATGACTCCCCCTGATTAAGGCCGGTTTACTGAGCATAATCCTGCTTTTGACTAACTCAGAGTCAACTGATTGGGGTCCTTAATTCATTTGCACATAGCCTTCATCTTGCCATGTAATCTAATCATGGGATAAACATCCATCATATTTACAGACTCTGCCTACACTCAAGGGCATTGGGCTATGGGGACCATGTGCATCCAGATTCAGGGATCTCAGGAGCCTTGTTAGATTCGTGGCTATTGCACTATGCAAATGCAACAAAACTCCAAGCAGTGCTGCCCCGCTTGATTCTACAACTACTTAGCGTTGTTCCTTCTCTAGATTGCCATGCTTATGCTCCACTCCCCAACAACACAGGAATTTTGTAGTTGCCACAGCTACCCCTGTATCTCACCTTCCTCCAAGCCAGCATTTCTCCCCCTTTCTTTTTCATTCTCTCTCCTCTTTGGAGCCTTCATAAACATTTGGTTTTTTTTCTAATCACCCAACATGAAATTTTCATGCCACAGACAATATCTCTATGCCTGTGCGTGGACTGTATGCCTGCCTGTACTACACATACAAAAAAAGAGTTACAGTTTTATTTCTCAAGAATAAACTTTTGCTCCCTTGGGTGCAGGGTGCAGGGTGCACACCCTGTTGAGAGTGTGTTCTCTAAGCAAAGGCTGATTTTATTTGCTTCTAAACTCTGAATACAGTGCCAATAATAAGTTAATACAGCATAATCTTAGAAAGGAGGCATATATGCAATTACGTAAATCAAGCCCCAAGCTTACTTAGAGACTGCCTATAGAATTTGAGCAATCTGTTCTTTTTTTTTTTTGGTACTGTTTCTTCTTCTTTATTACCTAAATTTGTTATTTCATTTGTGGTTAATATCTCTATTCAGGAATGACAGGGGCAAGAGCTAAAACCTAAAATAGCATTTTCTGAGTGTTACCAATGCATGATAGTATGAGGTGTAGCAACATCAGTGGATAATCGTTTGTCATACATTTCAATTTGTTTGTTTTCCTCCCAGGGTATGAATGATCACCGTCTTTTAAAATATGAAGCCTTTATTAAAAATAATCCCCCCAGAGTGCTTTCAAATAATTAAGATGACTATAACAATTATTTGTAGTCATTTTCTTTACTAGACTCTTTGGCACAGATAGTTAACTGTGATAAAGATGCCACATGACATAGTGAACAGCACTCAAAGATTCACAAGAGTATTCACAGAATGGACCAGACAGCAGAACATGGGCTGCATGACAAAGAAAGAACTATTTTCAAGCTGGTGGAGACACTAACTCTAACCCTAACTCTTACCCGAAACCCAGCCCTAATCCTAACACTAACCATAAGTGACACAATGTGACCTCTGTCTTAGGTACTCATGTGTGGGTACAGAGTGTACAGGATGTCCCTGAGATGGAGAAATATGGATGGACCTTCACAATGCCATCAAGCACAATATCAATCTGTATAAAAACATCACCAGTTTCCAGATGGTATAGGCACCTGTATAATAAATTATTAGTGTAAGAAACTATAAGGAAGGTGAAAATATAATAGATAGCTGTAGTAGCTTAAAGTAAAATTTCCACATCTTGCTACTATGGAAGTCTTATTTTTATGCCATAGTGCCCTGAATATAGTATATAGCACCCTTTCTCTTGGATACTTTCTTTTAAGAAATATTTACTGATTGTCTACTATGTGGCTGGTGTTGGGTACCAACCATGAATAACCTTGAAGTGTTTAGAATCTCACACAACACTTTTCAGAAATCTAATATTTATTTCCATAGAAAGCTTGTCAACACACAGATTTCCAGCCCCCACCCCAAACAATTCTCTTTCAGGAATTTTGAGAATGGAGCCCACGATTGTATGTTTCTAAGATGCATCCAGAGCTGATGCAGCCGTTCTGCAAATCGCACGGATTAGAACTGATTAATATCAGAACATAATGTACTTTGTGTAGCAGATTTATTCTGTTTCATGCACTCATTCTGGCCAGGCTTCTTCATTTTACCCAGATGCCTCATTCTTTGCCCATTCTATCATTTCTATTGTTTCTCTTTCCTTTGCAATTGCCTCTGAAGCGTTAATTTTCACATTTCTGAGTTCTGGGAAGGCTTAAAAATGAAAGTTAGATCTCATCTTAATAGGAATGCCTTTTCACTGATGGTTTTTAAAATACTTTATTTTCCTTTAACATATTTCTAACCAAAAAGAAAAAGAAATATGTTTATGATAAGATGTTTGAGGATAAATAATGTGTTATACGGAGAACTAAATTTAGTCAGAAGAAGAACCCCTTAACTTATAAATATATAAATTGCAGCAACCTTATCTAGGCAGGAAACACAGTTTGCACCCAAAATAATCTGATATATTGGTATACTTAATTATTTTTATACTTTATGCTGTTCGGGCCTGAATACAAAATACTGTATTTGTAATGATGAAGCTAATTCAGTACTTTTTTCCCTTCTCTAATCAATGTGTTACTTCTCTGGGGTCTATAAATAACTTCAGTGTAATAGCTTTTCTAATAAAATGCACAATTTAGTATTTTTCTGTTACACATACATTAAAGAGAAACATATTTCTACATAATACACCAAGTAATTGGAATTTCATCTCCTAACTCTACTCTATGATAGAACAANTTTTTCCCTTCTCTAATCAATGTGTTACTTCTCTGGGGTCTATAAATAACTTCAGTGTAATAGCTTTTCTAATAAAATGCACAATTTAGTATTTTTCTGTTACACATACATTAAAGAGAAACATATTTCTACATAATACACCAAGTAATTGGAATTTCATCTCCTAACTCTACTCTGATAGAACAAATTTTTTTTCAGTGCATATTTATCTCTGGGTTTGTGTCTAAGGCAAAGGGGAAAGATGATGAAGGAACGTGGTGAGGAGAGCAGGAAGCAGAGGGGATTGGCTGCATTACACAGTGTGCCCTGAACTCAGCCTACATTGGTGTCATATACAGAGGCCAGTGTAAAAGAAGGAACGAAAAAGAAAATGGAAATGAAAAATAAGGCCAGTTTTTCATCCAGAAAAGAAAATAAACCTTTATTCAGTTAATCAGAATTAATTGGATAATCAATTCACATTTCTAATATTAAAATGTTTCATGGTACATATTCAAGATAAATATATTTTAAAGGTTTAGGATCATAAATACAGAGGACATCAATGTATATTTATGAACCACTCAGAACCTATGGACAATTACTGTCAATGAATGAGAAATAAAATATGTAATTGATATTTTTTAGGATAAGAGGTCATGAGTAAACCAGCTATAACAATAATTTTACCTTCTACATTTCTACTGAAAAGATTATATAATGTACTCTAACCTTAATAAATAGTATCCAGCATTTTAACTGAATTTATACCACAATGAATCAATCTACCATAAATTTAAATTAGTGCTGAGCAGGATTTTTTAGTATACTAATACTGAAATGTGTATTTATTTTTAAAGACTGTACAGGCACACAGAATACTTTAAGATTATCAAGGTTTTGTTTCCCTTTTCTCTTTTAGTTCAAACTAGTCCTTAAGTCTAAAACTAATTGTTCCTAGGTTCACATTCATACAGCTCTAAGAACACCAACAGATTTACAAGATCTTGGGAAGTGACTTCAAACCTTCAAAACCCCAGCATGAAGATATTATGAAATAATGACCTATCGTACAACCCTTCATTACACTTTTATTTTATTTGCCATTGAAAAGATCCAAGTTGTTCATACCCCATACAGATGAAAAGGAAACTACAAACCCATGAAATGCAGTTTGGAATTGAATGCATCAGTGTATGGGTGAGCACATGTCTCAACTTCAGCTGTAAGACAAAATTCACTGGTTCTTTTCAAAATCTCTCTTAGGCCAAAATCATCAGCCTTTATTTTCTCCATATTTTTTTATGTAGAAGTATTCCAGATTCATATAACACCTGACTTAGAGAAGAATTCTCAACATTACTGTGCACCTGCATTATTGGGAATCTTGTTAAAATGCAGTTTCTGATTATATAGTTTAGGAGCAGGGCTGGGATCTTGCATTTCTAACAGGCTTTCAGTAATACTGGTGCTACTACTTCTTAAGTGTGAGACCTGGCTGGCAGCTTCCCTAAAAAACTAAATGGTGGAGACCACTTGAAGACTTCCAGGGGCTACTTATGACACCTGATAGGATGGTATTCACATGTGAGAATAAAAACTCTCTGAGATTATGTTTAAAATAATAGTTCAGGCCCTGGCCAGTGTAACTCAGTGAATTAAGTGTGAGCTAAAGGCAACCACACATAGACGTTTCACTCTCCTGCTTTCTCCCTCCTTTCCCCTCTCTCTAAAAATAAATAAATAAAATCTTTAAAAATGATAATATTTCAACTTTCTTATAGTCATGAAAAATCACATTGCTTACAAAAAGCACGTGTAACCATGAACACTCTCACACACACACGCATGCACATGAGCCAACAAGTACATGTGGACAGAAATGAACAACAACAAAAAAAGCCAACAAATTATTTAACATTACAATTGTGGAATCTGATGAACAAAATAGGACCAGAGTCGTGGATACATGAAACAGACTGACAAATCTCAAAGGGTAGGGGGATGGGAGGGACTGGAAGAGAGTAGGCAAAGAACAGGTATACTTATATGCCTAACCCATGGACACAGACAACAATGTGGTGAAGGCCAGGGTGAGGGCAGGGCCAGGTAGAAAGAAATAAAATGGGGAAAAATGGGTAATATCTGTAATAGTACCATTGATAAAATAAAAAAATAAAAAGTGCTTTAAAAAAAAGATTGTATGTATTTATTTTTAGAGAGAGGGGAAGAAAGGGAGAAAGAAAAGGAGAGAAACACCAATGTGTGGTTGCCTCTCGTTCACCCCCTACTGGTGACCTGGCCTGCAACCCTGGCATGTGCCCTGACTGGGAATCAAAACAGCCACATTTTGCTTCACAGTCTGGAGTACAATCCACTGAGCCATACCAGCCAGGGCAAAACCAAAAACAAACAAACAAAAAACCGCAGTGCTTACGACGTCTCGTCAGCAGCCTTACTTCTGTCACTTTAATTATGCCCAAAACAATAAAAATGCATAAGATAACCCTTCATGACAGTATGGATGGGACCGGAGAGTATTATGCTAAGTGAATAAACCAGGTGATAAAAGACAAAATGTCATATGATGTCACCTACAAGTGGAATCTAATCAACAGAACAAATAGATGAGCCAAACAGAACCAAAGACTTGGAAATAAAGAACAAACTGACAGTGACCGGAGGGGAGGGAGGAGGGGAATAATGTGGGAAAAAAGGGAAGAATCAAGTCAAGGAACGTGTGTAAAGGACCCTAGACAAGGACAATGGGAAGGAGGAGGACTGAATGGGGGGAGCGGGGGGCGGGTTGGGCAAGACAGGGGAGAGTAATGGGGGAAAAATGAAACAAGTGTAATTGAACAATAATAAAATTTTCTTTTAGGTTTTTAAAAATAGCATTTATGTTTTAAAAGTTAAGGAGAAAATATAACAGGAAACTGAAAAAAGCAAGAAGCAAAGAACAAAGTCACCGGTAACCTCAAGCAGTTTACAATTTGACCTGTCCTAAGTCACTTGTATTTCTACACAATTAAGCTTCCATTTTTGTATAGTTAAGATTATAAAGTTATGAATCATGCTTTTTCAGACATCATGAATATTTACCATTTCAAAGTCTTCAAACTGTTATGAGTATTCTGATAACCAAGAATACACTACACCAACTCACTCTAGAAGAAAAAAACGTAATCCTGCCTTTCTTGGTGACAAAAATTTCATAAAGGACAACAATGGCAACAGATCCCTGGATAAATATATTGTCAAAATTACAATTAAAATACTGCATTCCCTTAATGTTCAATGAAAAATGAGACACAAAGCAACAGAGTACACAAAATATAATGCTTCTGAGAGATATCATTATGATCTGTACTTTTAAAACATCAAAACTTGCCCCCTTGCTATTATTTTTTAAAATTTAAACAAAAAAGGAAATTTCCAAATCTCCTGATCGTTGTTAATGTTCCTCCTTTTCTTTTTACTAATTATAAATTTAAAATACTAATTAATTTTTGTGCATAGCAACAAACTGTAGTTGTATTATGTATGTATTTATTTTTTGCCTGTGGCTTTCTAATTTTCCTAGAGCCATTTAAGTAAGAGCCTTTCTTTCCTCCATTGTACATTTATTACTCCTTTGTAAACAATTATTTGCCCATATAAATGTGGCTATATTTCTGGGCTCTCAATTCTATTCCATTCATGTGTATATCTGCTTTTCTACCAATGTCATGCTGCTTTGATTATCATAGCTCTGCAGTATAATTGGAAGTCAGATAGTGTGATACCCTTAACTTCATTTTTCTCAAGATTGCTTTGGCTCTTTGGGGTCTTTTGTGGTTCTGAACAAATATGACGCGTTTTTGTTTTTTCACTGTTGTTTGTGGGGGCAACTTTGCCTGCAAAGTGTCCCCATCCACCACAGATGAAAGTGAAACTACCAAGATGTGATCTGCTTGGGGAGGAGAGGTGTCGAATCTCTCAAAGGGGCAGGGCCAAGAGCCCCTTCCTCAAGGGGCGTTTATTGGGTTCATTTGCATAAGAATGCATGTAAGGATCAAACAATAGATAGCATTCAAAGAACTATGAGGGCTCATTCTTAGTTAGGATCAGATAGCTAAAAAACCATAAAATTTTGAGGAAGGAACTTCTTGCTTGGACCCTTATCATTTAAAAGAGAGCATTCTAAACAAAGCAGATTTCACAGAATTTTACATATTCTTTCTTAGGCCTGATCACCCAGGGAAGCCACTGTTTCCAGCAAAGGGCTGCACTGCCTTCCCCATCATAGATTTTTAGGCTTAAGTGGATTAGAGCCAGGAAGTGCTTCTCCCAGAGGACATGGGGACTCGGGCTATGTTAGAATAGCTGGGGAGGGGAAGGCGAGGATCCATCACTCCCTCTTTGTTGCAGCCCCCTAGTCCTTCCATGATGACCTCCCAAGTGATTGTGTCTGGCTTAGGCTGCCCCATGTCTGAGGGGTATTACCCATCTCTGACTAACCAATCAAGTGTTGCAAGTAGGGGATGAAGCAGAAGCAGCACTGTTGCAAGGGACAAGCTTTGTCTCCTTTGTGGCTCTCATTCCAGAGGTCGCTCACTCAGCCTTAGCCATGGGATGCTGTTACAACTCCTGAAACCAGGCAGAATGGTTCCTGACAGTTCTGTTTCTTTTAAAAAATCATTGAGATTGTGATGGGAATTGCATTAAACCTGTATATTGCTTTGGCTAGTATGGACATTTTAAAAATGTGGATGCCCTGGCTGGTGTGGATTAAGCACCAGCGTACAAACCAAAGTGTTGCCAATTCTATTCCCAGTCAGGGCACATGCCTTGGGGGGTGTGCAAGAAGCAACCACACATTAATGTTTTTCTCCCTCTCTTTCTCCCTCCCTTCCCCTCTGTCTAAAAATAAATAAAAATCTTTAAAAAAATGTTGACTCTTTCAGTCAATGAACATGTAATATCTTTATTTCATTGTGTCTTTTTAAAATTTTTTAAATAATGTTTTATAGTTTTTAGTGTATAAGTACTTCACATCCTTTATGTTTACTCCTAGATAATTTATTTTTTTGTTGTGATTGTAAAAGGAACTTTTTCATACCTTTTTCTGAAATTTTATTGCCAGTCTATAGGAATTCAGTGGATTTTTGTGCTTTAATTTTTTTACCCTGAAACTTTACCGTATTTGTTTATTGTTTTTAATAGTTTTTTTGTATAGTCTTTAGGGTTTTCTTTATAATCATACCATCTGCAAAAAGTGACACTTTTAGTGCTTCACTCCCAGTTTGGATGCCTTTCATTTCTTATCTCAACTGATTGCTCTGGCTAGGACTTCCACTACTGTATTGAATAAGAAGGCTGTGAGCGGGCATCTTTGTCTTATTCCTGATTTTAGGGGGAAAGCTTTCAGTGTTTCACCAGTGAGTATGATATTGGCTGAGGGTTTGCCATATATGGCCTTTATTATGTTGAGGTACTTTCCTTCTACACCCATTTTATTAAATGTTTTAATCATCAATGAATGTTATATCTTATCAAATGCTTTTATGCATCTGTTGATAAGATCCTTATTTTAATATGGTATATTGTATTGATTGATCTTCAGAGCAGAGGTATTAAAAACATAATGTAAGAAGACATTAAAATATAACTATACCTGTCAAGAGAAGAAAGATTTTTTGAGAAGGCATTGGTAGTACATAGCTTAAGATTTAACTTATGGTCATTAGCATATAAATATCTATAGGTAGATTAACACACAGATGCCATGTTTAATTTAGAGCTTTGACACTACAAAGCCTTACTCTAACTGTAGGCTGTTTCCCAGGGAATATTTTTAATTCTGAACATATAAATGCTTCTGTTTTTGTATGATGTGTGATATTAAAAAAAAGAAATACTGCTGCTACCACTAATGGCTTAACATAAAATTGTTTAACTTATCATTTTAAGGAGGTAAATAATGTTTAAACATACTTCACATGGCATTAATTATTTAATTGTAAAGTAGAAAAGAATCTCCTGAACAACCTAACTAGTAAATTAATATAGCACATATGCCTTTGTTAATTGATGAATATACTTAAGGGCAATGGAAAACTATGAATTACTCTGCGGGAATGGACATTTCTAAAGTGTTCTAAAGTTTCCTAAGGGCTCCAATATATATATTTTTTACTTTTTACCTTGCTCCTTCAGAGCAATTTAAGGTGACAAAGGAACACTTAGAAACTATTATCCTACATCTCTTTCAAGACCACTTGCCTCTCCTAATGCTGCTCTTTAGAAAATTAGACTATTATAACAGAAAGGGTGTCAATACCCAGTTAAATTGAACTCAACCATAATATTCTATGGCTCTGGAAGCAAAATTGCTTGGCATGCAGTCAAGTGAAATTGCTCAATTATATTTGTACAAGTGATTCATCAATAATATAATATTAGGGATAAAATTGAGATTTCTTTCTTAAAGATGTAAACCAGATATACATTGCTAAAATTTATCATTTTCAATTTTATGTATATTTACTTCTGTAGCTCTGTGATAAGAGACAAATCTGGATGTCATGATGGCTCATTTTCCAATCTCTCATTTACACAAACTTTTACTAACTTAGTAGGAATTTGGCTCAGCTGGCTCAGAGTTAGCTCAGTAGAAGAACAGGTTAATTCTAGCTGCTAATTGTAGAGATCCTTCTTTCTTTCTAAATCAAACAAACAAAAGGATAAACCTTCCCTACCATTGAACTTGTGTTGTTATATAATTACATAGAGGTTTCTCATCTGCTCACTATTCCTATAAATACTGTGAGAATTAGTGCAAAAGATTCCAGTTAACTGAAAAGTTGACCTTAATAAAGAGAGCCCATTTGTGAGTTTGGTAAATAAAGGGCTTTATTGCCGCCGCCCACGGCAGCAAGGTGGTCGCGAGGTGAGGGGATGGACTTATCTTAATTAAAATAATGGAGAGGTCCAAGTGCTCCTGGCTGGCAAATGGCGAGTTTATTCAAGGAACTGCTGGCTTATATGCAGAACTGCAGTGGCCTGAGAACAATGCTGTTTTACAAAAGTTTGTACATTCCCGAAGGCTATCAAGAGGGCAAGATGTTCTCACATCCTGAGAACATTAGCCCACAGATAGCAGTGTCCTCAAGATTATCACTTTCCTGGAACATGACGCACATGCCAAGACCTTGTTCTTTCCTTCAAGGCTGAGAAGGAGAAGGTCCGGAAGATGTCAAGATACCCGCCGGCTCCAGGGACCAGAAACCAAGTCCCGCCACCGTTTTCACAGTGGGGGCTCTGTCCGTGATCCCCTGCGGCCTGGTGGGCTCCCACATCTCCCCCTTCTTTATTTTATATATCGAACCGGCTCCACATTCCTCGTCATGTCCAGCTTATGTCTTTTGAGGTCTACGTACAAGCCACTGATTTGTTTGATAAAAAACCGAATGATGCAAGGTATACATAACAAAAGCAAAATAACGAAAATCAAATCGTTAGTAGCCTTAATAATAGCATACCCTGGATCATTAAACCAGGGGATGGTAAGGTTAACAGGTAGAAAGGTGAAGGCAGGTTGCTTAATAACAGCAAATGATGTAACATTCATTGATGCATTTAAACAATTGGTTAGGAAGCAGTTATGACAGCTTAAGTTATACTTTTGATCATATATAAGTTGAACATTTCCAGCTACAAAAGCATATGGATCTGGAACGCAAGCAATAATTGAAACATTTTTCTGAGTCCCCGAAACATTCATAGCGTCCTGGTCTCCAAGGTGAACCCATTGAACATCTCTTTTAGCTACAGTGACATATTGAAGGGCAGCAACCGCTTTCCATAACATATTTTGAAATGTACGGTTATTTCTAGTCCATATACCATACAGCAAGTTCATTGGTCTGAATGTTGTGGGGCGGTAATCACTCCAGTCACAAAGCCCTTGATCACAGATGGTATAGTTGAGATGGCACATTCTCCAAGCAGGTCCCAATTGACTTGGGGATGGTGTTTTCTGCTTGCACAATGGGATATCAGGTGGGGGATCTCCTGGTCCTACAATGGTAGTTGAGACATTTCGTCGTAGGTATAGTAAGTCCACTCCCCAGTGAGTCCCGTTAGTGAAATTCCCATCCCAATCAGCATATCTAGAGATAAGAGTGCAGTTATTATTGTCTAATGAAAAACAGATGGGCAAAGTAGTAGATAATCCTGTGTAGTTATAAAGCGTAGATATTGGGATAACATGTCCTATAGAAGGAGGTCCTAAAACTTTAGTATTGTTAACATAAACAGGAACAAAGTCATTATCGTTCCAGGTCACAGGATGCATCATTGGAGGATTAGGGACAAAAGCCCAATATTCCTCAGTCTTCACTTGAATCCTCAGCATCCACAAAAGGCTCAGCAAAATCGCCAGACGTTGGCGTCTTCTCCGAGCTCGCTCCGGGTGGCTGAGGCGAGGCTGCATCGTCAAGCGTGCTAGCCGTCCCCGCAGCCGGTTCGTTTTGCTTCTGGGCATGTCGGACACAACGTTCAGGAAGCCAACGAGGGGCTTCTGCGTCTGTTGGAAAAACACAAACATGCCCCCTGCCCCAAACTAAAACTGGGTCAGGTCCATGACGAGAGCCATCTATGGGGTCTCTCCAATAAACCAACGGGTAATGTCGCATACGCGGCCCCCAATGCCGATCAGCCGCGGAGCATCCTTCTGCATCCAAAGTTAAAAAGTTAAGAACAAATAAGGAATGTGACACTAACAGTTTAGGAGAATGAGGATCATACCATCTCCCCCCTTTTAATTTAGAGAACTGATGTTTGAGGGAAAGATGAGTACGTTCAATGATACCTTGTCCTTGTGGGTTGTGAGGTATACCTGTTTTATGTAAAATCTGAAATGAAGCACAAAAAGAAGCGAAACTTTTACTAGTATACGCTGGGGCATTATCTGTCTTCAAGACCTTAGGAACTCCAAGGATTGAAAAACAAAAGAGAAGGTGAGTAATAACATTGCGTACATTTTCACCTGTGAGAGGAGAAGCGCAGATAAAATGAGAACAGGTATCAACGGTGACATGTAAGTAACGTAATCGTCCAAACGCTGGGCAGTGGGTAACGTCCATCTGCCAAAGATCATTGGGTTTAAGACCACGAGGGTTGATACCATAATGAGGCACGGGGAGAAGCTGAGCGCACGTAGAACATGATTTAACAATTTGACGGGCAGCTTCTCGGGTGAGACGGAATTGATAACGAAGAGAGCGAGCAGATTGATGATGCAGGGCATGAGAAGATGTAGCCTTTTGCTCCTGTGAAAGGAAAATTTGCGTAAAAGTATCTGCAGTTTGATTACCATGGGCAAGGGGTCCAGGAAGGGAGGAATGTCCTCGAATGTGACCAATGAAACAGGGAAACTGTCGTTTCTGTAAAAGTTGTTGAATATCTGAGAAAAGCTGAGAAATCGTATGATTAGAGGTATGAATTAAAGGAACAGTTTCTAAAACAGCCATAGCTCGAACAACATATTGGCTATCTGTGTAAAGATTAAATGGTTGATTATATAGGGCAAGAGCTTGGCTGACAGCAAACAGTTCCACTTCTTGAGCTGAAACATAAGGGGTGGTCCAGATGAGAGGCTTGGTAGGAGTAAGTAGAACAGCACGTCCATTAGAAGATCCATCTGTGAATAGGGTAAAGGAAGTTGATAAAGGTTCAGAAGTGACAATGTTAGGAAAAATAAATCGTGCAGTATGGGCAAATTGTAAAATTTTATCAGCGGGCAGATGATGAGAGATGGTTCCAGCAAAACCTTCAAAGGCAAGAGCAAAAATGTCGTTAAAGTTAAGAAGCCAGTTAAGTTGTTCAGCGGTATAAGGTATAACAATAACAGTGGGATCATGTCCTAAAACTTGGAGAGAGATTTTGCGCCCTTGCTGGATGCGTTCTGCTACCAGAGAGGGATAGGGACTCAAAACTTTCTTTGGAGTAGACGATCCATGGATCCATTGCAATACACCTTCTTGATATAAAACTCCTGTTGGGGTTAAGGTAGTAGGAAGAATAATCAAGGACCACGGTCGTGAAATATCACAATATGTGAGTTGAGCTGTTAATAAAGCATTTTCTACAGACTGTAAAGCCTTCTTTGCTTCTGGAGTCATGGATCTAGGAGACGAGGGATTAGGGTCTCCTAAAAGAAGATTAAACAAGGGTTTTAAGTCACCAGTAGATAATTTAAGTGAAGGGCGGATCCAATTGAGTTCCCCTAGAAAGGTTTGAAAATCATGTAAAGTTTTTAATTGAGAAGTATCAATGGTTAGTTTCTGCGGAGAGAAGGAAGAGGGTTTTAATGAATACCCTAGGTAAGAAAATGGATAGGTATTTTGTACCTTATCAGTAGCGATCTGCAATCCTGATTGGGATAAGGCTTGTTGTATATGCTGGAAAGTTGAATACAAATAAGACTCGCTTTCATGAGCTAATAGAATGTCATCCATGTAATGGATGATTAATGCAAGAGGAAACTGATCTCGAGTTTGTTGAATAGCTTGTTGCACAAACTTTTGACATAGGGACTTGAACCCTGAACCCTCAGATTAAAAGTCTGATGCTCTACCAACTGAGCTATCCGGGCTCCGCTTGACCTGCTAGATCTCCCCAATCTGCTTCATCAGGGTTTGGCAGCCCCGATTGAACAGTCGCCACCTTAAAATCAGTCGCCACCTTAAGATCAGTCGCCACCTTAAGATTAGGTTCTTCATACCGCGCCTCCCAAGTCGGAGGAGGCAGAGCAGTTGGCACTGGAGGCAGAGGGCGAGAAAGATCCTCTGCCGAATGAATGGCTGGCAAACTGCCACGAGTCCCTCGTTCCCATTTTTCAAGCTCAGAATCTCCCCTAAGACAATCTCTTACTAGTGTCCACAAAGAAAACGCATCAACAGGAGTTTTCTCTGGACCGTGAGCACGGTAGTGTTCACGAATACGTTCTCCTACCTTTTTCCAAGTTTCCATATTAATAGTACCTTCTTCCGGGAACCAAGGGCAAACTTGTTGAATAAAATCTACAAAACAATGTATTTGATTCTTAGAGGTAGTAATGCCTCGCCCCTTTAATAAGGAGCAGAGGACTTTTTCAAAAAATCCCTGATCTGATGAATGGGAACTTCCCATAATTATAAACTCTCCAATACTGCTTCCTGCTACTTTTTATTTTTTAACTTACCCGGGCTTCCTGTAGCAGCGGTCCTCTCGGGCTCCCCTATCCTCGCGATTAGGACTCTGCTGGTCCCCCCTGACCCCCTTTCTCCGGGTCCCTGTTTCGGGCGCCACTCTGCCGCCGCCCGCGGCAGCAAGGTGGTCGCGAGGTGAGGCGATGGACTTATCTTAATTAAAATAATGGAGAGGTCCAAGTGCTCCTGGCTGGCAAATGGCGAGTTTATTCAAGGAACTGCTGGCTTATATGCAGAACTACAGTGGCCCGAGAACAATGCTGTTTTACAAAAGTTTGTACATTCCCGAAGGCTATCAAGAGGGCAAGATGTTCTCACATCCTGAGAACATTAGCCCACAGATAGCAATGTCCTCAAGATTATCTCTTTCCTGGAACATGACGCACATGCCAAGACCTTGTTCCTGCCTTCAAAGCTGAGAAGGAGAAGGTCCGGAAGATGTCAAGATACCCGCCGGCTCCAGGGACCAGAAACCAAGTCCCGCCACCGTTTTCACAGTGGGGGCTCTGTCCGTGATCCCCTGCGGCCTGGCGGGCCCCCACACTTTATTACCTCTATGCTCATATTTTTTTTCTCAGTAAATCTTATTTTATAGCGGCACATATGGCATTGATAGTGTGTCTTGTTCTATTCGGGCTGCTATATGAAAAATGCCATGGACTGAGTGACTCAAACAAACATTTGTTTTTCACTGTTCTGGAAGCTGGGAAATCCAAGATCAAGGGGTCCAGTAGATTTGACGGTGGGAACCTGCTTCCTGGTTCATGGACAGGCATCTTCTTGCAGTGTCATTACATGTTGGCAAAATGAGAGAGCTCGCCGGGTCTCTGTGTAAGAGCACCGATCCCATCCATGTGGCTCTATCATCACTATGTAACTGCCTGCTGAAGGCCTCAACCCCTAATACCATAATAGTGGGATTAAGATTTTATAGTACATGACAATAATTCAGTCTGTAGCATGGTATGTATCTATAACTGCTATACATATAGGACAAGTAATGATTATAAAAGCATATACTCCAGTTGCACCAGTGTTGTTTGTTTTTAAAATAGTGTCTATCTGCCCCAGCCATGTGACTGTGTTGGTTGGAGCATCACCCAGTACACTGACAGGTTGTGGGTCTGATTCTTGGTCACTGCACATGCCTAGGTTGCAAGTTCTATCCCCAGTTTGGGTGTGTTGGGAGGAAAATGATCTCTCTCTCTTTGTCTTTCACTATCTGCCTTCCTCTCTAAAATCAATGAACATATCTTCAGGTGAGTATAAAAAGGAAATAAAGAAAAAGAAAAGAAAAGAAAAAAGAAAAAGAAAGAAAATAGTGTCGATGCAACCCACACGAAGCACACAGTAGGGGAAAACATCTCTTCTAGGGACATTGGCAGGCGAAAGGGAATGCTGGTGGCTGAATCCTGCCTATTTCCAAGTGAGAAGAATAGCTATGAAGCATCCCAGCTCAGCATCTGCAGAAGTCACTGAGACATTTGTTTCAAAGCCTGTAGTGGGTGGCATAAGTGTGACAGCTGCTAGCCCCTGAGCAAGAATGACAGCCCCAAATGTGTGCTAGCCCAGGACTATCAAAATCTCAGAGAGGTTTTCTCCAGATCCCCAGGTCTGCAGCAGAATTGTCTGTCTGTCTTCAGAACTCCAAAACAAGAGGCAATTTGAAGAAGCATGAAGTTGGGGTGGGTGGGTGGAGGTGAGCAAACTTGGGTCAGGAATGAAAACAAAAAGACTTTGCTTAGTGCGATAGGTGTGTGATGCAGCCTGCGGATGATGTTTTACTGACCTGTACCTTGGGAACCTGGATGGTTTTGCAAACCAATGAATGCCCCTTCGATAGATAAATTAAATAAGTAAATAAATAGATGGCATATAGATAATAGATAAATGATAGATATGTACATAGATAGGATTAAAATTCAAAGTAAACAATGTCCTTAAAACATGCAAACCTTGAAAGAAAAGTAGGTTTGTTACCAAAGGAAAATCTTAGACAGAAAAGCTAGTAGAAAGGGGAAAAGAGGAGAAAAATTTGAACTCAGAATAGTTTTTGCAAAAATACATCTGATTTATGGCTTGTGGTTGGGAAAATGATAAGATCAGGGGACTAGCAGAGCTTTGAGGTATGAGAACTCAAAGCACCCCAAGCAGAGAGTCTGATGCAAAAACCAAGAGAGCATTTGGCTGCTCTCATAAAGCACAAACTCAATAATCCAATTCTTGGGCGTTGGAGAATTAACAGGATAAGTGAGGCAGAGATGAAAACCAGTCAGGAAACAGATCTCTGTTCTTCCTTCCAAGGGAGATGGGGTTGCTTACAACATTTTTGAACTGGCTACATATCGGAGCTGGCATGGCTCTCACTTTGTTTGTGTGTCTCGATCGTCCTTGCTCTTCTTTTGTGAAGCTGTACAATAATATAAAGATTCTAGGGGCAAAGTTCCTGGACAGAATTGCTTGGAATAGGCTTCATAAGTTCTGCTTTTGGATACTACAAAAGTTGGAAAAATCATGACACCAAATGACCTGTACTCATAAAGCTTACTAATATTGTACAGATCTTACAGTATTTCATCACAGAAGAAGAAAATGCAGTATATCTTATTATGGGTTAAACTGTGCTTCTCATCTGCTCCCCCCCTGAAAATATTCCTGTGTTGGAGTTGTAGCCACCCCCTCCTCAGAATGAGATCTTAATGGATGGAGTCTTTCAGAAGAAATCAAGTTAAAAAGAGATCATTAAAGAGGGTCCAAACCCTATATTACCGATATCATTTTAATAGGATAAAATTTGGACACAAACACACAGGCAAGTAGGGATAACATCATGTGAGTATGAATGTATGATGCTTGTAATAGCCAAGTCACAACAAAGATTGCCACGAACTTACCAGAAGCTAAGGGACAGGCGTGGACCACACTCTTCCTCACAACCTTCAAAGGAAAGCCCCTGACATTGCCTGGATCTTGAACTTCTAGAACTCTGAGAAAATAAATCTCTGTTATTTAGGCTAACCAGTGTGTGATGTTTCATTACGGCAGCTTTAGTAAACTAATATAGGTCTTTATATAAAAAAATTCAGTATAGGAAGTTCTATGCCATGCTGTCTCCTTCGAGTCCTGTCTAGAGAAAGTCCTACTGAGGATTATAAAGACTTCAACAAGGAACTGACCACCATTGTTTCTATATAACTAGGCATCAGACTAGTATCACAATGACTGGCACTTAGTATGTAGACTTGGACATAGTTAATGCTTTATTTATTTAACAATCAGTTTGCCTTCAACTAACAAAACCTGTTATATAACTTCAGTTTTCTAATTCATCAGTGAGAGGTCATCAAAGTGATGGATAAACCCAAGTGCAGCCTGACATGCTAGTGAACGTTCAATCTGCTACAGTGATGTCTACACTGGGGAAGATACTGATGCTTTTTACTGATACAGACGTAAAATGAAACGAATGTAGATGCATCTTTAGCTGCTCCCACAAAATTTAGTTTTAATTTTATAAATGTTGAAGTAAGTCTGAATGTTTCATGCTTTTCCTTGTGCTATCTTCATCAGTCTATAGGTTAATTAGAGACCTTTTGCTCGATTTAAATTCATTGGGGTTTTTAGATACCTGATTGTTCCTGTTTATTATTTTCACCCATTGTGGTTAGGGACATGCTTTACTATAACTTCAGACATTTCAAATTTGGGGATGGGGAAGGGCTCTTCAAATGTCAGTGGGGTGTTCAGATTTTTTATTTGTACTGTTATTTCGAAAGAGAAGATTTTGAAGTTTCATCAATAAAACATCTGGAACATTTCTTTTCCCTCTTCTGTCATTTTTTGCTTTGTGTATTTTTAAATTGTGTTGAAAATTCATCCCATTTAAGCCAGTTACATATTTTTATTAAATTGATCTTTTTAATAAAAATAATATGTTCCTTTTTATCATTTGCTATCCTGCTTATCTCATACTCTATTTTTGATATTAATATAAACACTCCATATTTTTATAATTTATATTGCACATTATATTTTTTCAGTGTTTTATTTTAAACCTGTTAATGTCTGTATATTTGAAGTTCATCTTCTATAATTAGCATCCATTTTTATTTATCTCAAAATGTCATTTTTTACCTACATTTTGAAGTATATGTTCACTGACTAGAGAATTCTGTGTTGGTAGTTTTTCAACAATTTGTAGGTGATATCTTCTTTTGTATATGATTTCTAAGTCAGCTGTTACTCCTTTCCTTGATTTTTTATATGTGATGTGTCTTTTACCTTGGGTCATTTTGATGTTTCTTTTAATATATAGTTTTCAGCAGCTTCAGCAAAGTATGATTTGGTCAGACTTTGTACAATTAATCCATTTCATGTTTTCTGAGATTCCTGGATCTGTGGATCGCTTCTGAGCAGTCGCAGCTATTCCTTTTGTGGGCTTTAATCATAGCTCTCTGGATCTCACTGGAAGCGGTCATAGCTCCAACATTCTGATTCCATAGTAGGTATTTTCAACCAAGTCCCCAGAAAGCGGGACACATTTCAGATGGTTCCACTGAGAAATGGAAATGAAAATTACAATCAAAAGCAAACGTGAATCAGAGACTATAAACAGATTTATACACTAAGACATCTTTTTTCATTATATTATAATTTAAAAGTTAACTCACTTGAGTTGCTTACATACTGACACCTAGATTGATAGTATGGTTAATTTATAAAACCACTCACATCTACAGTTGTAATAAAAATGGACTACTTTAGCTATTCATCCTAATATTGTTAAGTTACTGACACTCCAGTCTATTAAGTACATTTTCTTTTCTTCCTGAAGATAAGGAAGAATTACTACAAGTTGATATCGTTGACATTTGGGATCAGATAATTATCTGTTTGGAGGAATGCCATGGGCATTGCAGTACGTTTAGGGCCATTCCTGGACTCTGTGTACCAGATCCGCCAGCCTCCCAACCACTGCCAATGGTGACGAGCAAGATTGTCTCCAGATATTGCCCTGTATCCTGCAGGGAAAATCACCCTTAGTTGAGAACCACCACTACAGATTGCTGCAGAACATTGCTCTCTTAATGTAACTGAAATACGTTTTTATTAGCTTTTGTGTGGGGGGGGGGTAGTAGGGGAGGAAGAGGTGTTGCTAATGGTCTTACTTGGGTAAAACTATTGGTTTACTCAAAATTGAATAAAATGTTTCTTTGTCATCCTCTAAAAACACACGAAAAATATCTATACATTTATTTATATTACAGTTGTAAATGCCTGTATGAAGTGACAGATCTGGAGAGAACCATCTGTACTTACAAAGTCAACTAAGCAGGTTCACCGTCATGTCTTCTGTGGCCCAGCGGATCCATGTTGTAACCCATCACAATAACGAAACCACCAAAAATGATTCAAATGAACAATATGAAAATCTTCTGACTTATGTACTTTCTGCTCTGGAAGCTTTCTCAATGATAACCTCTAGAGAGTCAACTAGTCCTATTCTGACTTAGTCACCTATTTAAGTTGTACCTGAAGATACATGTTTAGCTGATTTTCTATATACCCAAGTGTCAGGGAAACAAAGAGAGTGTGAGATGAAATATTCCTGCTGATCCTTGCACTTTATAGTGCCTCTTTCGACCTCAGCAGAAAGTTAATGTTTCTTACATGGTAGACACCATGATAAATAAGAAAAAAGGCACAGGCTTTGTTTTAGGCAAATCCACAACTCTGCCTCCATACTCTGCCTCCAAATGTTATTTATAGGGACGAAAACCTAATTATTTGGTTTCTATTTAAATCATTACTCTAGGAAATGTAACAGAAACAATCTGTCTCCTCAATGAGAGAACATGACATCCAATACTGGCAGGTGGTGGGAGACCAGGGGACGGTGGCAAAACTCTGCCTCCTTTTACTCCAGATACGACTCCAAGTGCCTCTGTGACCTGAAATGAAAGAGAGATGCCACGTGAAAAGTGAAATAGTTTCACAAGCCCTGAGCGCTGGATTAAAGAGAGAGGGGTCTGGCTGTCCCGGAGGCACATTTCTTCTCCTTTTTTGGCAGGTTAGTGAAGAGCTGACCTAGCAGGTCTGAGTTAGCCCCAGAGCAAGAGTGGGCTGATACCAGTAATTTCTGTATGGCATACCTCCTTTCCATTGGCCCACATGAGCAAGCAGAAGGCGTCTGTTTTCACATGTTTGTATAGCTTTATTTTATTAGACAATCAATTAAATATGAAATTATTATGGAAAAGGGAGCTTCTCTACTGAAGAGTTGGCCATGATGGATACATTCTATCTATACTCAGCCTAACCTGTGCACTCAGTGTTAACTTTTTGAGATTGTGATATTCTTCTAGTTAAATTTTATGTAAGTTTTCTCCCAATAAAGTCTATTTTGTATTCATATTATTACCAGTGATGTCTGCCTATGACCATTTCATATAGTAATTTTATTCTAAAACATCCTGTAATGCTTATGATTATTATAAATAAATTTATATATTAAAATATATTGAATATGCAAACATTATTTCAAGTAGTTAATACATTGGAACTCTGTCAAGTACTATTGGTGCAACTAATCAAGCTTTGAAAGCACTTGTATAGCTACATGTATGCTAATAAAAGTGTAGTTTATAAATTTCAATTAAATTCACAGCGCTCATGGCTTTTCATATTGGCATTATCATTAAATTTGTCTTTGCTGTAGAGAAAAAGTCAGATTAATGTGATGATACATTCTTGGTAATTAAAATACTGCACAATTAAAAATTTAGAAAATGAAATGCCACCCAATCTGGACTTGAAATTCAAATTCAACTTTTTTTCTCAATATATAATTTTTACAATAAATAAAACTATTATTCCCAAATTGCTTCTAACATTAATGCATTTTAGTGTTTATTCTTTGTTAAGCATGTTTTTACAGTTTCTTTTTCTTAATAAGCAAAGTCTTGGCAATGGGCTGTAATGAGTTTTAATGAAACATGCATTTCATTACAGTGAAAGCTACACACCATAATTAAAAAGCAATGAAATAAGACATGATAAGAAACTTTCCTAAAGAATGTGTATTGGTATAGTTTCATTATATGAAGTTTTATAATGAGCAAAAGTATCAGAACAATTATTGCCACTGAGAGGCTGGAATTGGTATTGATTTGGAAGGGGTGTGAAGATACTGTCTAAGATGATGGTAATATTTTATACCGATAGGAAACTTGGTTACCTAGGTTAAGTCATTTGTCTTTAGACAATGTATGTTTTTTTTCATTTCCATTACATAATATAAAATTAGAATTGCCAGATGAACATAAAGCATATTGACCATGAAGAAAAATGTGGACAACATAACTAACAAAAGAAACAATCAGACCACAAAGCTGCCAAGACTTGAATGACTTGCAAAGTGAGGATTTCATGAAATGTGAAAACTACTATTAGAATGAGAAAAATCTAGGGTAGATTATATCAATTTTTTACTTGTAAGGTTTTTCTCAAAAGGAATATATAGAAAAGCAATTAAAAAATAATGTACTATGCAGAATACTACTAATGTAAAAATGATTTATGTGAAATCTAAAAAGAAACAAAGCAACTGGTAAAGGCAAAATCAGACTTGTCTCTGAGTAACCCCATTGTCTTCAGAAGGTTATGAGCTCCTTGTTCTGTGAAATATTCAGCAGATATTAAGAAATATTCAGCGATATTTCAGAGTGAGTAGGGCAATATAGAACATCATGTTTAACAAGATACACTATCAAGTTCCCAAATGTAAGACTTTTTGCTTCAATTCATGGTTACCATTTTTTAAATGAATGCCATATTGTTTAGCAGTTACATTTTCCATTTCCTGAAATATTTAAATTAACTCATATAAATATCCTTGTTGCAAATCTCTTTCTCTTCCACTTTTTTATCCCTCCACTAAATTAAACTTAGTTATAAAAGTAACCAATTTCCATCCCTTTTATTTTGATCTCCAAAATGTCTGGAAATGTCTATTCATGTCCACAGAGGATACCCTAATCCCATTTTTTAGTTGTAGCTAAAGCTCTCCCACAATGTGCTTGCCCTATTTTCTTTATAGTTCTGTATATGTCAGTGTACCTTTATTCAACTCTTTTTTATGCATATTGGATTTTGCATACTGGAAAAAGTTTTGTACCCACTCAAAAACAATATTTTTTGTGAACAGCAATTAAATGTTATTTGAGAATTTTAAAATATGATTAATAGACCTTATTACTTGAGATTATCTTTTAATAATTTTTATCTGAAGGGTCCATGTATCTATAATTTAAAATATGTTATGGATTCTTCTGATTCACATACAAATTTAAGAACTATTGTTTTAAATTAGTCTGAAATAATGTATACCCATCTTTATTATCAAATTGATCTCACAAAGTTCTCACAAATGCTTGTTGGAATAAGCTCATTTGCTTAAATTGTGTGTGTGTATACATATACATACATACATATATAGACAGATATAATGTCTTGATATATGAAAGACTGTTAACTACATAACTTTTTTATGTCTTAGTCTGTGGAAATAAAGCAGAAGCAAATCAAATAGAAGTTTCTAGCTCTAAAAGAATTCACAGAAAAAAAGCCATGTGGACCCTCCTACTCTTGATTAAATCATACTCTGTGAAAATTTGTAAAAATGTTGAAATGAAATATTCAGGTGCATCTGACAAGCATGGGTAGGTGTGTGGCTAAAAAAAATCTTAAAAAGCAATGCTGACAAAGGCATCACAGTCATTGGGATAATCACTCTAGCCAAAAGATGTTTATATCAGTTTAATATAAATATCAAAAATTCTGAAATTGTGCTACTTTATGTATATTTAAATCAATATTTAAGGTCATTTTAATTATATCAAAATAAGAATTTAAATCCACCATATGTAATCATAATCACGAAAGTTTAGAAATCACCAAGAACGTGTTTGAGAAAAAGTTATCAGAATCTAGAACAGAGACATAATTTTGTAGGTGAAGTCAGTCTAAAGGGTAGAGTTTTATTAAAAGGCCATCATGGAAGAAAAATCAGAGAATTAACTCTGTAGACAAGATCAGAGAAACAATAATAGGAAGGAAATGAAATTTGATAATGTTGGATGAAAAACAAGAAAATAGATGAGGTGAGGTTAATAAGGCCAAGTAGCAAGAACCACAATAGAACAAGGTAAGTTAGATCGAAGGGCGGGGCCTAGAGACAAATTTGAAGAAATCAGCTTATGCCAAGAAAACATGTTTTTGTCTTGCTGTTGTGGCTGTTGTTACGGCACTGAATACTTAGTTCCATTTCTCTCTGCTTTGGAGGAGATTAGTTTTATGCTTCAAGGGTTTGCTTCAGATTTCAGGAAAATAAGATAGTATTAATCAAGTTTGAGTTCAGAAGGTCACTGAACATAGTTTCCCATATTGTCCTTGATGGAATAATTGGATAACAAAAGCTTGATGATAAATAAATAAAGTTATAACTACTCATAGGGTTAAATTTTTAAAAAGTTGATTGTTAGAATGAGGTCAAGCTAGAGGAAAGATACTAAAGAATAGTTAAAGGAGCCTGGGATAGTCAATATTTGTTTAAATTACATGAAACACAGAAAACATGACTAAAATTTGTGGATGAAATTGATCTGGTAATATTGTATTTGTCAATGAATTTAATAAAAATATTAATAGTGATAATATCATAATCATATAGAAAATTAACATGAAATAAGGAACATAATTATACATAAAAAACTAAACAAACAATATTTTTATCCAAGATAGAATAATGAGCTGACTAACTTAAAAATGTGTTAACCAGGTTGGTAAATAATTTATGTAAATATATTAGTTATCTCACTATAAGACAATTTAAAAGTCACATGACTTTGAAGGAGATTATTTGGATCATTCTCTTTTCTATAAGACTGATCTATTGCTCTGAACACTGGGATCAGGGTAGTGATACAAAATGGTAAGAGGACTGTCAACTTAGTATATAAATAAGTGTTGTTAGCATTGGAGTTGTTTGGCAAAGAGAAGAAAAATGCTGTTGAGGGAATGGCATCGTCTCAGTCTTAATTTTCTTACATTGCTCAGCTTCCTCTGTATTCAGTGTGCCAGTACCTATTTCTCTGATTTCTTGACAACACATGTGATCTTGCTGTTCAAGTTGTCTTACAATCACTGATCCCAGCATTAGAGTGTAGATGAATTTCAAGGACTGCCATGGGAAAGAAGTAAACACTTTTAACTCTACAGCACAAGATGGTAAGATAAATCAAAGAGGTAATTTTTATCTCCATATATTGAATAATTATGTAATAATTCAACCCACTATCAGTAATATTTAAGCAAAGACTATATACATAACAATTTTCAATCACATATGAAGTAGATTCTTTTTTAAGAAGTTGAGTAGTCTTACTCACAACCATTAATGTCCATTCCAAATCCAAAATTGTAATTATTTTAGTTTGGTAAGGAAAAACCATTTGTCAAGGAAATTTTTGTCTGCAGTAAAAATCAGCATTAATCAATAAATCACAATAATAGTTTTCTTTTAATAACATATACCCATTGACTTGTATTCTCTTCATTTTCAACTGTATCTGTACCTCATTCAGCAGGCAGCAACTTTTATAATTGATATTATTTTTCATATTACCCATACCTGGCACATCATATTTACTAACTCAAAACACTGTGTTGAATTAGAGAGGAGAGAGAAACGTTGTACCCACAAAATCAATCTGCAATTCTAGAATTTTTATCACTAGTATTATCTTGAGTAAAGTATTTCCTAAGCAATAATGGTAAAGTACCCATTTCTCTCACAAAGAAAACATTAACTCGTTCTTCATGTATTAATTCATTATCTAGCAGAAATTGGGGTCTTAGAAAGTTAAATTTGAGAATCCTAGAGTAAGATTCATTGCCTAAGGAAGACAAATTCAGTCATGATGATGGTGTGGGTTTCTTTTATTGCCTGGCGTGTTGTTAAACTTATGTATCTAATAAAAAAAAAAAAGAAAAAAAACAGGGCAAGCTTAGTTTGCAACACACTTTTGCTCATTTTTGTTTTTAAAATTGACAAAAATGCTACTTCTTTTTATTGTTGTAAGGACACTTAACATAAAATATACTCTCAACAAATTTTAAGTGCACAAAACAACACTGTTAGGTACAAACGTAATGCTGACTGCTAGACCTTTAGAACTTACCATCTCATAAAATTGATACTTTATATCCATTAAACACCTCCCATTTCCCTCTCCCCAAGCTTCCCCTATTTTCCCCATTATCTACCTGTCCCCAACCCTCTGGTTACTGACAGTATTTGTTCTTTATTTTAATGTATCTGGTTATACGTTGCTTGCTTGTTTTTTATCGATTAGGTTTATACATAATTCCTCAAATATTTCATACTGAAAGATCCTGTGGTTAACCACATTTGAGAGCACACAGGCATTTCCGACATGCTCATGGAAAACCACAAAGCACACTAGCATATTAAAGGCCCTGAACCATCCTGAAGTAAATAAATCATTTAATGTATTTATCACTACATTTCCCAAACTTTATTCAGTGGAACACCTAGAATCCTATCTCCTAATCTTCTGAAAATTAGCTACAATATTCAGGAATATACAGTGGAGAACTGTATGATGTCTGTAAAACTGTCATGATGCCTCACATAACACTGCATGGGCAAAGACCTTTGCCACCTTCTTAAAAGATATCATTGAATAATTATAATCAGTATTCATGATTTATAATTTTGATGATCTTCAAGAAAATGATTCACATTCCAAACATGAGTTGCAGAAGATTCTTTTCCCTCTTGACAGGTGAACCAATAACCTCAGAAAAAATATTTGATGCTACCTAGATTTCACAGTCTACACACTGAGTTTTCTTCCATGTGACTGTAATGAGCAGTGTATCATCCTTAGGATTGTTATATTTCTGATTTATATAATGTGAGAGATTTTTTTTTCTTTTTAACTCAAATGCTCTACAAAAGCGTTGACATTTTAAAGCTGCTCTAGTTCAGTTCCATTTACTGCCTCAGTGCTGATTTCTCCAATTAGTCTGACAACACAAGTAGTCTCAGTAGTTTCGTTGTCTTGGAATCATTGATCCCAAGGCCAAGAATAAGTACTGCTAATCTTCAAGCCAGTGATCAGAATGGCCTCCTAATTATGGTTGTCTTCTGTCCTTTTAACCTGTTTGACACAAGCATTCCTAACAGACTTGAGTCATCTGCCCAGAAGCCATTGTCATTAGTCATTAGTATTTCACAAGCAACCATGTAAGCAGATTTCTTGGTTTCCATCTTTAGACCAAAAAGCCTTAAGAACAACTTCTTTTTTTTTTTAATGCTAGATTTAAAATTGTCTTTGCCATTCAGTCAATAGTTCACAACTTAATGTTTTTCAAAGAGAAAATTAAAATCATTACTATAATTTTCATCTTTTTCTACAAGTTTAATAAACATATTTTTACTCCTTATTTATATGAGTATACCACAGCTCCGTTTACTTAGGAAAGATAATCATTTGACAAATTAATCCACAAATGCCTCGAAGTGTGCCATAGCAATGCAAATTTTCTGGAGTTTTAAGTTAAAAACTATTAAAGAAATGTGTGCTGAAATGAAACTGATATTGCTTACTTGCCTACATTTAGTTACTTGATAACAAGTAGATCTAACCATTTAGATTACCAGTTACCTTAAACGGGAACCCCAGCACTGGCATTCCTTTAGAATGAGGTACCTTGAAATAATGCGCTACTCAAATACTCGGTATTATTGGAACACTTCAATAGATTATCCATAGATTATTATTTCTCTCCCTTGTTGCCTGAATCTTAGCCTTTTTAATGCTCTTACATACCACTAAGAAAAGATGAACTGAAAAGATATTAAGCTTAAATTAGCCTACTTGTTAGTCAGTCAATGAGTCAGCAAAGGCACTGCTGGGAGCCCAGAGCACACAAATTACAGCAATTTTCTCTTCGGCAACCGCTTAGTGAGAAGAAAGCTTAAATCCGAGTTTTTAAAATAAAAACCATACTGCATTTATTTGCTGTTTATGGCTTTTTGAAAATTCAAGCCAATTATGGCTTTTATGAATTTCAGCTGTGCATATATACCATTCCAGTGTATACTGGCTATTACTAACTTTTATTTTTAACACAATTTTGTTTACATGCAATTTTATCCTAAAGAAAAATGTCATACTGTAGAATTTTTAAATATAATAATATAAGTTCTGCGTAAGATGGCATCAGACTGGCATTCCTTTATGACATCCCACACTATTTTTTTGTCAAAATTCTTATAGTTTTTAACAAAACTTAAAATTTCACTGGAATGTAAAGAAAATAGGCATTAACTGATACAAGTATTGTGGATTCATGGGAATTACTCAAGCAGTTGACACACGTGTTCTTCGCCACGGAGCGCACGAGTTTGGATTGCTGGGAAAGACTCGGGAGACATCTGACCATTGCTGTACTTCGTTCCCATTTGCTCCAAGTCTCTTGAGGCGTGATCTGCACTGGCCATAGGATGCCTTATACAGCTTCAGAGTCAAGTGTCGGCCATTCAGTCGAACTTGAAAGGCTTTATTTCTCCAGTTCAAAGATAACAGAGCAAGGTTCAGTGGAATGGGCAGTTCTCTAGTATAAAGGACAGGAAGAGTGTACAGAAAAAATCTGTCACTTTCTAAGCACTTTATTTGTAAAAGAATAAATTCCACCTGACTAAGAGTAACTGGAACGAAACACAGGCTTTGTGTAGCCCAATGCCTGAAATAGACATGCTTTTAAAAAAGCCTATTTCAGTCCAGCAGCGTTCCCTGAGTTAATCCCACCCCAGACACCAGAGAAACGCTCATGGACATCCTCTCATAGCCACCTCTCAACTGTCATTCACAAAGATAAATTCTCTCTTGACATATATAAACCATAAATAAGGGCAAGAAATTTTCAAGGCATGCTTGTTTGCAAATGTCATTTAAATGGAACTTACCTTGATGGAATTACTAAGCATATTTTTTAAAATCAGACAAAAATAACACTTGCCTATGAGTAAAAAAATGAAAACTTTCTTCCTCCTTGTAATTTTCTTTGAATTTTCTATTCTTATATCTACATATCTATATATCTAGGATCTGTATCTACAGAATATCAATAGTGGAGCACCCTGAAATGTTCAGGAGAAAAATATCTTACACTGTTAAAAGTCTCTGTTTTATGACATAGGAAACAAGATAATATTTCTCTCATGACTCAAAAACAGGAGGTACAAGAAGGAAATTTAGCAGTTTCAAAAGTTGCCTATAAGTCAATCTGAGGAAGTCTAAAAATAATAGAGGACTTTATCTGTATTGTATCTGGGTTGTTTTAAAATGTTGTTATTTATTTTTAAGAGGAAGAAGTCATAAAATAGTTTTTGACATACAAATTCCAAATATGAGTTGCAATATTATATCCTTAAATTTTTTTGCAAGCATTGAAATGTTGGTGTACATTCTACAGACTCATAGTAGTTTGTTTATTCAAAATATAAAAACAGGTAATTCCATTTAAAGATCCAGATTTTCCATTTTTCTAGGAAAATGAGACTCCCTAGCAGTGTTCCTACTGGGCCTGCATTGCCGCAAGGCAGCATCTCTTCGAGCTGACCGGTATGGCCCTTCAGATGCACCCCACCCACTCTCTATTCATAACAACCCCTCTCAAGTCTCTTACACTCATATTGTTTCACTCATTACAAACCTACCTATATTTAAATTTCTAATCTTTCCTCTATTTTATCATAACCTTACCATAACACATATGAATCCATTAATTAAATCTTTAGCTTTTTGTCTTCATTTCATTTTTTCATTACCATTTAGTCCCCTTATACCCCCTCCACCCAGCACTCACTACACTGTTGTCCATGTCCATGTGCCGGTTTTCCTTTGTGCTCAGTCTCTCCACCCCCCACACTGTGCTGTTGTCCTGCTTTCGAACTGTGATCCTGTTCCCATTTTCCTTGTTAAATCATTAGTTTTTGATGATTTTATACCAATTGCTAGGTCTCTCCAATTTATAAATATAAATCAATATTTTAAATACTCTACTAAGGCAAAAAACACCTGAAGATTTTTTAAATACAAATTCTGTTAAGCAAGAATTAGAATTTCTATAAATTTATTTTATTTCTTTAGATTTGGTCATGACATGTCAGTTAATGCTGGGAACACATATTGACTTTCATATATTTTTATAAAGAGAGATAGCAAAGATAACAGTAGTTTATAACCCTGTGCAAACTTCTAAATCCTATGTTCTCTTCCAGTAGAAAGTTAAGAAGAGGAAACCTGATTTGTACTTTGTTAAGGATTAAATGTTCAATGAATTAACTGGTCACTTCATACTATCCACCTATCCACATTGATATTCTTGATGTGATGGCTATGAGCAATTTTGCTTCATCACTAATGTGCATCCAGAGCAAATTTTCACAATGAGTAGATATTTATTATGTCACCTTGTGAAATAAGCATTACTTATCATTTTTATCATTATGTACCATGTGTTTAAACATCTCATATAATTATCTAATCAAATAATATCACCTAAAAGTAATAGTACTTGCTTCATATTTGATTTTTGAAGGTAAACTTAAAACCATAAAGTCTTACTTGCTTACAATAATGTAATTAATCTGACCTGGTCTGTTTTATATCAGTCAGAAAGAATAATATCCAAATGAAACTGTCTGAAACTTAAAAAAAACTTGCTATGGAAACCAGAAAGAATAAGAACAGTTGGGTTGCTAATTGCTCTATCTGTTCTTCTGCTTTTGTATTGCCTTTAATAAGATAAGAATAGATCTTCATTAATAGAGTGATTAAATATATGATTTCTTCCAATGCTGAATCTTGGTTTTCAGAAGAAAATACTTGGTTTCCTTTTATTAAGTAGAATAATTTTCTTTTAACAAATAATAATATACTTAATTATATTAATGTTCAGGGTAAATAAATAGGATAGAAAAATTTAACCCCTACATAATAAAAAATGTGTATTGTGGTTCTACTTACTTGAAATATCAACTTTTAAATATGTGTGAACTATCAACATGCTACCTTTTATTATCATTATAAATCATACATATTTTATAAATATATAAATTCATATTTTATAAACATAAAATGCATTTAAAATATTGGGGAATATGTCATAAAGGAAAACATTTACTCCTCCGTGTATTAATAGAATATTGATAAAGTAAATCAATACATAATACAAAGAAACACTTATTCACAATAGACAGTCTGCTCTGTGCTGGTCAATCAGTGAAGGCCCATTGCCTTTCCAACAATGGGAGTCTGTGCTAACGTGCCGTGCAGCGAAGACGGAAAGCCAGGCCGTTCTGAAACATGAACGCCTGCCAGGAAAACAGTGACCTCGATCCCAGATCAACGCTCTCTTCTATTTAACACCGCCCGCTCCTTTTCCTGGTCCTCATAACTTGTCAGAAATGGTCTTCTTCTTTACGTTTAACAGTGCTTACTATAATTAGGCCTCAGATTTTATTCTTTCATGATCAGTTTTGACTGGTGGGTCAACCTTTTGTCATTACATGTTACTTTAAAACCATTTAGATTATTAAAAAATAATTGCTAATAATAAAAACTTTGTTGGGTTGAGTGAGTTATATATCAATAGTTAACATACTATAGAGAAATTATAACAAAATTTTAAATGCATTTGATAATTCATTTAAAAATGCCATTAACATAAGTACCAGTTTATGAAAAAAATATATATCTTAAAAAAAGAAGAGCTGCACTGTTTTGCATCTCTACAAATCTCCTTGATGTTTCGCTTCATACATAACCTCCGGAACCTCACACCTGCTTCTGTAATCCATCTATTGCAATGTCATACATCATAGAATTTCCAGAGAACACCCATGAGAAAACAAGAGTGAAGAGGTCAAGCAATATCTGGGTAGCATTGTAAAAGTAGTGTGATCTGGCAAACCCTCTGAAAGAGTCCTGGGTTCCCCTAAGCATATCCACATAACATGTGAGAACACCTGGCCCAGACAATTTTGTCTCAACAACAGTCGAAGGATCAAATTACACATATTAAACCACAATGATACGAATTAGACTCTTAAAGTTTCAACTCCAGAAAATAGACTCATTCACATCTACAAGACTAACATGAGGAGGGAGATGGGAAGCACTGGGTGGGGCAGGGCTGGGAATATAAAACAGAAAACTGTACTTGAACAAGAATTAAATAAAAATAATACATGAATAAATAAATAAATAAGTAAATAAATAAAAAGACTGCGAGGGAAGAGAGGGCTCTCCAATCCCTTCAATATTCCTTAGGGTTATTTTTACCCCCATCAAAAGAAAATTAAATCAGATACCCACCTTATAATATTGTAATCAGACACATCAATGAATTGTTAGATAAATGATGGCCACTACTAATTGTTAGATGTGAGAAACAAGATCCCAAGACCTCTAAAATAGTAGCTTATTCTGAAGAATGTAAGTTGCATTTTATTTTTTAATTTCCTTTGATTTTCATTGTACTTGTTCCATTACCTTCTATTCCTCTTATACTCTCTTTCACCTCTACCCCACAGCCCCCCCCCCCCATTACCACACTGTTACACTTTTAAAAGTAAAGAATCTAAGATTCAGAGAGACTCTCACTGAAGGTGATAGAGCTAACAGCCAGCAGACCTAAGAACTGAACCTCAGACCTCCCTAATTCAAACCCTGCCTTCCATTTAATGGAGACTTGTCTACCCATGCCGTCATATTCCATACACAACTGCCTGATGCTTATAAAGTAAGGATGGTGATATAATTACACTAATTTACTTAGTATCATATACATGAATTCAGTGTAATGTACATTAAGTCAGTATCTTAAAAAAAGAAGTTATTGTACTTGGCAAGTATTGGCAAGCTGTCAAAAAAAAGTTAACCATCTTTTCTCCCCCTGATAATATAGCTTTCTATATAAAACGATGAAACACTATAATCCTTAAATCCAGGCTTTGGTTTGATTTCTTCCCCTTAATTCCCATCAGGTTTCAGAAAAATGCAATAATTATAAACTGTCAATGTCATGCTCAGACCTTCCAAGCCTGTTTCTTTTGTAAAACCAAATTTGCTTTCATCTCTGGAACTAGAAATTTTTTTTTAATCAGACAAACATAAAAATATAAGGAAAATAGATTAACCCAGTTCAGGTGATAATATATGTATTCAGAAAGTCTAATTCTTGAATTGTTATTTAAAAATCTACAAAAATTATCTTTAAATTTGCAAATAGGAAAGGATAAAGTGTGTCTTTTCCTTCATTTCATATTGAATACATTTTTATACTTCATATTAATTATGTGACTAAATGTATATTATGATGCTTGGCAACCTCAAAGTTTTTTGAGCAGGTCCTAAAATTTAGCATGTGCATTCTATAAGTTCAGCTTTTAAAAAAATCTCTATGTAAAATTCAAAAGAAGAAAAACATGTTAAGAAAATTGTATAATGTAAAATAAAACACTTTTTTGATAGCATTATTGCATTTACATTCTTTTCTAACATGCACAAGTTAAGTGGTTTGGTAGTTTATTTTAGGTGAGGTTTTTTTTTTTTTTTTGTAATTTTAGAGAGGAAGAGAGGAAGGCTAAGAGAGAAACAGAGAGAGAGAGAGAGAGAGAGCCAGAGGCAGAGATAGAGATCTTGTTCCACCTATTTACGCATTCATTGGCTGTTTCTTGTACATGTCCTGACCCGGAATCCAGCAGGTGAATTTGGAGTCTCACGAATATGTTCTGACTAACTGTGCTCCCTGGCCAGGGCCTTTGGTAGTTCATTTTGAGTAAGCATCTTTGGAATGCATAACACATTAGTGTAGTAGACACTAATTTTATTACTATTTATGACCCTTGTAAATATTAATAAATATTATATTGATATTTATAACACTGTTTATAAGACCTGTTTGACTTCTGGTACCTCATCCACTCACACATACCTCTTTTAGTTTATTTCATCACCACTGATACCAAAACAGATATATGTTTCTATGCCTGCTTTATTTTCTCTCCAAAAGTATTTTTTAAAGAAAAATGTTCAAAATGGTTATAGAAATATTATGTAAGATTTACACTGTAAAGATTGTGATTCTTCATTTATCTTTGCTTTTGAGATTCCCTTTGTTTTGAGGTTCAAACCTTACTTGAAAATAAATAATTATATATAAAAGCTTATTTTTAAAGTGTTTTGACCTTCATGGTGGAAAATCTTGAAATACAAATTCTTTATGAATTTATTTTTAGTGACCGTTTCTATATTCATTACTTATACTATAAAAAAATTAAGGACAAGGTGATTTAAATCCACAAAGAATAGAAATGACACTCTAATAGGACACATGGGTATAGCCCTGTTAGTATAATGTGAAATAAAATTAGAAACGATTCACTGGATTACTGTCGAGTCAATTATTATTAACACACTTGGTAACAAATATTATTAGATAAAGTAAGCAAGTACAAGTCATACTAGATACAGGACTACTGGAGGAGTCCGGCCAAAGACCTATGGCAGGTGGACACTGAAACCTAGGATCAGCCTTTCCTGGCCATTCTGGCATTTACACCTTTCCTTTCACTACAAAAATGAAGAATAGTTTCTGGGGGTTGTGATGATGGAGTCCATACTGATACTTATCATAGAACTTTCAAAAAGAGTATGACCAAAAATGCAAACAATGTTCAACTTAGTACATGATATTAAATAACAGTTACTACACTAGGCTTCCATGCAACAAATTTTAACCAGAAACACAAGGAATACAAGAAAAACAAAGTTTTCTTAAAATTCATCCACTATCCAAATAACAATGCAGGAATTACTCTAAATGTTATATAAATTAAACTTTAAGGTAAAAAACAAACAGTTATTTTAGGTAAAGAATTTTATTGCCTAGTGTCCACATATCAGGAAGATATAAATATCCTGAAATGTTATTAATTTAACATGATAGTTGAGCGCGGGCCTGCGAACCACATGATCGAGGTTTGATTCCCAGTCAGGGCACATGCCTGGGTTGCAGGCCACTTCCCAGCAGGGAACTGAAGAGAGGCAACCATATATTAATATTCCTCTCCTTCTCTCTTTCCCTTCCCCTCTAAGGATAAATAAATAAAATCTTAAAAAAAACCCCACATGATCGTTACATAATATGCTTGTCACTACATTAGGAGAAAATATAAAAGCATTGAAATGATACTACATTTTATGAACACATACCTATGCCTACAAGTATAAGTGTGTTTAAACATTGAAATTTAATGAAGAAAAAGCAATGCATAATGTATATTTTAGTGAAAACTTTAAACTTGATCTTGGTCATGAAACTTAGATTTGGTTGTGTTTGAAACACTCTTATTTACTAATGTATATGACAGTCTAGGCAATTAATTTAACAACTAACAATTCCATGCATTCTCACTGGTAAGGTTGTGCATAGTACTCTTTATAGGTGAGTTGAAATAATCATCAAAACAATTTTTATCATAATTTTACTGATCATAAAACTGGAATTTAGTTATGATAAAATTATATAGATATTGATATGTTTCATACAATCATAATGTTAACCGAACAAAAATGGGGTTTGACTGTCCACTGCCACCAAAAGGCATACTCTGGACGCAGAGGCTAGTGAGAAAGAAAAAAAGATTTTTATTTGAATGCTGACCAATTTGAGGGTATGGGGAACTTCCTGTCTCAAAGCTCATCTCTTCCACAAAATCCAGGAAAAATTCTAGCTTTCTTCAGCAAGACCAAAACAAAAGGTGAGTCCCAGAATTTCTGCTCCGTTTTAAAGTCCTACCCTTTGGAAGCCTAAGTAGCTGTTAGGTGGTCATCCAGGAAACTGGGCTTCTTCCCAGCTGCTGTCAGGTTTCAGGCTTTCTCTTGGAGGCTGCATGAGTAGCCAGCGCTGCCCATTGGCCATGTGGCTTCTAAAGTCAAAAGGCCCCATATTCCTGTGCTGGAGAACATGTGAAGGACCAGCAAATGTTCCACCAGGTCATCAAGAGAGAAAGATTCCTTCCTCGAAGCCATTGCCCATGTGACAGCTAACATCACATGGCCCACAGAGAGCATGGTCTTAAGCAGAGAGCCATGATCAATAGAGAAATTCCTTTGCTCCCTTGGGTTTATATTAGTTTGGGGGTTGGGGTAGACCAGAGGCACTTTCTCAGAATGACCAATAAACTTCCTAAACTTTTGCCTGCTTTCAGCGGGTCCACCTTCCAACCAATTCCTTTCTCCCCTGGCTAGACTGACAGGCCTCCCTCTGTTGCCATTTTAACTTCTATTGCACAGGTACCTTCCTTCCCCTTGTTCTACTCCCAATCCAGTACTGAAAGGGTGCAGGAGAGCTTTTTCCCTCTTGTTCAGTTATCTTGCTAGCCTTGTGTGTGTTCAGTGTGAGATCCTGTTTTCATCTTTCTTGAGGTTGGAGGGGCATTCATTTGGTTGCGTGGACAATATGACCTCACCCTCAGGACCTGGTGCTGTTCACCATAGTCCCAGGTGGTTTGTGACCTCCTCCTGCAGATCCTTCTGTGCCCTCCCCCAGTCCCCTCCTAGCAGTCCAGAAAACCTGTCTATCAGTATCAGTAAAAACAGATCTTCAAGATGAGTGTTATTGGTCGGATAGTTCAAGCAAAGTGGCCAAGGACAATTGGCCAATTGGCCAATTGATTAGTAGTGGAATCAAAATTTATAACAGATCTTACTCATTGCAACATTTTTCATTATATTGTGGTGCACACAGAAGCAATTCAACATAAGTGAAAATGAACATGATGACCCTGGCCTTAGCGTCATCTTCTTAGTAACCTCTGCACCACCAGAGCCAAGTGGAAGAAGAAGCAAATGCACAGGCTGAAGTGCAACAGAAGAAAGAGGAGACAGAGGCCCAAGTCAGCCACTCGCCTGAGCACCTGTGGAAGCCTCTGAAGCAGAAATAAAGGAAGCCAGACACCAGGGACATCAGGACGAACTGTTGGACTGCGTGCCTGACCTCTAAAACTTCTCAGCTGATCTGGGACATGCATTGTCCTCTGATCACACAACCACCTTTGGGGAGATCCACCTTGCTCTTACAACTCATTATAACTGAAAGCCCAATATTTCTCCAAAATTGTGCCCAGAAATTGAGACTAATTTGTTAACTATTACTGCAAAAAGGAGGCCTGCATGTAATTTCAATAAAATATCTCACATTTGCATTAAACATAAATGTTCTTTAGTCCTCACAATGTTTTGAGTTTTTCTTTTGGATTATGATTCTGATGCAATTAAGTCATCTATTTTGAATTTTATTTCTATCTTGATAATTAGTCTGTGAGTTTCCTCAATTCAACGAAAAGATCCTATTAATCTTTATGTCCTGAGAATCTACATAGAGTAGGTATAAAAAATAATTTTATAAATAAGCAAATTATAATATTACTGAATATAATTTTGGGTGTTTTTTCTAATATAACATGTCCATTCAACTTTCATCTCAAACTTCTGTCTTAAAGGAAGACAATCACTTCCAAATTCTTTGTTTATTTTTACTAATTTAAGTACAGGTGTCCACATGGTTCAACATACTATGCATCTTACCATCTGTTGTTGAGTTTGTGGAAGACAAAACTGAAAACGAAATATATTCCCTTTTACACTAAGTTGATTTTAGCAGAACACATAGTTTCTCAGAAAGAAATATTTTCATCATGTTCACTGTCAGACAGCACTATGGGACCAAGACCTTGCCGATAGAATGAATAAACACATTGTGTGCTTCTTCTTATTCGGGGCTTAAAATATTACATGGCCCCTTTACACTTCACCTTCCTTCTTTGCTGACACAGGAATATGAATGGGTTTGTGAACCATGCATAAGAAGCCAATACCTTAGGAGGAGACAAAACAACCCCTAGGGAAAAAAAGGAAAAAAAAAATAACATTTCCCAGAGTAACCACGTGGAACAAAGCCATTTACCAACCAGAACTGTCTGATGTATTTTCTACAGGATAAGTTAATAAACATTTATGTTCTTTAAGACACTAAATTTTAGAACTTCTGTTACCTCAGTTTATCCTTTACCTTAACTAATATAAATTATTGGCACACACTGGAACCAAACAAGTATAAAGTTCTTAGTATTTTAATAACATCTTGTGTATCCATGCAACAGCTTTTGAAGTAATCTCACAGAGGACAAGGTGCAGTTATAGCAAAACTGTCATTTTTCTTTTGAAAATGAAAAGTTATGTTCAGCTTCATTTAGCAGGTAAATAAAATTTGTCTAAGTAAGTATAAATTCTTGGTTTTTAGATTTTAGCATATATACTATAAATATAATTTTCTGATCAGGATAATCAGGTAACTAATTCTTTGCTTATAGATTAATTATAGAGGCTTAAACAAAGGGGCTATTTAAATGGGATACTTTTCCTATTACATCATCTAATTAATTCATGTACTGCAAAAAAAAAACATGTTTGTATCTGTATATGTTAAATATGGCAACATATTCTGACATCCTAATTAAAAACATAATTTGCATGAAAAGGTATAGTAGGCTGAGTAGTGCACCCCAAAATATTTATTGCTAATATCTGGAACCAGTGAAAGCTACCTTTTATGGCAATGATTTTATGTTGTGATTAAATTTAAGGTCCTGACATGAGAGTTTATTCTGTATTTTCTGGGTAAGCCCTAAATGCAAGCATATGTAACTTTATAGAGAGAAAGAAATGAAGACTTAACACACAGAAGAGAAGAAAACATTGGAACCACACAGCACTGGGGTTATTTGGCCACATACTAAGGAATGCTGGCAGGCACCAGAAGCTGGAAAAGAGGAAAGACTGGTTCTCCTTTGGGCTTCTAGAGATAATGTGGCCCTGATGATATTTTGCTCTCAACCCAGTGATAATGACATTAAATTTCTGTCTCCAGAACTTAGTATCATATGTAACACATTTACATATTTATAGTTTTGTATCTTATGCTTCATATTTAATTAAAGTGATGTGAAAATACTAATTACAATCATAGATTTAAAGATAAAATCTCTGCTGGACTAGTTTAGAAGTTACAGTGTAGGTAAATGTCCTTAATGCTCCCATACCTTGGAATATTCTTTATAAGGCCTAGAGGAGAATATAGGCAGGAAAATCTCAGATATTCCATGCAGCAATATTTTCACTGATTGTCCTGTAGAGCAAGGTACCTAGAGGAAAGCATAAACAAACAGGATCTCATCAAAATAAGAAGCTTCTGCACGGCAAAAAAAAAAAACAGCATTAAAATGAAAAGAGAACCAACTGTATGGGAAAACGTATTTGCTAACAATACCTTAGGCAAGGATTTGATCTCCAAATTATTTAAAGAATTCACATGACTGTACTCTAAGACAAGCAACCCAATTAAAAAGTGGGCAAAGGACTTAAACAACCACTTCTCCAAGGAGAACATACAGAGGATCCAGAGACATATGAAAAGATACTCAGCATCACTAGCCATCAGAGAGATGCAAATTAAATCCACAGTGAGATACCACCTCACACTGGTCAGAATGCCCATCATAAAAAAGCAACAAACAACAAATGTTGAAGAGGTTGTGGAGTAAAGGGAACCTTGGTGCACTGTTGGTGGGATTGCAGACTAGTGTAATTGCTATGGAAACCCGTATGGAATTTCCTCACAAAACTAAAAATGGAGCTGCCTTTTGATCTGACAATTTCACTGTTAGGATTATATCCTAAGTACCCTGAAACACCAATCCAAAAGAACCTATGCACCCCAATATTCATAGCAGCACAATTTACAGTAGCCAAGTGCTGGAAGCAACCTAAGTGCCCATCAGTAAATGAGTGGATAAAAAAACTATGGTACATTTACACAATGGAATTTCATGCATCAGAAAGAAAGAAGGAGCTCCTGCCCTTTGGTACAGCATGGATGGAACTGGAGAGCATTACGCTAAGTGAAATAAGCCAGGCAGCAAAAGACAAATACCATATGATCTCACCTTTAACTGGAACCTAATCAACAAAATGAACAAGCAAGCAAAATATAACCAGAGACATTGAAATTGAGAACAGGCTGACAGTGACCAGAGGGGAGAGGGGAGGAGATAATGGGGGGAAAGGTTGAAGGGTTTACAAGAACAATTATAAAGGACACATGGACAATAACGGGGAGTGCAAACAGGGAAAGAAGGTGGGGAAGGCTGGTGTAGTGTGAAGGGGTGAGGGAAAAGGCAGATAACTGCACTTGAATGAGAAAAAAATATTAAAAACACTAAATAGATACTATTTTAGGCAGATCTAAAAGGGGCAATTATAGAATTAGCAAGATTTGGGGGGGGAGGGAGCATTTTGCTATCAAAATGCAAGAGAAATCCATAGTGCTTGAAGGATTTTAGATCTTAAAATTAATTAGTCCAATCTAGTAAGTACAGTATATAATAAATTGTGCCATAATTTAAGTGTAGCCTCTTTATATAAACTATTTTGAAAATGGCAGCAGCTTACCCAAATTTATTATATAATAAAGGAAAGATTGATTGGATTTTTTCCAAGTTAGTAAATTCACTTTCTTCATTCTACTTGCTCACTGAAATTAATGATGCTCATTAGTGAACTGTATTTGAATTGAGCTTTTAAGCCCATTACTTATTTATTGAAGAAGATTTAAATAAAATAAAATAAACTGTTCCACATGAAATCCCTTGTATGGTTTTCATTTAAAAATTCATCTGTAAAGCATTATACAGAGGTCTAAGGGATAAAATAAACATAAAAACAGTGTTACAAGAAAGATGGTATAATCTGTTGATCATGATGAAACAAATACACAAGCAAAGCTAACTTAAATAACATTGAGTAAGTACTGTGTGAGGTACAATGAAGCTGTCATAAATAGAAGCGCAAGAAACATGACTGCATCCTGATTTGGAACACTTTTAAGTGACCAGAAATATGTAGGGTACAACCTAATTGTACACAAAATAAAGAAAAGACTCATGTAGGAAGAGATCAGAGGTAACTGGATTACAGAGGAAAAGAAAAGCTATCAAAATAGAATATATGAAATCAAAAGGAAAAAAAGAAAAAAGAAAAAAAAAGATTAATCTAATAGAATGATTAAAAATAACTGGATGATCAAAGGATACAAGATAAAAACTAACTAAAAATGCAGATTTGTTACATTAATATCCAAAAAGATGAATTTTAAGATTAAAGTTTCTAAAATGGCAAAAATAAAGGTTATATGATGACAAAATACATGTATTCACCAAAAAAGCACCTAAGTAATTAATGTCAAAATTATTAGAAATACAAACACTTTCTAAAGTATTTCTTTTACACTTTTAAATACATTTTTTAGGTTTAGACATATAAGTAACACACTGATGATGAAAAAATAAAAATGTGCAGGACACTCAATAAGTACTAAGAAGGCTTAAGTAGCAGAGAGAGAAAAGTCTAAAGTATTTCATTGTAGAAAGATAATGACGAGGGGAAGGAAAAAAGATTGGAATGTTCACTTACTAATTGGCTGCCCAGGCATTTTCAGAATTTAACAAATACGTTTTTGTCTTTTAAACTATCTGGGCATTGGGCTCGGTTCTTTATCTCACTCTTTTTACTGAAACTTGTTCTTCAAAGTCTCTAATTTTGTCTCCCTGAACCAGTGAGGCTCCCCCCAAACCCAACAGCTTTCTTCTGCTACAGCAGCCTGCAAAAGGTTCCTGTTCTCAGCCTCGTGTCCTGCCCTCAGGTTGGGTGAAGTGGAAATAGAATATCAGCTCATTGCCTCATGGCGTCCTCGGCTCCTCATTCTAGGCCCCTCCGCTCCTGGTTTTTACAGAAGCTCTCTCACATTATTGAATGGATTCTGAATTTCTTATGTTTTTCTCTAATTGTTTTCAGTAGGAGTCTCGAATTGCTTCCAGATACTTTATCATAACTGGAAGCAAAGTATAATGTTGTTATCTTTATATTTGAATTTGCTAAATTTATTTTTAATTTCACATATTTCTTGATATTTGAATTTTACTGTGACTTATCCTTTTTTGGGAAAAAACTATTTTTACCCCCTTCTTCTCTGCATTTTAAATGTTTTACTGTGCTCCTCCATTTAGAATATGCACATTTAAGGATATGCTTTCAATAGTTTCCTTTACTACTGTAAGCATGCATGATTGTTACAGAACAGAAGTCCAAGGTGGGGGGGGAGCAATATTTGGTCCACCCAGGGATGGCAAAAACTGCTACAGAACAACAGGGGCCCCTCCCAGGGATGGTATACTGATACCTACTGGGCTCGTCTGTCCGCCGCCAGAGGAAAGACATCTTTCAATGCCAGAGATTTATGAAAAGGAAAGGAAAGGTTTATTTAAAGCTATACACAGACTTAAAGTAGTGACCCAATGTCCCCATTAATATATCAAATTCCTTTAGGATTTTGATATACACAGACGCCCACAGCGCTTCCTTCTCCCTCTGCCCTAATTCGGGGTACCGTAACCCTGGAAAAGAAACACACTTCTGTGCTTCTGGCACCATCAGCTGTGTCGCTGTCCAGGCAGGATCTCTAATTACTCCAAAGCCATGTGGCACCTTCTCATGGTCTATTGGCAGGAGTTCTTTCACCCATCTTCCAGGCAAAGTCTCTCCTGCTTCTCAGGCCACATGGCCAAAGGGAGCACCCTAACACTCTGTGGGCCTCCTCTACCAGAGCTGCAGGGGTCTGCACTCTGCCAAAAGTGGGTGGCTCTCTTCTTCACCTAGCTGCAGGGGTCCCCACTCTGGCAAAGCCGAGTGGTACTCCTTCACATGGCTCTGGGGGTCCCCATTATGGCTGAGAAAGCACATGGTTCTTCCTCTCACCTGGCCAAGAGGAAGTCCTCACTCTGCCAAGACCACATGGCTCTCTCCTCAGTGGCTGCCACATCTGCGTTTAAATCTTGACAACAGTCCTCCTTTGCAGCCTCATTCCCAACTCCTCCTACAATCAGTTACACCTGCCAGGACTCCCATATTCTCCTGGCTTTACTGGGCTGCCATAGTGAGTCTGGGCAGGTGTAGCCCCATGGCGTGGAGCCAATAAACGCCAAGCTCTCACTCAGGCACTGTAACCAGGTAGTGTTGCCTCCTAATTACATCCTGGGTGGAAGTCACTTCCTCCTCCCCGGCTCAAAGCATGACCACAGATATTAACACATCTATGAAACCAGTTAAAAATTATAGATATATTAAATGACCATTCTAGAGGCTATCTGTAAAACTGTTGCTATGCAAAACAACTTCCAATAGCCCTGCTCCATTTGTCCCTTCCCCCAACTGACACCTGTGGGGAGAGGGGGGTAAGAGGTGAGGACATCGTATTGTCTTTCTAATATTTCCTGAACACCTTGAATTTTGGACCCCATTCCAAATCCCTTTTTTGGGGTCCCCCTCTTGGCTGCACTCTGTTACATGATTGCCATAGAAAATACTGAAATTAATAGTGTTCTTATTCTTTATATTTATTAGTCACTTTGCATTTCTATACAAAGCAATTTCTTGATATAGTCAATACACATGATTGATTCTCTGCCTAGATGGGTAGTATATTTTTTATACTTGATTCCCTTTAACTTAAATGATACTTCTCACCCCCACTGCTTTGACCAAAATAATCTACTAAGCATCTACAAATTGAGGTAACACTGCCATCTGCTGGATAGGTTTATCAATTTCTTAATGGTTGGTAATGAAGGTGAGCAAATATTATTTGTATTTAAAGTTGAATGAAAGCATGCAATATTTTACATTCATTGATATATACCTATCTAGATCATTTCTCAATTAAAAGTATAAATTCAAATAAAATTCAGGTACATTAATTTGCATGAGACACATCAATTCTATGATAGAAAGATCTTCCATGAAAAAAATATCTAAACCGTTTTGGAAATCATCAGAGAGCAGTGACATCTGACTCACAGACAACACTAACAGGGGTTTACCTGCTTTGTTATCTCACCAGACACCAGATCTATGGCCAATTCAAAATAAAAATTGCATCAGTGATGAAATCCACATCAGTGTTTAAACATTGAAACCGTGTCTTAGCAGACTTGTCACGAAGGATTTCTGCTAAGTTCAAAGGGTAACAGATTCTTGGCAGAGAAGATTTCTCTTGCCTTGAAAATAGAATGTTCTGTTTTGAAAATGAGTGCTGTGCATTTCGGGAGGATCGGGGATAAACCCCATGGGTGAGACAAGAGCTTGGGCAGCTCTGGGCCGTGACTGCTTATTCCCTTAGGCTCAGCTAAGAGTCGAAACTCTCAAGTCACAACTCTAAGATACTCTTTCCCATGTGCCGTACTATATATCACTTTCTTTGAAATTCCAACGGACTTCATATCTACACTCCCAATTCCCTTCCCCACAATTTATTCAATTTCTTATCTTTAGGACTTACCCCTCTAATAAAGTGCATAGTTTATAGTATGTTATGTTAATTCTTTAGGGTGTGACTCTTGCTGGTAAAATTTTAAATGTTATATGGCAGAAATTCTTCATAAATTTGTACACAGACGTCTTCATTGTGGTTTAAGTTGTAATTGGCATTTAACAGATGATTTTTGTTTGTTTTAGTTTGAATGGATGCAAAACATAAAAATATGTGCAAGCTAATTATGTTACTGTCCCATTGATATAAGCTATATAAGCACTGATCTTTACTAAAATTAAGAGTACATAAAATACTTTATAAATATCCTTTATTTTTAGAACTGTCTTAGGTTCACAGCAATATTGAGCAGAAGGTACAGAGATTTCATATATACCCCTGCCCACTCCCACATGCAGGGATTTCCCTGTATTCCACACCACAGTGATGCCTTTGTTACAACTGATAAGCCTACATCATCATTTCTTTCTTTTTTTCTTTTTTTTAAAATTTTTTTAAACACATTTTTAAAAATATTTTATTTATTTATCTGTAGAGGGGAAGGGAAGGAGAGAGGGAGAGAAATATCAATGTATGGTTGCCTCTGCCGAGGACACACAATGTATCGTGTGTCCCCTGCCGGGAACTGGCCTGCAACACAGGCATGTGCCCTGACTGGGAATCGAACCTCGATCCTCTGGTTCGCAGGCCCGTGATCAATCCACTGAGCTACACCAGCCAGGGCTACATCATCATTTCATTATTACCTGAAGTTCATAGTTTACATAGGTTCGTTCTTGGTGTCATACACTCTATGGGTTTGGACAAATGTATAATGACATATATAATGTATCTGTTAATGTAGCATCATAAAGAGTAGTTTTTCTGACTTAAATTTGCTCTGTGATCTGCTTATTCAATTGTCTGTCTCTCCTAACCTATGCATCCATTGATTTCTTACACTTTTGTCTTGTCCAGAATGTCATACAGTTGTAATTATACTACAGTTAGCCTCTCAAGACTGGCTTGTTTCACTTAGTAATATGCCTTTAATTTTTCTTTATATGTTTTCATAGCATGCTAGCTCATTTACTTCTAGCACTGAATAATTTTCATTGTCTAAGGTATCAGTTATAAAAATACCATTCTATACAAGTGATGCCATCTTTTATATTTTTGTTTATTATCTCCCTAATTTAAATTCATAAGTGTATGGTCATAACACTAATGTATGTATAACACCAAAATGTATACCTATTATCTGTGTTTTTTGTTCAATGTTAGTCAAAAAAACCCTGAATTTTTCAATAGGTAGCCTAATACATATCTAAAAATTAGTGAAAACTTCTCCACTCTGTGTCAAAACTCTTCCTCTTGTTCTTCTGGCTCAACAAAGAGCAAGTGCACCAAATATGCAGTTATTGAAGCCACAGGAAAGAACACCAACAGTGACATCAGTCTGTCTCACTCTGCATAACAAATTATTCACTAAATCATGGCAACTGTGGTTCCTCCTGGTGCTAGCACCCAATTCCTTGGTTCTGGATTTTCTGGCATTTTATGTGTCTTGCAAATCCCCAAACATCAGCCCAAGTATACTCTTGGTGTCAGTGGAGTGAGGGGTAGAGAGTCATCACTAAATCAGACTAGTGCTATAGTTTTTTAACTAATATATCTGGTCTAATTTACATAATTGTCTAGAGCTAAAGTAAATCTGGAAACACGCAATACTGATCTTTATGAAATTCAATGGCTTCTTTTTTGCCATTTTCATCTTTTTAATAAAACATGTGACTCCCTAGGCAAAGCTGATGAAACTATAAGACCTAACCTTTGCTTACCTGCCCAGACTTGTGTCTAAACACTCCATTTCCTCCCACCGTATACACTCAGGACATACTGAACATCTTTCAGTTCCTAGTTCTTTTAGAGTCTTTGCTATTTCCAATACCCGAAACATTCTTTTTCCTACGTACTACAACCTAATCTTGCTGAATGATGCTCAACACTCATGTTTTAATATGAAGGTTGTTTTCTTCCCACAGCCTTCCCTAGTCTTTCTTTGATTACACTGGATGGTAATTACCAGTGATCCAGTGTTTTACATATATTCACTTACTTGATTCTGGTAAATAAAATTCCCATGGGGTAGTGTGAGTGGTTGGGCTCATCCACAAGGAAGCTAAGATATGCAGAGTTACATGTGGGAGGTTTATTAGTGGTTGTTCCTGTGAACAACACACACAGAAAAAAAAAGAAAAATTGAACAGAAAGAGGAATCAAAACTGTGATGTAATCTCAAGAGATCTCATAGCCTACCATATGAGTTCTCAAAATAGAATGGCTGTCAGAACTGAGTCCAGAGGACAGAGACCTGTGACGTTGGATGAGTCAGCCACTGGATGCCAGACATTTCAGGGAAGGAGACTGGGTCACCAGCAATTTTTAGCAGAGCCCCACCCATGAAGCAGGCTGACAGTTGAGCATTATCTGTTGACGACTATACTGGCAGCTGACTTAATAGGTGCCAGATAATAGTATGATTCCAGCTTTACAGATGAAGAGCTGAGGGGCTTATATGTTGAGTAACTCACTCTACTTACAACCCAAAATTGTTAGGTCCAGAATTAAAACCAGGGTGTCTGGTCTTCTAATTTAAGACATGCAATAGGGGAACCCCCCAAATGGAATTTATTTATAAGAAAGTATGTATTCTTATGTGTTTAAACTTTAGTCACTTTCAAAGTACTCTCCATTTGATGCCATATACCTGTCAATATGTTCTCTACTGTTCAAAAATTGGGGGGGTGGATATTGGTTATTTTCTAGTTCATGAGTTATGATATGAATGTACAATTGTTCATTTTACATTATGATTATAACTTATATGTTTTATATATGTTTATCCATATTTAATATTTTATTTTGAAGATGTTGAAATAAAAAGTAATGGAGAATACCCAAAAATGCCTAGGCTATGATGGAAAGGGAAAAGTGAAAGAAGATTAAAAAAAAAAAGATTAAGAAGGCTGGTCTGAATCTATGTGCTTAAATAAAATCGTCAATAACAAGATAAAATGACAAAAGATAATTTATAAAGAAAGGAGGCAATCATTAGCGAGCAATGCCGGGGTTCATGAGAGTGGACTGTTAAGAATCTCTCCTGAGCCGGACCAGGCAGGCACATTAGTTGCCTTCTTCCCTACGTCTCATTTGCTGGCTCCTCTGATTCAACTATAAATTTCTCTTTTTCCTCTTTTGTTTTATATCTGAATATGTATATTCTTATTAAAATGTTACAATGAAAATAGACTCAAGTTTTAGCCTTATAGCTTTGTTTATAGGACGAAGTTCTCTATATGTGAGATAATTCTTATTATGGTATTCTTACTATGTAACATAATTGTTGACACATAATACATGTTTTTTAAAAAAAATCTTTTAAAAAGATAAACTCATAGAAACAGAGTGAAACGGTGGCTTCCCATGGCTAGGAGGCAGAGAAATAGGAAGAGTTTGGGGAAAGAGCACTAACTCTCGGTGCAGCTCTGAGGATTTAGTTAGTGTATGAGAGTGAGCAAAAGTAGGGTTACAGTTCTTTGTATGGAAAGAGACATGTGGGTTATGTTTGTTACAATAGCTTCATTAACTAAGAAGAATATCACAATGCAATTATAAACCTTCTTTTTTTATTCCTGTATAATATGGTGACTATAGGCAAAAACAATATATGGTACAGGGGAGAAGGGGGGAAAGGTGCAGGGAATAAGAATAATTGGTAGGTACGAAATAGACAGGGGCAGTTAAGAATAGTATAGGAAATAGAGAAGCCACAGAATTTGTATGTACAACCCATGGGCATGAACTAAGGGGGGGATGCTGGAGGGAAAGGGGGTACTGGTATGAAAGGGATAAAGGGGAGAAAAAATGATGGGACAGCTCTTGATAGCATAATCAATAAAATATACTTACAACATTTTGCTAAGAGAATAGAACCTAAATGTTTTCACAAAAAAATAAAAAGCTAAGTATGTGAGGATATGCAAGGTGATGGATGTGTTAATTACCTCAATAGGTAGAATTCTTTCACAATGTGTTTGTATATCAAATTATCATGCTGTATACTTCAAATGTATTGCAATTAATTACACCTCAATAAATCTGAAAAGCCTTTAAACTGATATCAGTTTAACAGATAAATCTCATGTTTATTGTTAGGCTGAACAATAAAAATTATCATGTTCAGTAATTTTTGATGTACTGAATTTTGGGCAACTTTATATGCATTATTCTGTTAGTAAGAGAATGCTGTATCTTCCTAAAGGAGTTATTTTAGCTTCCAAGGCACTGACTTCAAGTTTTATCACAGTGAAGGAGGAGAGAACTGATGATAATGTGAGTTAATACCGGAAGAGTGCCTGAGGATAACAATATAGCTGGTAGGGATAGATTCTATTTTGAAATATTAGAAATTAATCCTTCAAACACAATCTTGAACTTCTAATACTTGGCTAATATTAATATTCCTTCTGAGAGGGAAATTTTGTTTGATGTAGCTATGTATAAATTACCCAAAGGAGTCAAGATCTGACTAGAAGTTAAATAATACTAAAAAAGTAGAGATAGTGTCTGCAGCATAATTTATTTGAAGGAAATATAGAAGCATAAAGTTACTTAGACTTGGGCTTAAACTTATACATTTTTACTATTAAACTGTGAGTAGGTAGATCAGTTGACTAATCAATTATTCAGTCAAACAATATATATAATATTTAGCCTTAAATGTTAAAAAATATGAGCACTTAAACTAAAATCTTTAAATATCATCTTTCATGTTCATGACATTATCTCCTAAGCAAAGTGATTGATATAATAGAAAGGAATAAACAAAGGTAATCAGCATCTCCTTTGTTTTACAATAAATACAAGTTACTATGAAGTAAAGCAACTTCATGAAATATTTGTCCCTGTTCAAAAGCAATTGAGTATTCTAATTTCTATTTCATGTATAATTCAAGCCACTATTCATGGTTTGTGAAAGAAAATAGAAATCTTCTCACAGATACAGTTTGGTAACAGTAAACTAAATCCTGATTAACATCCGACTAATAAGGGTAGAAGCCTAACTGCACATCAGTTTTGATGGTTTTAATTGCAAGGTTTACAGCTAAGTAGCTGCTTAATGATCTGAGACCTCGGCTTCAAAACATTTTAACGAGGACTCACTTTTGGTGCTCATGAAATTTTCATGTATTCATGAAGTGAAATACCTGGTGATCAAACTTTGCTTACTCTTCTATTCTATGAGACTGATGCTCCATCTGAAGTTTATTCAGAGAGTGTGCATAGAGCTAGACATTCACATTTAAGTAAATTGATCTCTCTTCTGAATGTATTAATTTGATGATGTGCTATAACTTTAGGTCTTTAGGTGTTTCACTTTCACTCATGACAGTTGACAGTGAGATCTCTGTATGTTGTGGGGTTTTCTGTCACTCTTTCATTACACTGAAGATTTTTTTTTGTTGTTTTTTGCTTTCTTCTTTAAGTAAAGTTCTTCACAAGTCAATGTTTCAATGATTGATTTTTTTCACTTTTATTTTATCTTAAGTCCAAATTGATGATCTTTAATTAGGAAGCTCTGTCAAGAGCTCTTCCTCAAATGTTAGGAACTATGTCAAGATCTCTGCAGATTCATGGCACTCAAGTGTCAAAAATAGATTTCTCTCATTTCAGTGCATGACTATTGAACTAAAATTAAAAAGTAACAGCATGAACATTATTCAAATTTTGATGACCCATTTCTGTACATGGGATACAATTAGCTAAAATTCAGTACAAAGTTACACATAATATCACATGTGAAATACTATTTATTCATTCAATGGATATTCCTTAATCATCAACAATGTAGCTGACAATTTTTGCTAAATGGCAAAACAAAATACAAGTAGCAACAAAAATAAAAAAAATGTAGATTTGTTTTATTCATCTTTTTAATCTTTTAAAATTGAATTTATTGAGGTAGCGTTGCTTAATAAAATTGTATAGATTTCAAGTGCACAATTCTACGATATATCATCTGTATATTGCATTGTGTGCTCACTGCCCAAAGTCAAATCTCCTTTCATCCCCATATACTTGACCCCCTCTGCTCCTCACTACTCCCCCATCCCACTTTAACTCCAATAACCAACATATCGTTTGTGTCTACGAGGCTTGTTTTTTGTCTTGTTTGTTCACTTGTTGCTTTCAGTTTCACATCCCACAAATAAGTGAAAGCATATGGTCTTGACTTTTTCTGTCTGGTTCATTTTGCTTAGTGTGATAACAGGCTTGTTTAAAATTGGTGGATCTTTAAAGTTAGTAGGCATCAGAATTGCTTGGAAGGCTTGTTCAAACACAGATGTGATCAAGGGATGTCAGAGGGAAACACCCATCAGTTGTCTCCTGTACCAAGGATTCAACAAGCGATCCTTGATATGCACCCTGACCAAGACTCAGACCCACAACCTACAGGTGTACGGGATAGCAGTCCAACCAATGGAGCCACCCAGCCACGGAAGGAACGTGCACTGGTTAATTTTCATAGGTGCTGCCAAACAATGTTTCAGAGGGATTTTAACAATCTATATTCTCACCAGCGGTGTGTCGGGTTTCTGGCTGCTCTAAATCCCTGTCAACATTTCCTTTACTTTTCTGTTGGTTTGTTTGTTTTGTTTTCCTTGGTTTGTCTGTTTGTTTTTCACTTTAGCCATTCTGTGTTTCTATGAAGTGTCGCACTTTTCCCATGCTTATAGCAGTGTGGGTAACAGACAGCCTCATTTGTACAAAACCTTTCAAAGTTTGTGTGTGTATGTTTCTGGGTTGTCTGCCTTCCTTTTTCTTTTGATTTATCCAAAGGATCTTTTAAAATATAAAAAGATATTATCTTCTCCCTATTTGTGTTGTGCTTTTTACCTTTCTTTAATTATGTCTTGTGGAATACAAAAGTTCTTAATTTCATTGTGTTCTATATTGCCATTTATTGTTTTGAGTTATTGGTGTTTGGATATTAGATAAGAAAATTTTACCTAACCCAAGGTTCTGAAGTAGATAAATTTTTCTTCTAAAAGTTATAATTTAATTTTTATATTTAGATCTATAATTCACTTATAAAGTTTTTGTGTACAGGTGTGAGGAAGCAGCTAAAGATTCATTATTTTTCAAAGTAACACTGTTTTTAAAGCTATAAACTTTTTATAAAAATTGAAACTTATCTAAAATTTCTAAGATAATTAAATCAGCTATTGAATTTTTAATATTAGTTTCAGATTATGGGTGGCTTATATTTTCCTTTTCATAATTTAATTGTTTTGAACGTACAGCTTTTAATATTTAGTCATTTGGTTTTATTTTATTTTTATCAAATTTATTGGGGTTACTTTGGTTAATAAAACTATGTAGTTTTCAACTGTACAATCCCATGATGTACCATCTACATAAATGGGGCCAAATATATAATTATGGAAGATTTGACTTTGGATGGTGGGCAACTAACTTTTATATTTCATTAAGCTATAACATTTTTAAGAGAAAATTAAGAACAATTTTAAAAAACACTGATTTTTAAAAATTATTTGTGATAAAGATTAGTAAAACAAAATGATTGTATCATTTTATGCAAAGTAAAAATAAAGCCTTTATTTCTTAAAAAAGTGTTTAGGAAAAATTATGAGAAAAATATTCAATTTTGTTGTATTGAATGATACCAGAAAATAATTCTCTGTTATCATTGTAACTCAGATATGCATTTTCTTTTAGTAGATTATCTAGTTCCACAAAAGATTCACATATTAATTTTTATTATTAAAAGAATGGCCTCTGTGTAGAGTAAAGTGATAGATTATATATTTCTCAGAACGACAATTTATACTCTGAGAGTAGGAATGAACTATGAATGTTTAAAGTTGAACTTGTGCATACTGAATTTACAAATACCTGGGTCCATACAATGAATTAACAGTGTAGACTTTTATACAAAAAAATCTTTATAAGCAACAATATATTTATTCAGATGTAAATAAGTAGTGTAAGTATATAAGTAATGTGGGAAAGGAACTTAACCTGGTATAAAAATAGTGATTCAACAGTTTTTTGTTTTTTTTTTACTATTTTTTAAGAAAAAAAATTAGTTTCAACCATAGTCATAGTTTGGTCAGGTGTCACCAAGTAAGAAAGAACCCATAAAGAACATGCCCTCCCTGTAAAAAAAAGTTGTCCCATTATTGAGAATTTGGCCCATATTATTTTCTATTCTGTTTTATATATAAGCATTACAGTTTAAAGAGCTCCAGTTTTCTGTAATTTCCTTCTGAAACCCCTTCAGAGATTTCCTCCTTACTTTGAGTAGAACATGGGGTTGAATAAGAAGGTCAGAAAACCTATCTAATGAGAGTTGTATTGTTTCCTAGAACAGATGTTTAGCTTTGGTTTCAGTTTGTCTCCAGTTAATATACTTTTACTTCTCTAAATTCCACTGAAATCATGTTCAAATTAGAAAAACCCACCATTAATGATTTTAGTACTCCCTGAATAGTAGTGTGCAAATATGAAGTCCTGTAACCTGATGAGAGAAGGGAGGGTAGTGTGTCCCACTGTGTTCTCTCCCACTTCCACACACCCCTTCTCCCTGCAATTACCACGATGTATTCGTTTCCATGTATTCTGTCTCTCCCCCTCTTTCGCTCTCTCCCTCTCTCTGGCTCAATCCTTCCACCTCCTCAGTCCCTTTCTCAGAGCTGTCAGCCTGCCCTCTATGAGTCTATCATATTTCCCTTGTCAGTTCAGTTTGTTCATTATATTTCACACATATATGAAATCATATGGTATCTGTCTTTCTGAATGGCTTATTTCACTTAGCATAATGTTTCCAAATTCCAAATAGAAAGGAAGGAAGGAAGGAAGGAAGGAAGGAAGGAAGGAAGGAAGGAAGGAAAGGGGGAGGGAGGAAGGAGAGAAGAAGAGAAAAGAAAAATGAAAAGAAAATAAAAGAAATAGGCAGCTTTTCTTGAGAGAGGGAAGCAGGAGGAAGTGGAGGGGCTGACTCAGAGCTGCACAGGGTTTACTCCTTCGTTCTGCTGTTATCTCTTCATTTGCTTCAGTCAGACATCTGTGGTTTTGCTCTGCCATGAGCATTCCTCACTTCTCCGGAAACCCGTGGTTTATTGCCAGGGCCAGAGTTTCTCACAGCTGCAATGAGAACTTGGCCAGAGGGGAAAGCACAGGGTTGATTCTATATTTTGATTTGTTGCAGAATATATAACTTTGATTACTAGCTGGGAGGTGCTGAATCATGGTTATAACTTAACATTGTAGCCAGGCAGAAGTTTTCATAAGAACAAAGGAGAGGGAAAACAGACCAACGAGATCAGGGGGAGGGGTTGTGCATTGCAGGCAGTGTCCTTGCTGGTCCCACTATGGATTTTTATAGCCAGCGTCCTGGACTTGACTATCTGGTTTTTGTCAGCTTCGTGGGATTTCAAGGTCAGGCTGTTTCTTAGGTTTACACAGGAATTGAACTTGTTGATTCTAGTAGAGTTTACTTAGAAACGAAATTTAACATGTAAACTCTAGTTTTGAGAGAGAGTATCAGTTTAGATGAACAAGCTGAGTTTAATATTTACTGAGATAAATATGGGTAGCTTTAAGTAAGTACAGTATATTCATTCCCCGTGACAACCCCCTCTAGCAACTGCCAGTGGTTTCCTAGGGGTTGTGCTAAAAGGTGAGATCATTGATACAAGACACAGTGAATCAAAAGCAATTTTTAAGCAGCAAAAGTATACACTTTAACTGTATAACCTTTTGAATGAAAAATTTGATTCAAGGCTAGAGTAATAATTTTTTTCAGTTAAATGTTCATTTCCAATAGCTATCACTTCCTTGGAATATGCAAATAACATTTTAACTCTATCCATTCTTATCTAAAAATGTGCTGAATTGCTTATAGAGTATCAATTCAAATACATTTTTAAAAGTCCCAGAATCTGCACTGCAGTTTATTTCTTATAGTGCAATTAACTATAAAATTGCAATTACTTTCAATTACTTTCACAAGACAGACATGGCCACCAGATGAGCTCTGGAGAGACCAAAGGGTTGACGGATCATAACACAGGCTGTGTTTCTGCTATGGTCAGTTCAATTTCTAGGCTATTACTGCTCCAGTCAGCATTTCAGTATTTCTTACAGGATGAGAAAAGGAAAATCAGTCATTTCAGTTTAGTAAGACATGTTGATTACTCTTCCTTTAATTTTTTTATTGTTGTCTAATTACAGTTGTCCCCATTTTCCTCTCATTACTCTCTCCCGCCCCATCCATCCCCACCTCCCACATTCAGTCCTCCCCTGGTTGTCTTTGTCAGTGGGTCCTCTGATTTATAGCTCAGCCTTCTCTGTTTCGATGAAGACAATGAAATAAAGCTTAGAGGCCAGGGTCCACTGCTGTGAAAAGAGTATTGATAGAAATTTGGGCAAAAAAGCATTAACCACCAGTTGTTACATGAGAGCAGAAAGGATGCATACATAAAGAAACACGAATTATATTTCAGAAATAGCCTAGAACTATGAATTTTTGCCTGAAGGTTTAGATGATTTCTTGATCTCCTGAGAATCTTGAGAGTTTTTAATTGATGATACAGAAATTAAAGTGCTCATTAACTTGTGCAACCCTAAAAATGGTGCATGAATGGGAGGAAGTAAGCACCATGCATCATTTTTGATAATGATGAAAGTTAATATATGCTTTTTAGATGCTGGCACTACCAAGGATATCGAGTAATTTTTTTCCTAATAAATTCCAAGTCTACCTGAATTTCCTTCCCTATGGGTGAT